>NC_133150.1:53801165-54101165 GCF_048418815.1 Hemitrygon akajei | reverse complement strand
GAACCGGACGAAATAGCAGAGGTACTTAATGAATACTTTGCTTCAGTATTCACTATGGAAAAGGATCTTGGTGATAGTAGTGATGACTTGCAGCAGACTGAAAAGCTTGAGCATGTAGATATTAAGGAAGAGGATGTGCTGGAGCTTTTGGAAAGCATCAAGTTGGATAAGTCACCTGGACCAGATGAGATGTACCCTAGGCTACTGTGGGAGGCAAGGGAGGAGATTGCTGAGCCTCTGGCAATGATATTTGCATCATTAATGGGGACGGAAGAGGTTCCAGAGGATTGGAGGCTTGCGGATGTTGTTCCTTTATACAAGAAAGGTAGAGATAGCCCAGGAAATTTCAGACCAGTGAGTCTTACGTCAGCAGTTGGTAAGTTGATGGAGAAGATCCTGAGAGGCAGGATTTATGAACATTCGGAGAGGTATAATATGATTAGGAGTAGTTAGCATGGCTTTGTCAAGGGCAGGTTGTGCCTTGCGAGCCTGATTGAATTTTTTGAGATTGTGACTAAACACATTGATGAAGGAAGAGCAGTAGATGTAGTGTATATGGATTTCAGCAAGGCATTTGATGAGGTACCCCATGCAAGACTTATTGAGAAAGTAAGGAGGCATGGGATCCAAGGGGACATTGCTTTGTGGATCCAGAACTGGTTTGCCCAAAGAAGACAAAGCGTGTTTGTAGACGGGTCATATTCTTCATGGAGGTCAGTCACCAGTGGATTGCCTCAGGGATCTGTTCTGGGACCCTTACTCTTCGTGATTTTCATAAATGACCTGGATGAGGAAGTGGTGGGATGGGATAGTAAATTTGCTGATGACACAAAGGTTGGAGGTATTGTGGATAGTGTGGAGGGCTGTCAGAGGTTACAGCGGGACATTGATAGGATGCAAAACTGGGCTGAGAAGTGGCAGATGGAGTTCAACCCAGCTAAGTGTGAAGTGGTTCATTTTGGTAGGTCAAATATGATGGCAGAATATGGTATTAATGGTAAGACTCTTGGCAGTGTGGAGAATCAGAGGGATCTTGGGGTTCGAGTCTTTAGGACACTCAAAGCAGCTGCTCAGGTTGACTCTGTGGTTAAGAAGGCATATGGTGTATTGGCCTTCATCAATCGTGGAATTGAATTTAGGAGCCGAGAGGTAATGTTGCAGCTATATAGGACCCTGGTCAGACCCCACTTGGAGTACTGTGCTCAGTTCTGGTCACCTCACTACAGGAAGGATGTGGAAACCATAGAAAGGGTGCAGAGGAGATTTACAAGGATGTTGCCTGGATTGGGGAGCATACCTTATGAGAATAGGTTGAGTGAACTCGGCCTTTACTCCTTGGAGCGACGGAGGATGAGAGGTGACCTGATAGAGGTGTACAAGATGATGAGAGGCATTGATCGTGTGGATAGTCAGAGGGTTTTTCCCAGAGCTGAAATGGTTGCCACAAGAGGACACAGGTTTAAGGTGTTGGGGAGTAGATACAGAGGAGATGTCAGGGGTAAGTTTTTTAGTCAGAGAGTGGTGAGTGCGTGGAATGGGCTGCCAGCAATGGTGGTGGAGGTGGGTACAATAGGGTCTTTTAAGAGACTTTTGGATAGGTACATGGAGCTTAGAAAAATAGAGGGCTATTGGTAAGCCTAGTAATTTCTAAGGTAGGTACATGTTTGGCACAACTTTGTGGGCCAAACAATACAATATTGTATTATACATTTCCATGTTGGGATGGAAATTTAGGCACTGAGCCAGATTGGAAACTTCAGAGTGTCAGAAAGGTCTGGGTGACGGGGACCGGTGAGGTACGGGCCAAATAAAATCGCTGTCCCACAATGTTTACATGACTCTGCACTAAAGTATGGGACTCTCCTGCAGATCTCAGTTCAGAAAAACGATTGGCTTGCAGTTACTGTTTGCATTATCTATTTTTTGTCATTGCAGATTGAGTGTTCTACGGTCTCTTTCTGGGTTATTTTATTCTTTTATTTTCTGATGGACATGATGTGGTTTTTTTATTTTCTGCACATTGGATGTTAGTTTTTTTTCATATATAAGTGTTTTTTGGTTTGTTTTGTGGCTCTCTATAAGGAGATAATTATCAAGGTTGTATAATGTATACATAGTTTGATAATAAATGTACTTTGAACCTTTGAACCTCGTGTACACGCCATCTCCCCACCATCCTCTCATCTGCCAACCATCTCAGCATCTCTCAGTCATCTCCCTACTGTCCAGTCATGTCCCCAGTCTCTGACTCCCCATTGCTCTCTCATTTCCCACTGTCTCCCAGTCACTCACCATCTGTCCATCTGCTCACAAACTCCAATCTCCCTGTCATCTCCTTCCTGCCCAGCCATCTCCCCCTCCCAGTCACTCACCATCTGTCCATCTGCTCACAATCTCACCACCATCTCTCCATCTCCCTATTTCATTATTTTTTCTCTTTCTCACTCCACATCCCATCTCTTGCTCCCCGTCCCCTCTCACTTCAACATCATCTCCCTCACACTCCCATCCCCTCTCTCAATCCCCCATCGCCCCTCTCAATCCAACATCGGCTCTCTCACTCCCCCATCCCACTATCCCTCTGTCAATCCTCCATCCCCTCTTTCACTCCCTGCCCACTCTCTCATTACCCCATCCCTCTCTCACCCCAATATTGTCCTCTCACTCCCCCATTCTCCTCTCACTTCCCATTCTCTCTTTCATTCCAACATCTCACTCACTCCCATCCCCTCTCTCACTCCTCCAGAGCCCCTCACTTCAACTCATTCCCCACTCCTTGACACTTTTTTTTCTATTCCCCTTGGACCCCTCTTTCTTCCCATCTCCCCACTCCCTTAAACGCATCCCTCACATTCCTCCCTCGTCTCTCCCTTCCTCTCAACCACTACCCTCTCCTGCCCTCCCCTTTCTCCTTATTTTCCCCATTCCTTCATATCTCTACAACCTCCAACAGCTGCCTGGTTGGTCCCTGGACGACGAAGGGGCGATTGTGATCGATACAGTGAACTCCACAGCTCTAGGGAACTACAGCTGCACTCCATACAACAGCCTGGGGACCATGGGGAGTTCTACACCCACCCACATCATCCTGAAGGTCTGAATCTGTTGCCCCCTAATCCACTCACCTTTACCCCTACCACAGCACTACTCCCTCACCCATCATTCTTACTTCTACCCCTCCATACTCCTCTTCCTTCCCCATTCCTACCCTCTCCACTGCTGACCTCTGCTCCCATACCCATCCCAACTCTCCCCCTCCCACCTCACCCCACTCACTACACCCCCTTCCATCCCTGTCCCCAAAATGGTTCTCACCTCATGCAGTCACTCTCCCTCTCACTCCTCCCTCCATCACACCCTCCACAACTCCCCACCCAACTGAACTCTCAATCTTTGTCCTCAGGACCCACCGAAGTTTGTCGAGAGACCAGCAACAAGCTACCAGAAGGAGGTGGGGCAGGAACTGAGGATCGGCTGTTCAGCATCAGGAGATCCACAGCCCAGGGTCAGCTGGAGAAAGGTGGGGGAGTGGGGGATGGAGAAAGAGGAGAGAGAAAGGTGAGGGAGAGATGGAGAGGAGGAAACGAAAAAGACAGAGTCAGAGAGAAAGACTGAGAGACAGACTGAGAGTGAGCAAGAGACTGAAAGGGAAAGAGAGATAGAGAGAGAGAGAGAGAGAGAGTGGGGGGAGACAAACAGAGAGAGGGAGCAGGACAGAGAGTGAGAGAGATGGAGAGAGAGAATGAGAGAGAGAGAGGCAGAAAGAGAGATAGAGAATAGAATTGAATTGACTTTATTTCTTCCATCCTTCACATACATGAGGAGTAAAAACCTTTACGTTATGTCTCCGTCTAAATGTGGAATGTGCAATCATAGTAATTTATAATAATTTATAATAAATAGAACAGTCAATGTAATATAGAGTACACTCAAATCAGTGTGAGTTTATCAGTCTGATGGCCTGGTGGAAGAAGCTGTCCCGGAGCCTGTTGTTCCTGGCTTTTATGCTGCGGTACTGCTTCCCAATGCTAGCGGCTGGAATAGATTGTGGTTGGGATGGCTTGGGTCCCCAATGATCCTACGGGCCCTTTCTACACACCTGTCCTTGTAAATGTTCTGAATCATGGGATGTTCACAACTACAGATGCATCGGGCTGTCTGCACCACTCTCTGCAGAGTCCTGCGATTAAGTGAGGTACAGTTCCCATACCAGGCAGTGATGCAGCCAGTCAAGATGCTCTCAATTGTGCCTCTGTAGAAAGTTCTTAGGATTTGGGGGCCCATACCAAACTTCCTCAACCTCTGATGTGAAAGAGGTGCTGTTGTGTACAAACCACATGAGGTCCTCAGTGATGTGGATGCCGAGGAGCTTGAAGCTGTTTACCCTCTCAACCCCAGATCCATTGATGTCTATAGGGGTTAGCCTGTCTCCATTCCTCCTGTAATCCACAATCAGTTCCTTTGTTTTTGCAACATTGAGGGAGAGGTTGTTTTCTTGACACCACAAGAAAGAGGGAGGAGAGAGAGACAGAGATAGAGAGATGGAGAGAGATATAGAGAGGAAGGAAGAGAGAAAAGGATGCAGAGGGATAAGAGGGGTGGAGGGGTGATAGAACAGGGGAGGTTGCTATTGGAGGAGTATGTGCACTGTGGAGAGATGGGGAAGTGTGTGCATTGTCAGGGCTACAGAAGTGGGGAGGATAGGTGTGTGCACTGCAAGCAATGGAGGGGGAGAGGAGTGGAGTGGGCACTGCGGGGTAGAGGGGATGTGGATTGTGTGTTGGGAAGAGTAGTGTGTGATGGGGATGAGAAGTGAAATATGCACTGCGAGGGGTAGAGGGAGAGAGGAGGGGCGAGAAAAGGGTACCTGCTACTTTCCCTTTGCTCCTTTGCAGGTGGGAGGAGGCAATGTCAACTATCGGGTCCTTGAGGACGGGACCTTGGTGCTAAGGATGGTTTCCCGGGAGCACCACGGGCTCTGGGAATGCATTGCCAGCACTGATGTCGCCATGGTTACCAGCAATACCCAGCTCCAGGTGACAGGTCAGATGTCACCGTCCACCCAGCGCTCTGGCAGCGACGTTCATCAGGGTGGGGGGAGGAAGGCCCAGGGTTTGGGGAGGGGTTTTAGGGATGGGGGAATGGTTCATTCTGTTTGCAAAGGGGGAGCCACAGTTGGGGGGGGATGAGTTCTCTGAGGAGGGTTGAGGTTACATAAAGGTTGCAGAGGGCTTGCGGAGAGGTGGACCCTATGATTTGGGAGGTGGGGGGGAGGAAGTCTGTGTTTGTGAGAGTGGTACTCATGCTCTGGAGAGGGGGCTTGGAGGTTGCACCAGGGACAGGTGGGATGAACTCTGCCCTTTGATCATTGCCCCAGGGACCAGCCCTCACCCACCTACTGAGCTAATGGTTAGCGCTGGAAGTTTCCGAGTGAACGTCTCTTGGTGTCCTGGCTTCGACGGAGGTTACCAGCAACACTTCTCTGTCTGGTAAGGCATGTGACAGGAGAATGTGAGGGTTTGTGGGGGAGGTGGTGGGCACTGGTCAGGACTTGTCAACCTCAAACTGTCAGTGGAGGAGAGCTGGGGACCTATGATCTAGTGGGGGTCAATGCTGCTGTTGACCTTTTACCCTGCCTCTTGAGCCTCAGTGTGGTCAACTTTACTGCTGTCACCACCCATCGTTCCCTGTGGGCTGACCCTAGGGAGCTGAGGTTAGCTGCGTCAGTACTGTGTGACCTGCTGGCTCCTTGGATGGTCTAATGCACCAGTTAGGGAAATGCTTGTCGTTGTACATTTGTCCATCTGAGTGTAGGGATGATGTGAGGATTGGAACCCTCAACTCTCCCTCAACTTCTCTCCCCACTCTCTCTACTTCATCCTCTCATTTTTCTTTCTGTTTGTCTCTGGCCCTCATGCTATATCCCTCTTTCACACATTCTCCCCTTCCTCCCCCTCAGGTTTCGTCAGGCAGCTCCACAACCCCATGACTGGGTTTACCGGAAGGTTCCACTGGGTGCCTCCTGGCTGTGGGTGGAGGGTCTGTGGCCAGAGACGTGCTACCAGTTCAGCGTGTTGGCCCAGAGTGTGTGCGGTAGCAGCCCCTTCAGTGAGATCGTCACAGCCTGGACCCTGCGTAAGTACTGACCCCTGACCTCAGTCTTGTGCTGACCCTAGACTGACCTCAGCTCCGTCTGTTCTCAGTCCTACTGACCCCTGACCCAATGCTGACCTAGCCCTGTGACGAACTCCATTGCTCTGCTTAAGTTTGTGGATGACACAACAATAGCTGGCCTCATCAACAATGATGAGCTGGAGTTCAGAGAGGAAATGGAGCAGCTAGTGGTCTAGAGAGAGAAGAACACCCTAAGCCTGAACATGGAGAAGACCGAGGAAATCATTGTGGACTTCAAGAAGGTGCAGATGAACAATCCCCCTCTGCAAATGCATGGCTCCTCTGTAGAGAGAGTGCACCGTTCCTGGGAGTTCACATCATGAATGACCTCACCTGGTCACTTAATATTACCTCCCTGAACAAGAAGGCAGAGTAGCGCCTCCACTTCCTAAGAATTTAGAATTTATTTAAATCTTACATCCATCCCACAACACAAGGGAGTAAAAATCTTTGCATTATGACTCTGTTGCAATGTACAGACATGTGAATTTAAAAGACTTGTAGAAAGAAACTGTCCCGTAGCCTGTTGGTCCTGGCTTTAATGCTGTGGTACCATTTGCCAGATGAAGCAGCTGAAACAGTTTATGGTTGGGGTGACTGGTGTCCCCGATGATCTTCCAGGCCTTCTTTCTGCACCTGCTGCTGTAAATGTCCTCAGTGGAGGGAAGTTCACATCCACAGATGTGCTGGGCTGTCAGTACCACTCTCTGCAGTGCCCAGCGATCAAGATTGGTGCAGTTCCCATAGCAGGCAGTGATACAGCCAGTCAGGATGCTCTCAGTGGTGCCCAGTAGAAGGTCTTGAGGATTTGGAGGCTCATGCTGAACTTGTTCAGTCACCTGATGTGGAACAGATGATGTGGTTTTTTTGCCACAAAGCTGGTGTTTACAGTCCAGGTGAGATCATTGGTGACGTGTAAACTACTCACTGCTCACCCTCTCAACTGCAGACCCATTGATGTTGATCAGGCTGAGCCTGTCTCTGTTCCTCCTGCATTCCACAATCAGCTCTTTTGTTTTTTGGACATTGAAGGAGAGTTTGTTATCCTGGCACCACTGTGTCATCACTGCTAGAAATAAGTCCAATCAAAATCATGTCATCTGTGAATTTGAATTGCAGATTGGAGCTGCAGTACAGTCGTGGGTGTAAAGGAGTAGAAAAGGGGGCTCAGAACACAACGCAGGGCACCCGTGTTGAGGATCAGAGGGCAGAGGTGAGGGAGCCAATCCATACCACTTGTCGGCAATCCAATAGGAAGTCCAGGATCCAGCTGCACAAGGCAGGGTGAAGGCCGAGATCTCTGAGCTTCCTGTCAAGTCTGGAGGGAATTATGGTGTTGAATGTTGAACTGTAGTCGAGGAACAGCATTCTAACGTATGCACCCCTCTTCTCCGGGTGAGTGAGGACGGTGTGTAGTGCTGTGGTTGTGGTGTCATCGGTAGACCGGTTCCATCGGTAGGCAAATTGTAGGGGTCCAGTGTGGGTGGTAGCATGTTGCAGGTGTAATCTTTAACCAGCCTCTCAAAGCACTTGCTTATTATTGAGGTGAGTGTGACAGGGCACCAATTGTTCAGGCAAGGAGATTGAGGCAAGCGATGCTCCCACCGTCCTCCCATCTTAAGTGAATTTTACAGGAGCACCACTGAGAATGCCTTTCTGGGATGGGAGCAGTCCGGAAGTCCCTAAAAAGGACTGTGAGAATGGCTGAGAGGATCATAGGAGTCTCTCTACCAACTATCGGAGACATTTATCAGGAGTGTTATGTACACAGGGCCCTTAGTTTTATAAAGAATCCCACCCATCCATCCAGCATCCCTTTGACTCTCTACCATCAGGCAGGAAGGAGACTATGATGCATAAAGTCAAGGACGGTCAGGGTGGGAAACAGTTTTTTCCCTCAAGCTTCTGAATTCCCTGCCGCATCACATTCGAAGTGTCATGATTAATGTTTCGTATCTTATTTATGCAAAATTCATCTGTCGTTTTTATCCTTACTATCCTAAACCATGTGTGTTATGTCCATTACTGTGCTTTACACCCTGGTCCGGAGAAACATCTTGATTGACAGTATACCCTTATATAGGTAAATGTAATACATTTGACTTGACTTAGCTCTGAACCATGTCAATTCCTGACTCTTAATCCCACGTTGACTTTTACCCCTCCTGACACCTCCAAAACATTGCTCAGCTTTGCCCACCCGTGACTTGTGCTGACCCATGACTCTGATCGTTCATCCGACCCTGGACGTCTCAAGGAACATTCCTGTGCTGATCCTGAGCTCTAACCTCTAATGCCTAGCTGATCTCTTCACCCTCTGACTCCCTTTTCACCCCTGTGATAGGATCATGACCTCCAACCCTAGAATACCACTGGCCTAACGCTATGTTTTCCAACAGCTAATCTCACAATAACCATCCTGAGCCCTGACCTTTGACTTTTGATCTCCAAAAGCAAGCACTGACCTCAAGCCATTGTTGAACCTCGAACCATGCTGACCCTCAGCCACAATTCTCTGACCACTGCAAGAAATGTGAGACTTCCAAATGCATACCTGACCTCTGACATTCATAGCTGACCAGTAATACGAAGGGGTCACTCCTAACCTATCTAATGCTCTTCCACCACCCCCAACAGATGTTCCCATGGCAACAAGCCCACCTTGGCCTCCGGTGACGGAGGGATTTCACCTCCTCCCACCCAGGTCCCCTACGGCCAATCAGACGCAGCATGGCATCTTACTGCGCTGGAAACCTCCCCTCCCCCCTTCACTGACTCCCACCACCTACCTCTTGGAGTCCTGGACAAAGAGTGGCTGGAGGCTGATGGAAAGCACCATCCCAGCCACCCAGGAGGAGCTTCTGCTGAGCAGTCTGGTCAAGGTGAGAGAGAGAGTTGGGAGGGAGGAAGGATGGATGTGGGGGGATAGAGAGAGGGAGGGAGGGAAAGAGGGAGAGATGAATGTGGAGAGATGGACAGAGAGAGGAATGAGGAGAGGTGGAGAGAGGGGGAGAGAGATGGATGGAGAGGGGAGAGAGACTGTGAGAGAGGGTAGGGAGAGAGATGGAGAAAGAGTAGAGAGAGAGAGGAGGGGAGATAGATAGAGAGATAGAGAGTGGGGGCGGGTAGAGAGTTGGTTTTCAGATTGTAGGCCTGTGACCAGAGGCATGCTGTAAGGATCTGTGCTTCGCAGTATTATTACTAATTTGGATGAGAATGTAAGTGGTGTGGTTAGTAGTTTTCAGGTGCCACCAATATTGCTGGTATAACGGGCACTGAAGAAGGTTGTCTAAGGTTTCAGCAGGTTTAACATCATGTAGGAAAAGTGGGCATAGAAAGGCAGATGGAATTTAACTCAGGCAAGTGTGAAGTGATATATTTTGGTGACAGGACAACAGGGAGTGTTGTAGATCAGACAGACCTAGGGGTATAGGTACATAATTCCCTGAAAGTGGCAACACAGGGAGATGAGATGGTGAAGAAGGCATTTGGCACACTTGCCTGCATTGAGTCCAGGAGTTTGCATTACAGCTGTACAAGGTGAGACTGCACCTGGAATATTGTGTGCAGTTCTAGGAAGCTTGAGAAGGTGTAGGAAAGATTTATGAGGATGCTGCCAGGACAGAAGGGCTTGAGTTCTAAAGAGGGACTGGATAGGCAGGAATGTTTCCTCTAGAGCAGAGGAGGTTGAGAGGTGACACGACAGGGGTCTATAACATTATGACACAGGCAGAAAAGAGGAAGAGGTCCTACACAGTGAGTATTTAAAGTTAGGAAAGGCTGAAGAGAAGGACATCTAAGGCTGTAATCTCCGATTACTCCCTATGCCATGGGCTAGTGTAGGTAGGAATGGGGTGACAGCCAGATGAATGAGTGGCTGCAGAGATGCTGCAGGAGACAGGGTTTCAAGTTCTTGGGTCATTGGAACCTTTTCCTGGGAAAGGGTGATCTGAACAGCACAAGAGGGATGAGGGGGCTTGCTGATGCTTCTCAGGAGATAGCTGTAGATAGGGATAGGTCTGGTCCTTGTGGGAGAGTTTTAAATTGGAGTAGGGCAAATTTCAAGGGCAATGGGGGGAACTAAGAAGCGTTAATTGGGATCACCTTTTCTCTGGCAAGTCCACATCAGGCATGTGCAGGGTGTTTAAAGATCAATTGCACAGAGTACAGGAAAGGTATGTTCCTGTTAGAAAAAAAGACAGAAGGAAAGATAAGAGAACCTTGGATGTCCAGAGAAGTGATGAATTTAGTCAAGAAGAAAAAGGAAAAGAATGTAAAGATTTGGAAGTTGGGATCAAATGAAGCACATGAGGAGTATAAAAAGCCAGAAAAGAACTAAAGGCAGGAATTAGGAAAGCCAGGAAGGGCCATGAAAAGTCCTTGGCAAGTAACATTAAGGTGAATCTCCAGGCATTCTCTACATACATCAAGAGCAAGAGGATAATGAGGGAGAGGCTGGGACCACTCAAGGATAAAGGGGGGAACATTTTTTGAATGCAGAGAATGTGAGTGAGGTACTTAATGAGTAGTTTGCTTCAGTATTTACCAAGGAAAAGGATATGAGGACCAGGAGATCAGTGCTGAGTGTACAGATACATTGGGGCATTTAGAGGTCAAGGAAGGGGAAGTGTTGGGCCTCCTAATAAGTATTAGGATGGATAGGTCCCTAGGGCCTGATGGGATTTATCCCACATTATCGAAGGAGGCAAGAGACAAGATTGCTGGGCCCTTGACAAAGTATCTATGTATCCTCTCTAGCCACTGGCGAGGTCTCGGAAGACTAATGAGTGGTTAATGTTGTACCTCCATTTAGGAAGGGAACAAAGGAAAATCCTGGGAACTATAGGCTATCAGTCTTACGTCAGGTGTAGGGAAATTGCTGGAGAAAGCTGTAAGGGGTAGGATATATGAGCATTTGAAAACCCGTGGCCTAATTTGGGAGAACCACCCAAGGCTTTGTCCATAGCAGATCAAGCCTTATGAACTTGAGTGAGTTTTTTGACAAGGAGACGAGAGAGATTGATGAGGGTAGGGCAGTGGATGTTGTATACAAGGATTTTAGTAAAGTGTTTGACAAAGTCTCTCATGGGCAGCTAATCCAGAAGATTAAGATGCAGGGGATCTGCAGTGAATTGGTTGTTTGGATTCAGAACTGGCTTGTGCACAGAAGACAGAGGGTTGTGGTTGAAGGCACTTATTCAAGCTGGAGGTCTGTAATTAGTGGAGTTCCATGGGGATCTGTGCTGGGACCTCTGGTGTTTGTGATGCATATAAATGACCTGGTTGAAAATGTAGATGGGTGGGTTAGTAAATTGGCAGATGATACCAAGATGGTGGAGTTGTGGATAGTGGCATAGACAGGCAAAGAATACAGCAAGATTTAGACCAATTGTAGATATGGGCTGAGAAATGGCATAGGATTATAGAGAAATACAGTGCAGGAAGTCTGTGCTGAAACCATTTAAACTACCTGCTTCTAACGACCTGCATTGAGACCTTAGCCCTCCATATCCCTATTATCCATGTACCTATCCAAACTTCTCTTAAACATTGAAATCAAGCTTGCATGGACTAGTGTTGGCAGCTCGTTTCACACACTCACCACCCTCTGAGTGAAGTTTTCCCTTATGTTCCCCTTAAACTTCTCACCTTGCACCCTTAAGCCATGATGTCTGGTTGTTATCCCACCCAGCCTCAGTGGAAAAAGCCTGCTTGCATTTACCCTGTCTATACCTCTCTTCATTTTGTATACTTCTATCAAATCTCTTCTCAATCTTCTATGTTCTCAAGAACACAGTCCTAACTTATTCAATCTTTCTTTATAACTCAGGTTCTCCAGTTCTGGCAATGTCCTTGTTAATTTTCTCTGCATGTATTCAACCTTGTTTACATCTTTACTGTAGATAGGTGACCAAAGCTGCACACAATACACCACATCAGGCCTCACCTACATCTTACACAACTTCAATATAACATCCCATCTCCTATACTCAATACATTGATTTATGAACGTCAATGTGCCAAAAGCTTTCTATACAATCATATCTGCATGTGACGCCACTTTCAACGAATTATGGATGGACCTGTATTCCCAGATCTCTTTGTTCTACCACACTCCTCAGTGCCCTACAATTCACTGTGTAAGACCCACTCTGGTTGGTCTACTGAAATGCAAAACCTCGCACAAGTCTGCATTAAATTCCATCTGCCAATTTTTAGCCCATTTTTCCAACTGAGGCAGATCCCTCTACAAGCCACGATGACCTTCCTCACTGTCCACTGCACCCCCAATCTTGATGTCATCTACAAATTTGCAGATCTGGTTAACCACATTATCATCCAGATCATTGATATAGATGACAAATAACAAAGGTCACAGCACTGATCCCTGCAGCCCACCACTAGACACAGGCCTCCAGTCTGAGAGGAAACCTACTACCACTCTCTGGCTTCTCCCACAAAGCCAATGTCTAATCCAATTTATACGTAATCTTGAATGCCAAACAAATGCACCTTCTAGACCAGCCTCCCAAGTGGGACCTTGTCAAATGCCTTACTAAAGTCCATGTAGACAACATCCACTGCCTTGTCTTCATCCACTGTCCTGGTAACTTCCTCGAAAGACTCTATAAGATTGGTTAGACAGGACCTACCAGGTACGAAGTCATGATGACTATCCTTAATCAGTCCATGTTTATACAAGTGCTTATATATCCAGTCTCTTAGAATATCTTCCAATAACTTTCTGACAACTGTCAGACTCACTGGCCTATAATTTCCTAGTTTATGTTTAGAGCCTTCTTCAAACAGCAGAACAACATAAGCTATCTGCAAATCCTCTAGTATGTCCCATTGATAAGGATGGTTTAAATATCTCTGCTAGGGCCTCAGCAATTTCTGCACTTGCCTCCTGTAGGGTCCGAGGGTCAGCTTGTCAGGACCTGGGGATTTATCCAACCTGATTTGCCTCAGTGTAGCAAACACCTCCTCCTCTGTAAACTGTACAGGGTCTATGAAGTTGATGCCACTTTGCCTCACTTCTATAGACTCTGTCTCTGACTCCTGAGTAAATACAGATACAAAGAATACATTAAGATCTCCCCCATCTGTTTTGGCTCCACACATGGACTACCATTCTGGTTTTCCAAAGGACCAAGTTTGTACCTAACACTCCCTTTGCTCTTAACATATCTGTAGAATTCCTTAAGAATCTCCTTCACCTTGTCTCCGAGGGCAACTTCATGATTTTTTTTAGTCCTCCTGATTTTTCTTAAGTGTTCTCTTGCATTTCTTGTATACTATAAGCACCTCATTTGTTCTGGTTTGCCGATAGCTGCTATGCACCTCCTTTATGGAGCGGCTGATAATACAGAATCTGAGGCCACAAACCAGGCACGCCCGGGATCCGCTTCAGTTTGCGTATAAGGAGAAGGTGGGAGTGGAGGATGCTATCACGTATTTGCTGCACAAATCACTCTCTCACCTAGATGGGGTCAGTTGTGCTGTGAGGATTACATTCCTTGACTTCTCTAGTGCCTTTAACACCATCCAGCCCAAGATCTTAAAGCACAAACTAACGGAGATGGGAGTAGACTCTCACATGGTGGATTGGATAGTGGACTACTTGACAGATAGACCTCAGTATGTGCGGTTGGGAGACTGTAGGTCTGACACGGTGGTCAGCAGCACAGGAGTGCCACAGGGAACCGTACTCTCTCCGGTCCTGTTCACCCTGTACACATCTGACTTCCAATATAACTCGGAGTCCTGCCATGTGCAGAAGTTCGCTGATGACACGGCCATAGTGGGGTGTGTCAGGAATGGACAGGAGGAGGAGTATAGGAAACTGATACAGGACTTTGTGATATGGTGCAACTCAAACTACCTGCGTCTCAATGTCACCAAGACCAAGGAGATGGTGGTGGACTTTAGGAGATCTAGGCCTCATATGGAGCCAGTGATCATTAATGGAGAATGTGTGGAGCAGGTTAAGACCTACAAGTATCTGGGAGTACAGTTGGACGAGAAGCTAGACTGGACTGCCAACACAGATGCCTTGTGCAGGAAGGCACAGAGTCGACTGTACTTCCTTAGAAGGTTGGCGTCATTCAATGTCTGCAGTGAGATGCTGAAGATGTTCTATAGGTCAGTTGTTGAGAGCGCCCTCTTCTTTGTGGTGGCGTGTTGGGGAGGAAGCATTAAGAAGAAGGACGCCTCACGTCTTAATAAGCTGATAAGGAAGGCGGGCTCTGTCGTGGGCAAAGTACTGGAGAGTTTAACATCGGTAGCTGAGCGAAGGGCGCTGAGGAGGCTACGGTCAATTATGGAAAACCCTGAACATCCTCTACATAGCACCATCCAGAGACAGAGAAGCAGTTTCAGCGACAGGTTACTGTCGATGCAATGCTCCTCAGACAGGATGAAGAGGTCAATACTCCCCAATGCCATTAGGCTTTACAATTCAACTGCCAGGACTTAAGAACTTTTTTAAAGCTATTATTAATGCTTTTTGAGTTAGTGATTTAGATGCATATCATATTATTACTGAGTTAAGTATTGTATGTAATGAGTTTTTGCTACAACAAGTGTATGGGACATTGGAAAAAATGTTGAATTTCCCCATGGGGATGAATAAAGTATCTATCTATCTATCTATCTATCTTTTTCTCTTAACCAGGCCCTCAATATCTCTTGAAAATCAAGATTTCCTGCACTTATTTTCTTTACCTTTTATTCTGACAGGCAAATACAAGCTTTGTAATCTCAAAATTTCATTCTTAAAGCCCTCCCAGTTTCCAAGTACACCTATGCTAGAAAACAGCTTGTCCCAATACACACTTACTAGATCATTTCTGATACCATCAAAACTGGCCTTTCTCCAGATTAGAATCTCAACCCACAGACCAGATGTATCTCTTTGCATGTTTACTTTGAAACTAATGGTATTGTGATCACTAGATACAAAGTGTTCCCTTACACAAACTTCTGTCACCTGCCCTTCTCATTCCCTAATAGCAGATCCAGTATCACAGGTTATCTCGTTGGGACTTCTACGCACTGATGAAGGAAACTTTCCTGAACGCATTTGACAAACTCTATTGCATCTAGTCCTTTTACAGTGTGGGACTCCCAGTCAATATGTGGAAAGTTAAAATCACCTACTATAACAGTCCTGTGTTTCTCAGTTCCACACATAATGCCTCACTAGTCATATTTTCCAATCTGTCATGATGGAGCACTGCCATGACATTTTTCCTGTCTAGTAATGCCACCCCTCCCGCTTTAATCCCTTCCGCTTTGTCATCTCTAAAACAAAGGAACCCTAGATTATTGAACTGCCAGTCCTGTCCCTAGTCTCACTAATGGCTACAACATCATAATTCCAGGTGTTGATCCATGTCCTGAGCTCATCTACCTTTCCTAACTTCTTGCATTGAAATATATGCAGCTCAGGACATTAGTCACACCATGCTCAACCTTTTGATTCCTGACTTTGTCTGAGTTCTTGTCAGCATCCATCTCCACAACCTCTCCACTCTCTGTTCTGGCACTCTGGTCCCCATCCCCCTTCAATTCTAGTTTAAACTCCACCATACAGCATTAGCAAATCTTCTAGCTAGGATATTGGTCCCCCTCCAGTTCAGGTACAAACCATTCCTTCTGTACAGGTCCCACCTTCACTGGAAGAGAGCCCAGTGATCAAAAATTCTGGTGCCCCTTCCCCTGCACCAACTCTTTAGCCATATATTAAACTGAATAATCTTCCTGGTTCTGGCCTCATTAGCACATGGCACTGTTAATAATCATGAGATCATAATCCAGGAGGTCCTCCCTTCAACATAGCACATAACTCCCTGAACTCCCTTTGCAGAATATCATCACTCGTTCTACCCCGTCATTGGTACCTACATGGACATAAACCTTTGGCTGTTCACCCTCCCACTTAAGAATGCTGAGGACTTAATCTGAGATGTCCTGGGCCATGGCACCTGGGAGGCAACATATCATCCTGGAATCTCATTCTCACCCACAGAACCTCCTGTCCATTCCTCTAACTAACCAATCCCCTATCACCACAGTGTGCCTCTTCCACCCCCTTCCCTTCTGAGTCACAGAGGCAGACTCAGTGCCAGAGACCCAACCACTGTGACTTTTCTCTGTTAAGGTCAATCCACACCCCTCCCAACAGTACTCAAAGTGATACTTTTGTTGAGGGGGATAGCCACAAGAGTTCTCTGCAATGGCTCCTTAACCCCTTTCCCTTTCCTGACTGTGACCTTTTTCCTGTGTCCTGCACCTTGTGTGTAACTACCTCTCTATATGTTGAATCTATCACCCTTTCAGCCTCTCAAATTATCCAGAGTTCATCCAGTTCCAGGTCCAACTCCTTAATGCAGTTTGTTAGAAGCTGCAGCTGGATGCACTTCTTGTAGTTGTAGTCGTCAGGGACACTGGGGGTCTCCCTGCCTTCCTACATCCCACAAGAGTATCCTGCCTGGCATCTCTACTGTCCAAGCTGAGCATATATAAAGAAGGGAAATAAAGCTTAACCTGGAGCTTTTCTTTTTATTACTTCCTCTGACTGAAGCCTCTCTTCACTGAAGCCTTGAAGAGCTAAAGCCTCAAGATCACCACTCTGACTCTGTCCACTCAGACGACAGCTGCCGTGCTTGTCCCTGTCTTCCTTTAATTTGCTGTTGCTAATCAATCTCAAACATGGATTGTTTGCTGGCCAAAGCTGTATTATGCTGCCATGACTCTCTGCTTCCTTTTTCTACTCAGGCAGTGGACCTGAGTGAATCCATCTCCTCTCTGGGGGTGAGAGGGAGAGGGGGAGGGGAGGTGGAGAGCCAGAGGGAGAGGGAGATGGAGGGGAAGAGGTAGAGAGAAGGGGAGATATAGGGAGAGGGGGAAAGGGGAGAAGGGGAATGGGAGAGGGAGAGAGGGAAGGAAGAGGGGGAGAGGGGAATGATGGGAGAGGAGAGAGGTAGGAAAGGAAGTGGGAAGCAAGCTGTGCTTGTCCCTGACTTCCTTTAATTTACCATTGCTAATCAATCTCAAACATGGATTGGTCGCTAGTCAAAGCTGTATTCTGATGCTGTGACCCGCTGATCCCTTTTTCTACTCAGTCAGTGGACCTGAGTGAAATCCCCTTCTCTCAAACTTCCGATGTCCAGATTGGTTGCTGATCAGAGTTCAATTAGATGGAGTTTAACTCAGATAAATGTGAGGTGTTGCACCCCAGTAGGGCAAATGCATGGAGACAGCACACTGATCCTTAGTGTTGTTGCTGAGCAGAGAGATCTTGGGATCCAAGTTCATAGTTCCGTGAAAATGTCTACGCAGGTTGATAAGGTGGTTAAAAAGTCCTATGGAATGCTTGTTTTTGTTAGTCAAGGCACTGAGCTCAAAAGTCAGGACATCTCAGAGAGTGTCGCTGGTATCTGGAATGAGCTGCCAGAAGAGGGGTGGAGGCAGGAATAGTAACATTGGAGAGGCACATGGAGGGGTATTTCAATGAGCAGGGTACAGAGGGATGTGGTATTAATGCAGATTAGTACGGAGGTGAGCAGAAACTTAGTGAAAGGCCTGTTGCGATTCTGCAACCATGAGAATGGGGTGGAAGAGAGAGAAAAACTGGAAGAGGCAGATAAAGAGAAAGAGAGAGATGAGAAAGAGAGGCAGGCATATTGATAGATAAAGGAAAAGAGGAAGGAGAAAGAGATGGAAGAAGAGTGAAGAGAAAATAAAGGGTGAAATGAAAAGAGAAAGAGAGGAACTGTGAAGGAGTGAGGAAAAAAGAGAGAGACAGAAAATGAGAGAGAAGGTGAGAGAGGGAGGGACAGAGAGCTGGAGAGACAGACAGACATACTTTATTGATCCCGAGGGAAATTGGGTCTCGTTACAGTTGCACCAACCAAGAATAGTGTAGAAATATAGCAATATAAAGCCATAAATAATTAAATAATAATAAGTAAATTATGCCCAGTGGATATAAGTCCAGGACCAGCGTATTGGCTCAGGGTGTTTGACACTCCGAGGGAGGAGTTGTAAAGTTTGATGGCCACAGGCAGGAATGACTTCCTGTGACGCTAGAGAGAGTGAGAGACAGAGATAGGATGTTGAGAAAGAGACAGAGCGGGAGGGACAGTGAGCTAGAGAGAGAGGGGAGAGAGGGAGGGGACAGAGATAGGTGGAGAAGAGACAGAGAGAGCGGGGGAGAGGGTCAACCTTGGGACAGATTCCCTTACAGTGTTTCCTCTTCCTCCTCCAGGACACCCTATACCACATGCGTCTGCGCTCCCAGTGTGGTCCATGGATCAGTGTGCCCAGCCAGGTGGTTAATGTTTCCACGGTAGGTGAGTAGTGCCTGCCAAAAAGGCCCCACTTCCCAGCTAGCATGAAGCTGGCACCCGAGAAGCACAGTTGTCACAGAGAAGGGAAGCCCCACCCTGACTGCACAACACAGTGTCGGCTTCACTGCTGACAGGGGGACAAGGCGTAGGCTTCAAGGGCAGGTCCACCCTGGATCCGAGCTGTGGGAAAGGTGTGAGGGCATGGGGTTTCCCATGGGGTTTCAGGGGCGAGGGGCTTTAGTTGTGGGGGAGACAAGAGACTGGGCTCATTCTTCTTGGAACAGAGGTTGTGGTGAGGGTCTCAGGTGGAGGTAGGGGTCTCTGTCAGAGGAGAGGCCAGGGTCAGGGTTGGGAGGGGAAAGGGAGGAGAATCAGTGCTGCCAGGGGCAAATGTGTTGTTTAATAGGTGGCAGAATCAGTGAGGGAGAGTGAGGAGAGCTGGGGTGTGGGCTCTGGGAGAGGTGGGGTGTGGGAAGAGATGGGATGTGGGGAGAGGTGGGGTGTGGGAGAGGTGGGGTATGGGAGAGGTGGGGTATGGGAGAGGTGGGGTGTGGGAAGAGATGGGGTGTGGGGAGAGGTGGGGTGTGGGAGAGGTGGGGTATGGGAGAGGTGAGGTGAGCGAGAGGTGGGAAGAGGGAGAGTTGGGGTATGGGAGAGGTGGGGTGTGGGCTCTGGGAGAGGTGGGGTGTGGGAAGAGGGGGTGTGAGGAGAGGTGGGGTGTGGGGAGAGGTGGGGTGTGGGAGAGGTGGGGTATGGGAGAGGTGAGGTGTGAGAGAGGGAGAGGTGGTGTGTGGGAAGAGATGGGGTGTGGGGAGAGGTGGGGTGTGGGGAGAGGTGGGTGTGGGAAGAGATGGGGTGTGGGGAGAGGTGGGGTGTGGGAGAGGTGGGGTATGGGAGAGGTGGGGTGTGGGGAGAGGTGGGGTGTGAGAAGAGGTGGGGTGTGGGGAGAGGTGGGGTGTGGGGAGAGGTGGGGTGTGAGAAGAGGTGGGTGTGGATAGAGGTGGGGTGTGGGGAGAGGTGGGGTATGGGAGAGGTGAGGTGAGCGAGAGGTGGGAAGAGGGAGAGTTGGGGTATGGGAGAGGTGGGGTGTGGGAGAGGTGGGGTGTGGGAGAGGGAGAGGTGGGTGTGGGAGAGGTGGGTGTGGGAAGAGATGGGGTGTGGGGAGAGGTGGGGTGGGAGAGGGAGAGGTGGGGTGTGGGAAGAGATGGGGTGTGGGGAGAGGTGGGGTGTGGGAGAGGTGGGGTATGGGAGAGGTGGGGTGTGGGGAGAGGTGGGGTGTGGGGAGAGGTGGTGTGTGAGAAGAGGTGGGTGTGGATAGAGGTGGGGTGTGGGGAGAGGTGGGGTGTGAGAAGAGGTGGGGTGTGGGGAGAGGTGGGGTGTGGGGAGAGGTGGGGTGTGAGAAGAGGTGGGTGTGGATAGAGGTGGGGTGTGGATAGAGGTGGGGTGTGGATAGAGGTGGGGTGTGGGGAGAGGTGGGGTATGGGAGAGGTGAGGTGAGTGAGAGGTGGGAAGAGGGAGAGTTGGGGTATGGGAGAGGTGGGGTGTGGGAGAGGTGGGGTGTGAGAGAGGGAGAGGTGGGGTGTGGGAAGAGATGGGGTGTGGGGAGAGGTGGGTATGGGGAGAGGTGGGGAGAGGGAGAGGTGGGTGTGGGGAGAGGTGGGGTGTGAGAGAGGGAGAGGTGGGGTGTGAGAAGAGGTGGGTGTGGATAGAGGTGGGTGTAGGGAGAGGGAGAGGGGGTATGGGAGAGGTGGGGTGTGGGAGAGGTGGGTGTAGGGAGAGGTGGGTGTGGGAAGAGGTGGGTGTGGGGAGAGGTGGAGAGAGGGAGAGGTGGGGAGAGGGAGAGGGAGAGGTGGGGTGTGGGAGAAGGAGAGGTGGGGTGTGAGAAGAGGTGGGTGTGGATAGAGGTGGGGTGTGGATAGAGGTGGGGTGTAGGAGAGGTGGGTGTAGGGAGAGGGAGAGGGGGTATGGGAGAGGTGGGGTGTAGGGAGAGGGAGAGGTGGGTGTGGGAAGAGGTGGGGAGAGGGAGAGGTGGGTGTTGGGAGAGGTGGGTGTGGGGAGAGGTGGAGAGAGGGAGAGGTGGGGTGTGGGAGAGGGAGAGGTGGGTGTGGGAAGAGGTGGGGAGAGGGAGAGGTGGGTGTGGGAGAGGGAGAGGTGGGTGTTGGGAGAGGTGGGTGTGGGAGAGGTGGGTGTAGGGAGAGGTGGGTGTGGGAAGAGGTGGGGAGAGGGAGAGGTGGGGTGTGGGTGTGGGAGAGGTGGGTGTGGGAGAGGTGGGTGTAGCGAGAGGTGGGTGTGGGAAGAGGTGGGGAGAGGTGGAGAGAGGGAGAGGTGGGGTGTGGGAGAGGGAGAGGTGGGTGTGGGGAGAGGTGGAGAGAGGGAGAGGTGGGTGTGGGGAGAGGTGGAGAGAGGGAGAGGTGGGGTGTGGGAGAGGGAGAGGTGGGTGTGGGGAGAGGTGGGTGTGGGAGAGGTGTGTGTGGGAAGAGGTGGGGAGAGGGAGAGGTGGGGTGTGGGAGAGGGAGAGGTGGGTGTGGGAGAGGTGGGTGTAGGGAGAGGTGGGTGTGGGAAGAGGTGGGGAGAGGGAGAGGTGGGTGTGGGAGAGGTGGGTGTGGGGAGAGGTGGAGAGAGGGAGAGGTGGGTGTTGGGAGAGGTGGGTGTGGGAGAGGTGGATGTAGGGAGAGGTGGGTGTGGGAAGAGGTGGGGAGAGGGAGAGGTGGGGTGTGGGTGTGGGAGAGGTGGGTGTGGGAGAGGTGGGTGTAGCGAGAGGTGGGTGTGGGAAGAGGTGGGGAGAGGTGGAGAGAGGGAGAGGTGGGGTGTGGGAGAGGGAGAGGTGGGTGCGGGGAGAGGTGGAGAGAGGGAGAGATGGGTGTGGGGAGAGGTGGAGAGAGGGAGAGGTGGGGTGTGGGAGAGGGAGAGGTGGGTGTGGGGAGAGGTGGGTGTGGGAAGAGGTGGGGAGAGGGAGAGGTGGGGTGTGGGAGAGGGAGAGGTGGGTGTGGGGAGAGGTGGAGAGAGGGAGAGGTGGGGTGTGGGAGAGGGAGAGGTGGGGTGTGGGAGAGGGAGAGGTGGGTGTGGGAGAGGTGGGTGTAGGGAGGGGTGGGTGTGGGAAGAGGTGGGGAGAGGGAGAGGTGGGTATGGGAGAGGTGGAGAGAGGGAGAGGTGGGGTGTGGGGGAGAGGTGGGTGTGGGGAGAGGTGGAGAGAGGGAGAGGTGGGTGTGGGGAGAGGTGGAGAGAGGGAGAGGTGGGGAGAGGGAGAGGTGGGGTGTGGGTGTGGGAGAGGTGGGTGTAGCGAGAGGTGGGTGTGGGAAGAGGTGGGGAGAGGGAGAGGTGGGTGTGGGGAGAGGTGGAGAGAGGGAGAGGTGGGGTGTGGGAGAGGGAGAGGTGGGTGTGGGGCGAGGTGGAGAGAGGGAGAGGTGGGTTTGGGAAGAGGTGGGGAGAGGGAGAGGTGGAGAGAAGGAGAGGTGGGGTGTGAGAGACGGAGAGGTGGGGTGTGGGAGAGGGAGAGGTGGAAAGAGGGAGAGGTGGGTGTGGGAAGAGGTGGGGAGAGGGAGAGGTGGGTTTGGGGAGAGGTGGAAAGAGGGAGAGGTGGGTGTGGGAAGAGGTGGGGAGAGGGAGAGGTGGGTGTGGGAAGAGGTGGGGAGAGGGAGAGGTGGGTTTGGGGAGAGGAGAGGAATGAAGGTGTAATGAGTCAACACCCATTATCCAGCCCCCCTGTGCCCTGGCTCTGACTGTAAACCCGTCTCCCCACAGGTGTGGTGACCCTTCCTCCCCGGGATGGCCCATGGGCCTCCCTGGATGGCCCAGTGAGAGCCGGAGTCATCGCTGGCAGCTGTTTCCTGGCAACTGCTGTGACTGTCAGTGCTCTGGTATCCTGTCTCAGTAACTGGAGGAAGGCCAGGCGCAGGCAGGGTGAGGTGGTGGGGTGATGGTAGGGACTCTCTTCTTCACACCGCACCCCTCGCTCTTCCGCACTTGGGAGTACTGCAGACTCTCGACCGCCCAAATCCCGACCCTCATCCCCCACACCCACGCTGCAGACATTTAAAATCCACCACTTTCTGTTGTACCTATCTCTGTAGCCACCCCACTCCCTGGTTTCTACACCCTTTCCCTGTAACTCTTTCTAATGCTTACACCCACTCCATCTGTGTAACCCTCCTCCAGCAACTACACCCCATCTCAGTGACCCCTCTGACCCCCACACCCTTTCCCTGTAACTCCCTTTGACCCCTGCAACCCATCTGCGCAACCCTCCTCCAGCTATTACACCCCATCTCAGTAACCCCCTCTGAATCTTATACCCTTTTCCTGTAACTCCCTCTGAACCCTACACCCTTTCTCTGTAATCCCCCTCCAGCAACTAGACCCCATCTCTGTAACCCCATCCCCTGGCCCCTAAACTGTCTGCGTAACTCCTTCTGACCCCTACACTGTCTCTGTAACTCCCTCTGACCCCTACACTGTCTCTGTAACCCCCTCTGACCCCTACACTGTCTCTGTAGCCCCCTCTGACTCCTACACTCTTTTTCTGTAACTCCACCCCCCGCCCCTGCACTCCATCTCGGTAATCTCCCACCTGGACCCTACGTCCCATCTCTGTAACCCCCTGTCCCCTACTCTATTTCTGTAACCCCAACTGACCCCTACACCCTTTCTCTGTAATGCCCCTCCATCCTGCAACTACACCCCATCTCTGTAACCACCTCCCTGGCCCCTAAACCTTTTCTCTGTAATCCCCCGGCCCCTACACTCTGTCACTGTAACTCAGCTCAGCACCCAATTCTATTCCATCTATAAGGGTGCAGGTGATCCCATCACAGTGGGCCGTCACAAAAAACAGAATCAGAACACAGGAAGGAGACGGAGAGCTTAGTGACAGGGCAGCCATGTTCCTCAGAGTGAACATCAACAACAGCCCATCCTGGTCCAACCAAAAAACTCAGCAATGCCTCTAGTTCATCAGGAATCTAAAGAAATGTTGCATGCCCCATTTGACCCTTAGCAATGTTTACCAATGCACCCTAGAAACTGACCTACCCGGATGTATCTCAACTTGGGATGACAACTGTTCTGCCTGTGAGCACAAGAAACTGCAGCTCAGCGCATCAACCTCCCCTCCCTATGTTGTCTACACTTCTCACTGCCTCCGTAAAGCAACAACCATAATCAAAGACCCCACCCATTCTCTCATCACTCCCTCCAATCGGGCAGAACATAAAAGGCTGCTGCCTCAATGCACCATTGAGATGAATTGAATTGTGTGAGCAATATGCAAGATAGGGTTGTCACTGTACCACTGTAAATGTTCAAAGCTCAGAGTAAGTTAGAAAGATAGAAACATAGAAAAACTATAGCACAATACAGGCCTTTTGGCCCACAATGCTGTGCCAAACATGTACTTACTTTAGAAATTACCTAGGGTTACCCATAGCCCTCTATTTTTCTAAGCTCCATGTACCTATCCAGCAGTCTCTTAAAAGACCCTATTGTATCTGCCTCACCACCATTGCTGGCAGCTCATTCCAGACACTCACCACTCTCTGTGTAAAAAACTTACCCCTGACATCTCCTCTGTACCTACTTCCAAGCACCTTAAAACTGTACCCTCTCATGTTAGCCATTTCAGCCTGGGAAAAAGCCTCTGACTATCCACATGATCAATGCCTCTCATCATCTTATACACCTCTATCAGGTCACCTCTCATCCTCCATTGCTCCAAGGAGAAAAGGCCTATTTCTCAACCTATTCTCATAAGGCATGCTCCTCAATCCAGGCAACATCCTTGTCAATCCCCTCTCCACCCTTTCTATAGTTTCCACATCCTTCCTGTAGTGAGGTGACCAGAATTGAGCACAGTACTCCAAGTGGGGTCTGACCAGGGTCCTATATAGCTGTAACATTACCTCCCGGCTCTTAAGCTCAATCCCACGGTTGATGGAGGCTAACACACCATATGCTTTCTTAACCAGAGTCAACCTGCGCAGCAGCTTTGAGTGTTCTATGGACTCAGACCCCAAGATCCATTTGATTCTCCATACTGCCAAGAGTCTTACCAATAGTACTACAAATGTTTGTATATTCAACCATCATATTTGACCTACCAACATGAATCATCTCACACTGATCTGGGTTGAACTCCACCTGCCACTTCTCAGCCCAGTTTTGCATCCTATCAATGTCCCGCTGTAACATCTGACAGCCCTCCACACTATCCACAACACCCCCAACCTTTGTGTCATCAGCAAATTTACTAACCCATCCCTCCACTTCCTCATCCAGGTCATTTATAAAAATCATGAAGGGGTTCCAGAACAGATCTCTGAGGCACACCACTGGTGACCAACTTCCATGCAGAATATGACCCATCTACAACCATTCTTTGTCTTCTGTGAGCAAGCCAATTCTGGATCCACAAAGCAAGGTCCCCTTGAATCCCATGTTTCCTTACTTTCACAGTAAGCTTTGCATGGGGTACCTTATCAAATGCCTTACTGAAATCCATTTACAATGCATCTACGGTTCTACCTTCATCAATGTGTTTAGTCACATACTCAAAAAATTCAATCAGGATTGTAAGGCAGGACCTGCCTTTGACAAGATCATGCTGACTATTCCTAATCATATTATGCCTCTCCAAATGTTCATAAAACCTGCCTCTCAGGATCTTTTCCATCAACTTACCAAACACTGAAGTAAGACTCACTGGTCTATAATTTCCTGGGTCATCTCTACTCCCTTTCTTGAATAGGGAACAACATCTGCAACCTTCCAATCCTCCGGAACCTCTCCCATCCCCATTGATGATGCAAAGATCATCGCCAGAGGCTCAGCAATCTCCTCCCTCTCCTCCCACAGTAGCCTGGGGTACATCTCATCTGGTCCCGGAGACTTAAACAACTTGATGCTTTCCAAAAGTTTCAGCACATCTTCTTTCTTAATGTCTTTAAGCTCAAGCTTTTCAAACTGCTGTAAAGTTCATTATTTACTTGTGGTCTTATAGTCTGAATCATCCATGATGGAATTGCGGAGAAGACTCAATGCATTGAATGGCCCAACTCTGCTCCTATGTCTTATAGTCTTATTATCAGATTGCATATACAACCTTGAGATTTATTTTCTTGTGGGCAATTCACAGTAGATACAAGAAACGTAATCAAATCAGTGAAAGACCTGTCCAACAGAATGAACAAACAATCAATATGCAAAAGACAACAAACCATGCAAATACAAAAGAGAAAAACAATAATAATAATAATAAATAATTAATCTTATGTATTCAAGAAAATGAGATAAAGAGTCCTTGAAAGAGAGCCCATAGGTTGTAGGAACATTTCAATGGTGGGGCAATGAAGTTATCCCCTTTGGTTCAGGAGCCTGATGGTTGAGGGGTAATAAATGTTTTTGAACCCTGCAGTGTGAGTCCTGTACCATCTTCCTGATGGCAACAGTAAGAAGAGAGCATTTTCTGGGTGGTGGGGTTTCTTGATGATGGAGTCTGCTTTCCTGTTCTCCATTAGATGTACTCAGTGGTGGGGAGGGCTTTATCCATAATGGTCTGGGCCTTATTCATTAGTTTTTGTAAGATTTTCTATTCAAAGACATCAGTGTTTCATAGCAGCCAGTGATGCAACCAGTCAATATATTCTCCGCCACACATCCATAGGATAAACAATAATATCTATTGACATGTGCCAATTGTAAACCTCTCATGTCTTTACCTCTCCCAATCTACGAAGCACTCTCTGGCCTGTACACCCCTCTCCTCTCTCTGTCACCTTCACCAGCCCCTCACCCCACCTTAACTTTGTAACTCCTCCAGCTCCTACACACCTCCATATCTTTGTGACAATACCATTCCATCCTTCTCTCTGCCCCTGCAGACCCTACACCCCACAGGACCACACACTGGTGATTCACTGATCCTTCCTGTGAACTTGTTGGATGTCATGCAGACAGTGCAGGTGGGATCTCCCCACTGCCCTTAGGTCCCATGACCAGATACTGGAATTATGTGGAATTAAATCTACTGTTTCCTTTTGACTTTCCCAGATATTCCTATCATTTTCAGTGGTTTCCAGAAATCTCCAGAAACACAGTAAGTTGCACAATAAGTGTATAATCGAACAGTATAAAGGGAGTTTTACTCTGACCGGTGTCCTGGGAGTGTGTGATGGGGCAATGTAGAAGGAGCTTCACTCTGTGTCTAAACCCACGTCCTGGGAGTGTGTGATGGGACAGTGTAGAGGGAGCTTCATTCTGTGTCTAAACCCATGTCCTGGGAGTGTGTGATGGATGGTGTAGAGGGAGCTTCACTCTGTGTCTAAACCCACGTTCTGGGAGTGTGTGATGGGACAGTGTAGAGGGAGCTTCATTCTATGTCTAAACCCATGTCCTGGGAGTGTGTGATGGGACAGTGTAGAGGGAGCTTCATTTTGTGTCTAAACCCATGTCCTGGGAGTGTGTGATGGATGGTGTAGAGGGAGCTTCACTCTGTGTCTAAACCCATGTCCTGGGAGTGTGTGATGGGACAGTGTAGAGGGAGCTTCACTCTGTGTCTAAACCCATGTCCTGGGAGTGTGTGATGGGACAGTGTAGAGGGAGCTTCACTCTGTGTCTGACCGGTGTCCTGGGAGTGTGTGATGGGACAGTGTAGAGGGAGCTTCACTCTGTATGTAATCAATGCTCCAGGAATTTGTGGCAGGGCAGTGTTGATCAAATGTCTGTTCTCCTTTTCCAGATCCTCCAACAGTCCAGAAAGTGTCCTGAAGCTGAAGGTCCCGATCCCAATCTATCAGACTTTTCCTGAAGTCCGCTGCTCGCCCCAGAGTGCACTCGTCAACCGGGATTCCCATGCCATCCATCCTCTGCAGGGTATTTGCCGAGGTGCTGACGGTCGCTTCGTGGTCGAGCCAGAGGCAAGCAGGAATATGATGCTGCTGTGGCCCGGGGCCCAACTCCCAGAGATTCCCTGGAATTTGGGACTGGACAGGGAGAAGGGCCCAGGCTCCCCGGGACAGAGCCACTGCCATGACTTCACCCTAGCCTGCAGCTCCCCAGCTGGAGAGCGCAGCCCTCTCTGTATCCTGGGACTGAGTCCCATCCTGTCTTCACCAGGGACGGACTCTGCTCCTACAGCCTGGGGCCCTGGCCCGCAAACACCGCCCCCTCTGTGGGCAGGGTCAGGGAGCCACCCCCGATCTGTGGGTCCCGACTTCGCACCAGCGTCCTCCACCAGTGGAGCAATACAGCAGAGCGTTGTGGGGGAGACTGGAGCAGGCAGCAGGTGAGCTGAAGGGACGGGCTCTGTGGGACTTAGTGAGTCCACCCAATATCCTCATCAAATCTCTCACTCCACCGCTCCCTGTCTCCTCACAGGGAGCTGTCTCCGCATGGGATTGTGGATCACCAAGAGAGGTGGAGTGCTGGAACAAGGCGAAGACCCTCCTCCATCACTCTGTCCTATTCAGGACAAGGTCAGTACAGACCAGAAAGATCCCAGGGAGGGCTCTGATTGGTGGGATGGAGGGTGTGAGGAGGGTGATAAGTGAGGGAGTCATGGAGGAGTGGGGGAGGTTGATGGGTGGTGGTGTGTCCGGGAGGCTGTAGGAGGTAGGAGGAGAAGGTGAGTGGAGGTGTGAATGGGAGGGAGTAAGAAGTAGGATGGGAGGGTGAGTGGAGGTGTGTGTCAGAGGGTGTAGGAGGTAGGAGGAGAGTGTGGGTGGAGGAATAAGTGGGACGGAGTAGGAGATAGGAGGGGAGGGTGGGTGTGTGAGTGGGAGGGTGGTGGAGGTATGAGTAGGAGTATGTAGGAGGTAGGAGGGGAGAGTGGGTGGAGGTGTGTGTCAGAAGGTGTAGGAGGGGTGGGTGGAGAAATGAGTGGGAATGTGTAGGAGGGGAAGGTTGGTGGAGGTGTGAGTGGGAGGGAGTGCAAGGCAAGAGGGGAGGTTGGTGGGAAAGGAGAGATGGAGCTGGGAGGGGAGGTGGGAGAGGAGAGTCGGAGGAGTTAGATGGTGGTGGGAGGAGGAGGGGAGTTGGGCCGTGATGTGGGAGGGAGAGGGGCAAGTGGATGGATGGCTGATGGGAGGGGGAGGTGGGCAGGGATGCTTCTCAAATCTGACCTCTCCCCACTTTTTCCCTCCCCAGACACAGGTGTGGGTAGTCCGTGGTATCTGCAGCATCGGCAGCCCTTAGCGGACCCTCTTCCTTCGCCCAGATCCCGCTGTGCCGCCCTTTGGGCTGAGTTTCAGGAGGTGCGGGGGGCGGCAAGGTCCTTGTGGCAAGGAGGGGTCTCCCAGCGCCCTTGGACGCAGGCCACCCTCCTCTGACTGATTGGACTGTGCGTCAGAGCACCAAGTAATGATAGTGAACTAGACAACTTGGATTAAAGTTGGGTAGCCTCCAACCTGATGGCATGAACATTGACTTCTCTAACTTCTGTTAATGCCCCTCCTCCCCTTCTTACCCCATCCCTGATATATTTAGCCTTCTCCGCCCTCCTCTTTTTTTTCTGTTTCTCTGCCCATCACTTTGCCTGTTCTTCATCTCCCTCTGGTGCTCCCCTCCCTCTTTCTTTCTCCCTAGGCCTCCCGTCCCATGATCCTTTCCCTTCTCCAGCTCTGTATCCTTTTTGCCAATCACCTTTCCAGCTCTCAGCTTCACCCCACCCCCTCCTGTCTTCTCCTATCATTTCACATTTCCCCCTCCCCCTTCTACTTTCAAATCTCTTACTATCTTTCCTTTCAGTTAGTCCTGACGAAGGGTCTCGGCCCAAAACGTCGACAGTGCTTCTCCCTATAGATGCTGCCTGACCTGCTGCGTTCCACCAGCATTTTGTGTGTGTTACTTGAATTTCCAGCATCTGCAGATTTCCTCGTGTTGGATTAAAGACTTCTTATTGGTCACTCAGGTGTCAATCATTCAATATTGAAACTCCCACCTTCTGGCACTTACATACCTCTACCTCTCTGGTCCCCTCCCTGTCTCTCTTCCCCTCCATCCCATCCCCCTCTCCACCTCTGCTCTCTGTCCTCTCTGCCTGTCTGCCTTCCCCTCCTTCTCTCTCCCTTTCCTCCTACCTAATTGCCACCAATCTCCCTCACCAGGCATTCTGGTTACCGAGAGGTTATGCAATGAGAACAGGTCAAGGCTGCTTTGTGTCATCTAAAGTGGGGAAGATGAGCGGTGGGCAGGGAGAAAGGTGGTGGCAGTTGGTATCCACAAATACACCTCCCTCACCTCTCTGGTAACACGTCACCCCCGAATGAGGGAGTCAATCTCAGGTTAGAAAGACAGGTGGTTCACTGTCCTTCAGCTCAAACACAGAGTGGGGACGCTGAAACTGTGTCCAAGCCAGTTAGACCCAACATTCCCTCTAAATTTATTTACAGCTGCACAGACCAACCATTGTTCTGAGCAGCAAATTATTATACGGCCTGAAAATGGTAATGCGCTCTAAATGTTTAGATGTTGAGAAACTTCCACCTGCATGGCAACAAAGGCCTTTGCGCAGGAGCCTCTTGGTTACAGTGTGGACTCATACTTATGCAGCTTAGAAGGAACAGTGGGTAGGCCCCAGCATGGCACTAAGGGCAGTTGTGGTAACCACGGCCCAGGAGAGATTGGGGTCCCAGTAGAGAGAGTGGAGAGGGTGGGGTATTATTATAGCAGAGGCGAGCCTTTATTCTGAGGCTGTGATCCTTTCCTCTTGATACCCCAGCCAGGGGAAACATTTTCCCCACACCCATCCTGTTATGCTCTTTTAAAGAGTTTGGGTATTTCTGTGAGATCATCTCCCATTCTTCTAAACTTCAGAGAGGACAGTCCCAGTCTGCTTCATCTCTTCTCATGGGACAAACAATCCCTCTCCCTTCACTGCACTCCATCTGTCACATGTAGATCCTCCCTTAGGTGGGGAGCCCAGACCCATCCAATATTAGGTTGGCATGTTAGCACTGTGGTTAGAACAGGGCTTTACAGTGACCCAGGTTCAATTCCTGCCACTATCTGTAAAGAGATAGTTCACTCTCAACATGACTGCGTGGGTTTCCTCAGTTTCCTCCCACAGTCCAAAGACATACTGTTTGGTAGGTTAATTGGTCATTGTAAATTGTCCCATCATTAGGCTAGGTTTAAATTGGGGATAGCTGGGCAGTGCGGCTGGAAGGGTCTATTCCATGCTATAACTCAATAACTAAATAAATAATCCTGGTGCGGTCTCCCCAGAGCCCAGGATAATTGGAGCAATGTGTCTCTACTCTTGGAGCTGAACCTTCACACATTAAAGGCCATTGGGTAGTTACCCTCCTGAATCTGCTGTTCCTGCAGGGTGGCATCCGGTGACTGGTTCTGGGACACCCAGCTTCCTCCTATTGCCAAAACTGCCTGTCCTTCATTGTCTAAAACATCTTCCAGTTTCCCACTTTCTTACACTGCAGTGGATGAGTTCACATATTCCACTTGTTCTGTCCCTGCCCACCCACGTACACTCTGAAGCCTCTCTGCATCTTCCACGCACCCCTCATTGCCTCCAGCTTTAGCATCATAGTGTTATACAATACAGCAGGAAAACAAGCCCTTCACCCTAACTCATCCATATTGACCAATATGTTGATCCATTTGCTCTGTCACCCTCTAACCTTTCCTATCTATCTACCTGCCCAAATAGCTGTTAAATACTGTAATTGTACCCACCTCTACCACTTCCTCTGGCAGATCATTCCACACATCCACCACCTGAGTGGAAAAAAGTGCCCCTCTGGTCTTCTTTAAATCTTTCCTCTCTCAACTTCCAGTCCTGATACAGAGTTTTGATCCAAAAATTCCTTGCCTCCCATAGATGCTGCCCGACCCCTGAATTCCTCCAGCAGACTGCAGCCCTCTAGTTTTAGAGTCCACAACCCTGGGAAAGTGACAGGACAGGAGGTGTATGATTGCATGGGTGGCTCCCCCCACTGTTTACATAGGACCTCTGTGTGCTCCTGATATGTGGCTCCAAATTCCCAATCCTCTCCTGAAAGCTTCCTCTACACTTGGGCTGTGGGTCTGAAAGTCAGTGGAGATACTGTGTTTCTTCACAGAGACTTCGAGCAGATTCTTGAGTCATTCTGTCTGTCAGCCCGTGATGGAGCTGGGAACAGACTGTGTCTCATGTCGGGCTTATTAATAACATGGTCTGACCTGGGCTTTAAGCAAATTCTGCTGAACGCTGGACTCCAGCAGTTGATGAGGCTGGTGAGGCAGCTTACCGAAAGCCCGTCAGGAAACCCACGCTCGCATGTTCTCCCCACCAGATACTGGTTCAAATCCCAACCGTTCCAGCACTAGGACGCACATCTTTCTGCCTTCAGTTCCAGCAGGAGAGATTCAGGAATGAGTGACCAATTATGCAGGTCACAAGCAACTCATATGGATGGGAGCAATGTAGAAGTGTAGTGTGTAGTGACGCTACCTCCCAGTTCCAGCGACCCAGGTCTCTGGCGGTGTCTATGTGGAGTTTGTTTTTGACCACCTGGTTTTCCCCCGTGTACTCTGATCCCCCCACCACCACCCCCCACAGTTCAGAGATGTGCAATTTTATGGGTTAATTTTCTTTGGGTGAGGGGAAGAAACGGGGGTGGGGGAAGTAAATGGAAATGTGAGGGGCAATGGAGCTGAAGATACAGTAGTGTTGGGAACAGGAACGGGGCGAATGGCCTCAATATTTAGCGCCATCGTTCTCCTCTCCATTGATTCACTGAATCCCAGTCCAGTTACGAAAGAAATCCACATCCAGATCTTGCCAAGCGCCACACTACATTGTAATATCGCTGCGATGAAAATTTACTCAAATTCTTGCATCCAGGAACGATGAGAGCGGGTCGGTCTCTGTGGCGCAATGGACGAGCGCGCTGGACTTCTAATCCAGAGGTTCCGGGTTCGAGTCCCGGCGGAGATGATTATTAAGAAAATAATTTTTTTAAGCCCTTTCTCCTTCCCCCCAAAATTATAACGCACGGAATAAAATTTGCAGATTTCTGCAAAGCAATTTTCAGCTCGCAGCCAGGCACGTCAGCCGGCTGCCCGCCGGTTCAAGCTGATCGGGTGCCGCCAACACCGACTGGAGTCTCTCCGATGAACGGACAGCGGCCGAGCTCCACAAGGTACCAGGTTTTGTCCCACGATAGGGCAAGGTTTTAGATCTACAAGGAAACCCCCATCTCTCTGCCTCTCAACCATCTGTCACCATCTGGTCCTCTCTCAATACCTACACAACTTTTCCTCCCTCCTCTCCTCCTTCTATCTCTCCCTCCCACGTCCCATCCTGCCCCTTTGTCCATCCATCTAGCTCCCTATTTATTTATTGATTAGCTATCTCGCTATGTAGACCACTTTACCCCTTCTCTCATCCCATCTATTAAGCACTCGACACGTAACTCTCGCTATCCTCTTTCACTACAGTTTATCCCTTATTTATATGTAAATAAATATCTACCTCCGTCCCTCGCCTGACCCTTCCTCTTCTTACTCTCTCTCTCTCGCCATGTAGCATTCCATCTGCAGCAACCCCATAGCCAGAGTCACAACAGTAGGTGGCCACTGTGTGTGTGTGTGTGTCTGTGTAGGGTGTGAGGGTGTGGGGGAGGAATGTGGGGGGAGAGGTGGATGGGCAGGAGGAAGCGAGGGTCAGATTCAGATTCCGGCCCAGAATAAGTAGAGCAGGTCTGGTGCAGCGTGAGTCGGGAACTATCCGTGGTGCTGAAAGCATAATGGACTGTCCGTGGTGCTGAAAGCGGAATGGACTGTCCGTGGTGCTGATCATTTGGTTCGCACTCATTTCAGCGAGAGTCGGATATTCAAAGATCAAAGTAAAATGTATTATCAGAGTACATACATGTCACCACATACAGCCCTCAGATTGTTCTTCTGCGGAAGTACTTAAAAATCTATAGAGCGGTAACTGTAAGCTGTAAACAAATTGTTCAAATGCAGATATAAATAAATAACAATAAATAACCAGTATTAAATTACAATATTACATCTATCAATATAACAATATAACAGAGTCCTTAAATGAGTGTAGTTATACCCTTTTGTTCAAGAGCCTAATGGTTGAAGGTTTGTAACTATTTTTGAACCTGGTGGTGCTAGTTCTGAGGTACCTGTACTTTTTACCTGATGGCCAGTGGATATAGTGTACCTGGACTTCCAGAAAGCTTTTGATAAAGTCCCACATAGGAGATTAGTGGGCAAAATTAGGCTGGCTGACAGAAAACAAAGAGTAGCGATTAACGGGTCCCTTTTGGAATGGCAGGCTGTGACCAGTGGGGTACCGCAAGGCTCGGTGCTGGGACCGCTGCTGTTTACAATATACATTAATGATTTAGATGAAGAGATTAAAAGTAACATTAGCAAATTTGCTGATGACACAAAGCTGGGTGGCAGTGTGAAATGTCAGGAAGATGTTATGAGAATGCAGGGTGACTTGGACAGGTTGGGTGAGTGGGCAAATGTATGGCAGATGCAGTTTAATGTGGATAAATGTGAGGTTATCCACTTTGGTGGCAAGAACAGGAAGGCAGATTACTATCTAAATGGAGTCAAGTTAGGAAAAGGGGAAGTACAACGAGATCTAGGTGTTCTTGTACATCAGTCAATGAAAGCAAGCATGCAGGTACAGCAGGCAGTGAAGAAAGCTAATGGCATTCTGGCTTTTATAACAAGAGGAATTGAGTATAGGAGCAAAGAGGTCCTTATGCAGCTTTACAGGGCCCTGGTGAGAACCCACCTGGAGTATTGTATGCAGTTTTGGTCTCCAAATTTGAGGAAAGACATCCTTGCTATTGAGGGAGTGCAGCGTAGGTTCACAAGGTTAATTCCCGGAATGGCGGGACTGTCATATGTTGAAAGGTTGGAGCGACTGGGCTTGTATACACTGGAATTTAGAAGGATGAGAAGGGATCTGATTGAAACATATAAGATTATTAAGGGATTGAACACACTGGAGGCAGGAAACATGTTCCCGCTGATGGGTGAGTCCAGAACTAGAGGCCACAGTTTAAGAATAAGGGGTAGGTCATTTAGAACAGAGATGCGGAAAAACTTTTTCACGCAGAGAGTGGTGGATATGTGGAATGCTCTGCCCCAGAAGGCAGTGGAGGCCAAGTCTCTGGATGCATTCAAGAGAGAGTTAGATAGAGTTCTTATAGATAGCGGGGTCAAGGGATATGGGGAGAGGGCAGGAACGGGGTACTGATTGTGTATGATCAGCCATTATCACAGTGAATGGCAGTGCTGGCTAGAAGGGCCGAATGGCCTACTCCTGCACCTACTGTCTATTGTCTATTGGCAACAGCGAGAAAAGAGCTGCGTGGTGAAGATCTTTGATGATGGATGCTGATTTTCTACAACAACATTTCATGTAGATGCGTACAATGGTTTGGAGGGTTTCACCTGTGATGTACAGGGCCGAATCCACTACCTTTTGTAGGATTTTCCACTCAGAAACATTGGTGTTTCCCATACCAGGCCATAATGCAGCCAGTCAGCACACTTTACACCACACACCTAATATGCCAGTGATTTTGATGACAAACCAAATTCCACAAAATCGTGACAAACTAAAGGTGCTATCGTGCTTTCTTTGCAACAATATTGATATGGTAGGTCCAGAACAGGTCCTCTGAGACGGTGACAACCATGAATTTGCAGTTACTGACTCTCTCCGCCTCTGATCCTCCAATGATCACTGGGTCATGGACCTCTGGTTTCCCTCTCCTGACAAAAGTCAGAGTCGGGTTTATATATATATAAAATAGTTAAATTCAGATAAGCAGTGCGAAAGCAGAAATTTAAACAAAAGTAATGATGTAATATTCATGATTCATTATCCATTTAGAAATCGGATGGCAGAGGGGAAGAAACTGTTCCTGAGTCATTGAGTGTGTGCCTTCAGGCTTTTGCATCTCCTTCCTGATGGCACAGAGTCGACTGTACTTCCTTAGAAGGTTGGCGTCATTCAATGTCTGCAGTGAGATGCTGAAGATGTTCTATAGGTCAGTTGTTGAGAGCGCCCTCTTCTTTGTGGTGGCGTGTTGGGGAGGAAGCATTAAGAAGAAGGACGCCTCACGTCTTAATAAGCTGATAAGGAAGGCGGGCTCTGTCGTGGGCAAAGTACTGGAGAGTTTAACATCGGTAGCTGAGCGAAGGGCGCTGAGTAGGCTACGGTCAATTATGGAAAACCCTGAACATCCTCTACATAGCACCATCCAGAGACAGAGAAGCAGTTTCAGCGACAGGTTACTGTCGATGCAATGCTCCTCAGACAGGATGAAGAGGTCAATACTCCCCAATGCCATTAGGCTTTACAATTCAACTGCCAGGACTTAAGAACTTTTTTTTTTTTTTAAAGCTATTATTAATGCTTTTTGAGTTAGTGATTTAGATGCATATCATATTATTACTGAGTTAAGTATTGTATGTAATGAGTTTTTGCTACAACAAGTGTATGGGACATTGGAAAAAATGTTGAATTTCCCCATGGGGATGAATAAAGTATCTATCTATCTATCTATCTATCTATCTAAGAGCTATGTCTGGATGGTGAGGGTCCTTGATGATGGAAGCCTCTTTTCTGAGGCACTGGTTTTTGAAGATGACTTGGATACTGCAAATGCTAGTACCCAAGATTGAGCTGACTATTCTTATAACCCTCTACAGCTTACTCTATACTGTACAGTAGCAGCCCCCCCCCCCACATACCCGACAGTGATACAGCCAGACAGAATGCTCTCCAGAGTACACCTGAAGAAGTTTTTAAGTGTTTTAGGTGACAAACCAAATCTCTTCAAACTCCTGACAAAATATAGCCACTGTCTTGCCTTCTTTATAGTTGCATTGACATGTTGAGACCAGGTTAGATCCTCAGAGATATTGACACATCAGAACCTGAAATTGCTCACTCTCTCCAGTTCTTCTCCCTCTATGAGGATTGATTTGTGTTCCCTCGTATTATCCTTTTTGAAGCCCACAATAAGCTACAAAGGGAGTTATTGTCTTATAAAGAGTTTATAAGACAGGAAGACATAAGAGCAGAGTGAGGCCACTCAGCCCATCGATTCTGCTCTTCCATTCGATCATGGATAATTTATTATCCTTCTCAACCTCTTTTTCCTTCCTTCTCAATGTAACTTTTGATGACCTGACTAAGCAAGACCCTATCAATCATTGCTTTAAATATATTTAATTACTTGGCCTCACAGCCATCTATGGCAAAGAATTCCATAGATTCACTACCCTTTGGCTAGAGAAATTCCTTCTCATCTCTGTTCAAAATGGATGTCCCTCTATTTGGAGGCTGTACCCTCTGGTCCTAGACTCACCCACAATAGGAAACATGCTCTCCACATCCACTCTGTCTGGATAGACCTTTCAGTATTTGATAAGTTTGAATGAAATGCCCCCACATTCTTCTAATCTCCAGGGAGTAGAGGAGATACATTAACCCTTTTATTCTTGGAATCATTCTCCTGAGCCTCCTCTGGATCCTCTCGAATGCCAGCACATTCTTTCTTAGATAAGGGGCCCAAATCGACTCACTATACTCCCAAGTGTGGTCTGGTCACTGCCTTATAAAGCCTCAGCATCACAATCTTGCTCTTATACTCTAGCTCCCTTGAAATGAATGCTAACATTGCCTTTGCCTTTCTTAGCACTGAGTCAACCTACACATTATCTTTAGATAATTATATACTAAGACACCTGGACTCCCTAATCCCTTAGCACCTCTGATATGTGAATTTTATCCCTATTTAGAAAATCATCTATGCCTTTATTCCTTCTACCAAAGAACATGACCATAGAATTCCCTACATTATACTCCATCTGTCACCTCTTTGCTCATTTTCCCAATATGTCCAAGCCCTTCAGCAGACTCTCTACTTTGTCAACACTACCTGTCCCTCCACCTCCCTTTGCAAACTTGGTCACAGTAGGAATGATCAATTCCATCATCCAAATTATTGACATGAAAACAAGCAGTCCCAATACCTACCCATGTGAAACTCTGCTAGTCATGGGCAGCCAACCAGGATGGGCCCTCTTTATTTCAACTCTTTGCCTCCTGTCAATTAGCCATTCTTCTATCTATGCTTGTATCTTTCCTGTAATACCATGGGCTCTTATCTTGCTAAGCAGCCACATGTGTGACACAGTATCAAAAGCCTTCTGAAAATCCAATATTCATGGATTGTCTTTTGTCTAATCTGCCTGTTATTGTTGCAAAGAATTCCAACAGATTTGTCAGGCAAGATTTTCCCTTATGGAAACCATGCTGGCTTTGGCCTACATGTGCCTCCAAGTATCTGGACTCCTCGTCCTTAATAATGGAATCCAACACTTTCACAACCACTGAAGTCAAGTAAACTGGCCTATAATTTGCTTTCTTCTGCCTCCCTCCCTTCTTAAAGAGCAGAGTGACATTTGCAAATTTTCAATCCTTCAAAACCAATACAGAATCTAGTGATTCTTGCAAGACCATCATTAATTCCTCCATAATCTCTTCAGCTACTTCTTTCAGAATCCTGAGATGAAGTCCATCTGGTCAGGGTGACTTATCTACCTTCAGACTTTTCAGGATCTCAAATACCTTCTCCTTAGTAACAGCAACTATACTCACTTTTGCCCCCTGACACTCTTGAACTTTTGGCTTACTGATAATGTCTTCCACAGTGAAGACTAATCCAAAATTCTTATTAAATATGCCCACCTTTTTTGTCCCCATTACTACCTCTCCAGCATCATTTTTAGTGGTCCAATTTCCATTCTTGCTACTCATTTACTGTTTAAACTGTATATATCAGAAATAAAAACTTTGGTATCCTCTTTAATATTATTTAGTAATAATAGTAATATAATATTTCATCTATTCCATCCTTATGGATTTTTAGTTGCCTTCACTTGGCTTTTAAAATCTCCCCAACCCTCGAACATCTCACTGGAGAGTTTAACATCGGTAGCTGAGCGAAGGGCGCTGAGTAGGCTACGGTCAATTATGGAAAACTCTGAACATCCTCTACATAGCACCATCCAGAGACAGAGAAGCAGTTTCAGCGACAGGTTACTATCGATGCAATGCTCCTCAGACAGGATGAAGAGGTCAATACTCCCCAATGCCATTAGGCTTTACAATTCTACCGCCAGGACTTAAGAACTTTTTAAAAGCTATTATTAATGCTTTTTGAGATAGTGATTTAGATGCATATCATATTTTTTACTGAGTTAAGTATTGTATGTAATTAGTTTTGCTACAACAAGTGTATGGGACATTGGAAAAAAGTTGAATTTCCCCATGGGGATGAATAAAGTATCTATCTATCTATCTATCTATTTCTGCTATATTATCTTTAGCATTTATTCTGTCTTTGACTTCCATCAATGCTTTGAGAGATTGATCATGGCTAGAATGAACTCCTGCCTCAGCAAGGACCTAGACCCACTACAATTTGCCTGTCACCACAATAGCTCTACAGAAGATGTAATCTCAATGGCTCTTCACAAATCCTTACATCACCTGAACAATTCAAACATCTATGTCAGGGTACTGCTGTTTAACACCAACCTTCCCACAGTCCTGATCAATATGCTACAGAACAACATGCACAACATGCTGGAGGAACTCAGCAGGTCGGGCAGCATCCGTGGAAATGAACAGTCAATGTTTTGGGCCGAGATCCTTCGTCAGGACTGAAGAGGGAGGGGGCAGAACTTGTATCTGCCTAATGGAGTCCAGGTAGGCAGATACAAGTTCTGCCCCCTCCCTCTTCAGTCCTGACGAAGGGTCTCGGCCCGAAACATTGACTGTTCATTTCCAGGGATGCTGCCTGACCTGCTGAGCTCCTCCAGCGTGTTGTGCGTGTTGCTTTGACCCCAGCGTCTGCAGGGTATTTTTGTGTACCTCACTCAGCAATTATTTCCTCGGCTTCCTAACTGGAAGACACAATCTGTGCAGATTGGTGATAATATCTCCTCCTCGCTGATGATCAACACTGGTGCACCTCAGGGAGGTGTGCTTAGCCTGCTGCTCTGCTCCCTCAATACCTATGACTGTGTGGCTAACTATAGTTCAAATACCATCTATAAATTTGCTGATGATTCAACCATTGTTGGTAGAATTTCAAATGGAGATGAGAGGGCATACAGGGGCGAGATATACCAGCTAGTTGAGTGGTGTCTTAGCAACAACCTTGCAATCAATGTCAGTAAGATGAAAGAGCTGACTTCAGGAAGGGTAGGACATGGGATCATGAACCAATCCTCTTAGAGGGATCAGAAGTGGAGAGAGTGAGCAATTTCAAGTTCCTGGGTGTCAAGATTTCTGAGGATCTAACCTGGTCACAGCATATTGATGCAGCTATAAATAAGGCAAAACAGTGGCTATATTTCATAAGGAGTTTGAAGAGATTTGGTTTGTTACTTAAAACATGCGAAAATTTCTATCGATGTATTGTTGAGAGCATTCTGACAGGCTGCATCACTGTCTGGTATGGAGAGAGAGCGGGGGGAAACTACTGCACAGGACCAAAAGAAGCTACAGAGAGTTGTAAAATTAGTTAGCTCCATCTTGGGTACTTGCCTCCCTAGTATCCAAGATAACTGCAAGGAGTAGTGCCTCAGAAAGATAACATCTATTATTAAAGTTCCCCATCACCCAAGGCATGCCCTCTTATTGTTACCATCAGGAAAGAGGTACAGAAGCCTGAAGGCACACACTCAGCAATTCTGGAACAGCTTCTTCCCCTCTGCCATCCGATTCCTAAATGGACATTGAACTCTTGGGCACTACCTCGTTTTTTTAAAAACATATATTTTATCTATTTTTGCACTGTTTTAATCTATAATTAATTTACTTATTTAATCTTTTTTCCTACCTATATTATCATGTATTGCATTGAAATGCTGCTGCTAAGTTAACAAATTTCACGACACATGTCGGTGACAATAAACCTGATTCTGATTCTTGTTCTGACTTCCCTTGTAGGCCATGGTTGCCTCATCCTTCTTTTAGAAAAATCCTTCATCTTTATTTATATATGTATCCTGCACCTTCCTAATTCCCCCCAGCAACTCCAGTCATTGCTGTTCTGCCATCATCCATACTAGTGTTCCCTTCCCATCAACTTTGGCCTGCTCCTCTCTAATGCCTAATTCCTTTTACTCCACTGTAATACTGATACATCTGAAGTTACCTTTTCCCTCACAAACTGCACGATGAATTCTATCATATTATGATCACGTTCTCCCAAGTGTTCCTTGGGAGCTCCCTAATGAAATCTGGCTCACTACACAGTCCAGAATTGCCTTTAGCTACTCTAAATGGCAATCTTGTAAGCATTCTATAAATTCCCTCTTTTGGTATCCAGTACCAACCTGGCTTTCCGAATCTACCTGTATATTGATATTCCCCGTGACTATTGTAACACTGTCTTTTCAACATGTGCATTCTATTTCTCATTGTGGCCTCTGAGTTAAGAATCAGAATCAGAATCAGGTTTATTATCACTGGCATGTGATGTGAAGTTTGTTAATTTAGCGGTAGCAGTTCAATGCAATACATAATGTAGAAAAAACAAAATAAAATAATAATAATTAATAAATAAATAAGTAAGTGAATTACAGTATATGTATATTGAATAGATTAAAAATCATGCAAAATAACAGAAGTACTATATATTAAAAAAAGCAAGGTAGTGCCCAAGGATTCAATGTCCATTTAGGAATCAGATGGCAGAGGGGAAGAAGCTGTTCCTGAATCACTGAGTGTGTGCCTTCAGGCTTCTGTACCTCCTACCTGATGGTAACAGTGAGAAAAAGGCATGCCCTGGGCTCTGGAGGTCCTTAGTAATGGACGCTGCCTTTCTGAGATATCGTTCCCTAAAGATGTGTTGGGTACTTTGTAGGCTAGTACCCAAGATGGGGCTGGCTAAATTAACAACCCTCTGCAGCTTCTTTTGGTCCTGTGCAGTAGCACCCTGCCCTTCGCCATACCAGACAGTGATGCAGCCTGTCAGAATGCTCTCCACTGTACAACTATAGAAGTTTTTGAGTGTATTTGTTAACATATCAAATCTCCTCAATCTCTTAATGAAATATAGCCACTGTCTTGCCTTCTTTATATCTGCATCTATATGTTGAGACCACGTTAGATTCTCAGAGATCTTGATACCCAGGAACTTGAAATTGCTCACTCTCTCCACTTCTGATCCTTCTATAATGATTGGTATGTGTTCCTTCATCTTACCTTCCCAGAAGTCCACATCAGCTCTTTCATCTTACTGACGTTGAGTGCTATGTTGTTGCTGCGGCACCATTCCACTTTTTGGCATATCTCACTCCTGTATGCCCTCTCGTCACCACCTGAGAATCTACCAACAATGGTTGCATCATCAGCAAATTTATAGATGATATTTGAGCTATGCCTAGCCACACAGTCACGTGTATATAGTGAGCAGAGCAGTGGGCAAAGCACACACCCCTGAGGTGCACCAATGTTGATCGTCAGTGAGGAGGAGATATTATCACCAATCCATACAAATTGTGGTCTTCCGGTTAGGAAGTCAAGGATCCAATTGTAGAGGGAGGTACAGAGGCCCAGGTTCTGCACCTTTTCAATCAGAATTGTAGAAATGATGGTATTAAATGCTGAGCTATAGTCAATGAACAGCATCCTGATGTAAGTGTTTGTGCTGTCCAGGTGGTCTAAAGCTGTGTGAAGAGCCATTGAGATTGCAGCTGCCGTTGTCCTATTGTGGCGATAGGCAGGGGTTCAGTCTAGTCATGACCAACCTCTCAAAGCATTTCATCACTGTAGATGTGAGTGCTACCGGGCAATAGTCATTAAGGCAGCTCACATTATTCTTCTTTGGCACTGGTATAATTGTTGCCTTTTTGAAGCAAGTGGGAACTTCTGCCAGTAGCAGTGAGAGGTTGAAAATGTCCTTGAATACTCCCGCTAGTTGGTTGGCACAAGTTTTCAGAGTCTTACCAGGTACTCCATCGGGACCTTCCGCCTTGCTAGGGCTCACTCTCTTTAAAGACAGCCTAACATCGGCCTCTGGGACAGAGATCACAGGGTCATCAGGTTCAGCAGGGATCCTCACAGCTGTAGTTGTGTTCTCCCTTTCAAAGCGTCCATAGAAGGCATTGAGTTCATCTGATAGTGAAGCATCGCTGCCATTCATACTATTGGGTTTCTCTTTGTTGGAAGTAATGTCTTGCAAAACCTGCCAGAATTGTCGTGCATCTGATGTCGCCTCCAAACTCTTTCAAAATTGACTCTTTGTCCTTGAAATAGTCCTTCGCAAATCATACCAGGTTTTCTAGTACAGGCCTGGGTTGCCAGACTTAAATGCCACAGATCTAGCCTTCAGCAGACAACATATTTCCTGGTTTATCCATGACTTTTGGTTTGGGAGTGTACAGTAAGCCAGACGAGTGACCAGTTAGTAGGAGGCAATGTGTGAAAAGGGCTACCTTTCATTTAGGTCCACATCAAACATTTAAAAAGCAGAGCTTCGAGCCAGTTTTCTCTGAGTTGGAGAATCCACACCAGAGGTGCGTAAAAAGACAACACGAGTGAATCTGCAAATACTGGAAATAAATAAAAACACAAAATGCTGGCAGAACTCAGCAGGCCAGACAGCATCTATGGGAGGAGGTAGTGTCGATGGTTCGGGCCGAAACCCTTCATCAGGAGTGACGACGTTTCGTGCCGAAACGTTGTCACTACCTCCTCCCATAGATGCTGTCTGGCCTGCTGAGTTCTGCCAGCATTTTGTGTTTTTGTGCGTAAAAAGAGCTACTTTTTAAATCAGAATGATGATCAAGATTTTAAAGGCAGAGTTCACAGCAGTTTCTCTGAGTTGAGGAACAACCAATCTGCAGCTGTCTTGGAGTTCTTGTTTGTTCATTCCTCTGTTTGCGCACGGGATAGTGAGACTGGCTCCAGGGGCAGTGTTCTGTGCTTTGTCTGGGATGTGGGAAGTCTGGGAGACTGGAAGTCTCCCAGATAAACACATCTGCACCAGGTGCACCGAGCTGCAGCTCCTGAGAGAATGTATTAAGCAAATGGAACTGCAGCTCGATGACCTTTGACTCATACAGGAGAATGTGGAAGTGATAAGCAGGAGCTACAGGGAGGCAGTCGACAGGTTGCAGGAGACAGGTAACTGGGTGAATATCAAGAGGAGGGGAAGTGCACAGCCAATGCGGAGTACACCAGAGGCCGCTTCCCTCAATAATAATTATACAACTTTAGATACTATTGAGGGGGGTGACCTACTGGGCGGTGGGGTGGGAGCTTCATTGACCATTGCTGTGGTTCAGAAGAGCAGGAGGAAGAATGCAGTGTTTAAAGGAGATTTCTTTGTCAGAGCAACAGAGATGAGGTCCTGTGGGAATAACAGATACTCGGATGGTATGTTGCCAAGATCTCAAGGGCGAAGGTGTGCAGCCAGAAGTCTGCATCAATGACGTAGGTAGACAAAGTGAGGTTGTCTTGAAGAGAGCTTTCAGGGAGCTAGGTAGAAAGCTGAGAAACAGGACCTCTGGAGTAGTAATCTCTGGATTGCTGTCTGTGCCACATGCCAGTGAGGGTAAGAATAGGAAGCTGTGCATGGCTGGGGAACTGATTCAGATCTATGGACCATAAGGATCCTGTCTGGGGAAGAAATGACCTGTACAAAAGGGATGGATTACACCTGAATCCGAAGGGGTCCAATATCCTTGTGGACAAGTTGGCTCGAGTTGTTAAGACCATAAGATCATAAGATATAGGAGCAGAAAGTAGGCCATTCAGCCCATCGAGTCTGCTCTGTGATTCAGTCATGGGCTAATCCAATTATTCCAGTCATCCCCACTCTCCTGCCTTCTCCCCGTACCCTTTGATGCCCTGGCTAATCAAGAACCTATCTATCTCTGCCTTAAATACACCCAATGACTTGGCCTCCACAGCCACATGTGGAAACAAATTCCACAGATTTACCACCCTCTCACTGAAGTAATTTCTCCGCACCTCTGTTCAAAATGGACGTCCTTCAATCCTGAAGTCATGCCCACTTGTTCTAGACTCCCCTACCATGGGAAATAACTTTGCTATATCTAATCTATCAGGCCTTTTAACATTCGGAATGTTTCTATGAGATGCCCCCTCATTCTTCTGAACTCCAGGGAATACAGCCCAAGAGCTGCCAGAAGTTCCTCATACGGTAATCCTTTCATTCCTGGAATCATTCTTGTGAATCTTTTCTGAACCCTCTGCAATGTCAGTACATCCTTTCTAAAATAAGGAGCCCAAAACTGCACACAATACTCCAAGTGTGGTCTCATGAGTGCCTTATGGAGCCTCAACATTACATCCCTGCTCTTATATTCTATACCTCTGGAAATGAATGCCAACATTGCATTCGTCTTCTTCACCACCATCTCAACCTGAAGGTTAACCTTTAGGGTATCCTGCACAAGGATTCCCAAGTCCCTTTGCATCTCTACATTTCGAATTCTATCCCCATTTAAATAATAGTCTGCCCGTTTATTTCTCCCATCAAAGTGCATGACCATACATTTTCTGACATTGTATTTCATTTGCCACTTCTTTGCCCAGTCACCTAAACTATCTAAGTCTCTCTGTTTCCTCAACACTACTCGCTCCTCCACCTATGTATCATCGGCAAATTTATCCACAAATGCATTAATCCCACAGTCCAAATCATTGACATACATTGTAAAAAGCAGCGGTCCCAACACCGACCTCTGTAGAACTCCACTGGTAAACAGCAGTCAACCAGAATAGGATCCCTTTATTCCCACTCTCTGTTTTCTGCCGATCAGCCAATGCTCCATCCATGCTAGTAACTCCCCTGTAATTCAATGGGATCTTATCTTGCTAAGCAGCCTCATGTGTGGCACCTTGTCAAAAGCATTCTGAAAATCCAAGAACAGCACATCTACTCCATCTACTTTGTCTACCCTGCCTGTAGTTTCCTCAAAAAATTGAAGTAGGTTTGTCAGGCAGGATTTTCCTTTCAGGTAACTATGCTGGCTTTGGCCTATCTTGTCATGTGCCTCCAGGTCATGTGGGTTTAAATTAATTTGGCAGGGGGATGGGAACCAGAGTGATAGTGCTGAGGGAGGTTTAAAAACAGAGGCAATGTGTAAGACCATAAGACATAGGAGCAGAATTAAGCCATTCCACCTATCAAGCCTGTTCTGCTATTCCATCATGGCTGATCCTGGATCCCACCCAACATTGTACACCTGCCTTCCCACCATACCTTTGATGTCCTGACCGATCAGAAAACGATCAACTTCCACCTTAAATGTACGCATGGATTTGGCCTTCACCACAGTCTGTGGCAGAGCATTCCACAGATTTCTTATCTCTGGTTAAAAAAAAGTCCTCCTTTCCTCTGTTCTAAAGGGTTATCCCTCAATCTTGAGGCTGTGTCCTGCAGTTCTGGATACCCTCACCATAGTAAACATCCTCTCCACATCCACCCTATCTAGTTCTTTCAACATTCTATAGGATTCAATGAGATCCTCCCGCATTCTTCTAAATTCCAATGAGTACAGGCCCAAAGCTGCCAAACATTCCTCATACAGTAACTCCTTCATTCTCAGAATCATCCTCATGAACCTCCTCTGGACTCTCTCCAATGACAACACATCCTTTCTGAGATATGGAGCCCAAAACTGTTGACAATAATCCAAGTGCAGCCTGACTAGTGTCTTATAAAGGCTCAGTATTATCTCCTTGCTTTTATGTTCTATTCTCTTTGAAATAAATGCTAACATTGCATTTGCCTTCTTTACCACAGATTCAACCTGTAATTAACCTTCTGGGAGTCTTGCACAAGGACTCCTAAGTCCCTATGAACTTCTGATGTTTGAATTTTCTCCCCATTTAGATAATAGTCCACACTATTGTTCCTTTTACCAAAAATGCATTATCATATATTTCCCAACACTGAATTCCAGTTGCCACTTTTTTGCTCATTCTTCCAATTTGTCTAAGTCCTGCTGTAATTGCATTGCTTCCTCAGCACCTCCTACCCCTTCACCTATCTTTGCATCATCTGCAAAATTTGCCACAAAGCCATCAATTCCACTATCTAAATCATTGACAAACAATGTGAAAAGTAGCAGTCCCAATACTGACCCTTGAGGAACACCACTAAACACTGGCAGCCAACCAGAAAAAAGGCCCCTTTATTTGCGCACACAATAGCTCCTGCCTGTCAACCATTCCTCTATCCATGCCAGTATCTTTCCTGTAATGTTATAGGATTTTTTCTTGTTAAGCAGCCTCACATGTGGCACCTTATCAAATGCTTTCTGAAAATCCAAGTAAATGACATCCACTGCCTCTCCTTTGTCTACCCTGCTTGTTATTTCCTCAGAGAACTCTAACAGATTTGTTAGGGAAGATTCTTTTCTCAGAAACCATGCTGACTTTGACTGATTTTATCAGTAGTCTCCAAGTACCCTGAAACCTCATCCTTAATAATAGATTCCAACACTTTCCTAACCACTGAGGTTAGGCTAACTGGCCTATAATTTCCTTTCTTTTGCCTTCCTCCCTTCTTAAAGAGTGGAATGACATTTCTCCAGTCCTCCAGGTCCATGCCAGAATCAAGTGAGTCTTGAAAGATCATGACCAATGCATTTAATATCTCTTCAGCAACCTCTCTCAGGACTCTGAGATGTAGTCCATCTGGCCCAGGTGACTTATCTACCTTAAGACCTTTGAGCTTGCCTAGCACTTTTTGCCTAGTGATGGCACACACTCCTGCTCCCTGACACTCACAGACCTTTGGCACACTATTATTGTCTTCCACAGTGAAGATGGATGCAAAGTACTTATTTAGTTCATCTGGCATTTTTATCTCCCCCTTCACTACCTCACCAGCATCATTTTCCAGTGGTCCAATATCAACCCTTTTACTCTTTATATATAACTGAAAAACTTTTGGTATCCTGCTTTATATTATCGGCTAGCTTGCCCTCATATTTTATCTTTTCCCTTCTTATAGCTTTTTTAGCTGCTTTTTGTTGGATCTTAAAAACTTCCTAATTATCCAACTTCCCAATCATTTTTGTAACATTATATGCCCTTTCCTTGGCTTTTATGCATTTCTTAACTCACTTCACAAGATCACAAGACAAAGGAGCAGAAGTAGGCCATTCGGCCCATCGAGTCTGCTCTGCCACTCCACCATGAGCTAAACTATTCTCCCATCTAGTTCCAATTTCTGGCTTTTTCCCCATATCCCTTGATACCCTGACTAATTAGATAACTATAAATCTCCTCCTTAAACACCCTCAATGATCGGGCCTCCACAGCTGTATGTGGCAACGAATTCCATAAATCCATGACTTGTCAGCCACAGTTCTTTTTCTGTGAGACATATCTATTCTGCGCCTTGTGAACTATTCCCGAAAACTTCAGCCACCTCTGCTCTGCCATCATCCCTGCCAATATCCTCCTTGAATCCACCTGGGCAAGCTCCTCTCTCATGCCTCTGTAATTCCCTTTATTCCATTGCTAGAACAATATATGTGAGTTATGCTTTTCCCTCTCATTGCAGTATGAATTCAATCATATTATGATCACTGCCTCCTCAGGGTTCCTTTACATTAAACTCCCTAATAAGATCTGGTTATTACATAACACCCAATCTTAAAGAGCCTTTCCCTGAGTAGGCTCAAGCACAAGCAGCTCTAAAAAGCCATCTCTTTTTTAAATAAAATATACTTTATTCAAAAATAATATACAATAAACCATTCAATGACTTTCAATCCTTTACAACTGTTTCCATTCCTGTCTTTACATTTTCACACTTTTCGCCACCTATGTGGCACTCTTATTCCATATTTACATACACTTGTTGAGGGGTACACACCCCGCCCCCCCACCCCTCAACTCCCACGGGAGAAGAACCCTAGACTGTGGTCCTTCCCCACTGGGCCCTTGCAGTGGCTGCACCCAGTTTGAGTGCGTCCCTCAGCACGTACTCCTGCAGCTGAGAATGTGCCAGTCGGCAGCATTCCCCCACGGACATCTCCGTGTGCTGGTAGACCATCAAGTTTCAGGCCGACCAAAGAGCGTCTTTCACCGAGTTGATAATCTGCCAGCAGCACCGGATGTTGGTCTCTGTGTGCGTCCCCGAGAACAGCCTGTAGATCAGAGCGCCCTCTGTCACGCAGTTGCTGGGGATGAACCTTGACACTGTCCCTTCCATCCTCCTCCACACCTTCTCTGCGAACCCACAATGTGCAAAGAGGTGGGTCACCGACTCCTCCTCACTGCAGTCCTCCCGTGGGCAGAGGAGTGTGGAGATGACGTTCCGGGCGTACAGGAGGGATCGAACTGGGAGGGCTCCTCTCACCGCCAGCCAGGTGAGGTCTTGGTGCCTGTTGGTGAGGTCTGGCGATGAGGCATTTTGCCAGATGAACTGGACGGTCTGCTCAGGGAACCACCCCACTGTGTCCATCACGTCCTTCTCCTGCAGTGCCTGCAGGACCTTATGTGCTGACCACTGCCTGATGACCCTGTGGTCAAAGGCGTTGACCTGAAAGAACTTCTCTACAAAGGACAGGTATGGCGGCAGCGACCAGCTGATGGGGGTGTTGAGCGAGAAAGGGGCCAGGCCCATCGTTCGTAGCCAGGGCGACAGGTAGACCCTGGGCAAGTAGTGGTACTTGGTGCCCACATACCTGGGATCCACACACAACCTGATGCAGCCACACACGAAGCTGGCCATCAGGGTGAGGGCGACATTGGGGACGTTTTTGCCCCTGTTGTCCAGGGACTTGTGCATGGTGGTCTGTCTGACCAGCTCCATCTTGGATCCCCAGACGAATCTGAAGTATTCAACAAATTTCCTCTTCTGTGATCTGATACAAACCTGATTTTCCAAATCCCCTTGCATATTGAAGACCCCCATTACAATTGTGACATTACCCTTATTACATGCCCTTTCCAGCTCCCTTTGCAATCTCAGCCCCATATTTTGGCTACTATTTGGAAGCCTATACTGTATATGATTTCCATAATGTTTTATTTCACCCTTGCAATTTCTTAACTCCACCCACAAAGATTCAGCAGTCTCTGAATCTATGTTACCTCTTTCTAAAGGTGTAATTCCATCTCTTACCCACAGAGCCACACCACCGCCTATGCTTTCCTGCCTGTCCTTTCAATACGAAGTATATCCTTTGATGTTAAGCTCCCAACTATGGCCTTCTTTTAGCCACGACTCAGTGTTTCCCCCAATGCCATACTGGCCAATTTCTAATTGCGCCACGAGTTCGACTACCTGAGGAGTAGTGAGACTCCTAGGAAGGAGAGGCTGATGATAAGGTGAAATTGCAGTCAACAGCATGAGTTGCAATGTAAAAGGTGGACAAAATCAAAAAGGATGAGTACAGGATGGAAGGTACAATATTTGAGTGCACACGTTATACGGAATAAGGTCAATGAACATATCACAGTTAGAGACTGGCAAGTATGATGTTGTGGGCATCACTGAATCATGGCTGAAAGAAGATTATAGCTGGGAGCTTAATGTCCAAGGATACAATTTGTATCGAAAGGATAGACAGGAAGGTAGCAGGCAGCATGGCTCTATTGGTAAAAAATGAAATTAAATCATTAGAAAGAGGTGACATAGGGTTGGAAGGTGTTGAATCATTGTGGATAGAGCTAGGGAATTGCAAAGGTAAAAAGACACTGATGGGAGTATACTGTATCCAGATCCCCAAATAGTAGTAAGGATTAGGCTACAAGTCACAATGGAAGACAGAAAATGTATGCCAAAAGGGCACTGTTACAGTAGTCATGGGGGTCTTCAATATGCAAGTGGATTGGGAAAATCAGATTAGTGTGGATTGCAAGAGGAAGAATTTCTAGAATGCCTACGAGATGGTTATTCAGTGTAGCTCACGGTTGAACCCACTAGGGGGTCAGATATTCTGGATTGGGTGTTGTACAAAGAACAAGAATTGATTAGAGATCTTAAAGTAGAGGAACTCTTAGGGGATAGTGATCATAGTATGAGTGAATTCACTCTGAAATTTGAGAAGTTAAGTTATATTGTATCAGTATTACAGTGGAGTGAAGGAAATTATGGAGACATGAGAGAGGAGGTAGCCAGAATTGATAGGAAAAGAATATTGGCAGGGATGATGACAGAGCAACAATGGCTGGAATTTCTGGAAGCAATTCAGAAGACACAGAATATATACATCCCAAAGAGGAAGAAGTATTCCGAAGGCAAGGTGACACAACAGTGACTGACAAGGGAAGTCAAAGCCAACATAAAAGCTAAAGAGAAGGCATATAACAAATATAATAATGACTTGGGTGATGGAATTGATGACTTTGTTAGAAAGTTTGCAAATGATATGAAGGTGGAGGGGCAGGTAGTTTTGAGGAAAGAGAGAGGCTTTGGTAGAAGAAATGAAGGGCTGACTATTTTCTCAGTGGAGAGAAAGTACAAAAGTGTGAGGTGCAACGAGATTTAGGAGTCCTTGTGCAGGATTCCCTAAAGGTTAAATTGCAGTTTGCGTCTGTGGTGAGGAATGTGAATATGATGTTAGCATTCATTTTAAGAGGATGAATATAAAAGCAAGGATGTAATATTGAAGCTTTATAAATCACTAGTAAGCCTTAACCTTTGATAGGATGTTTGGACCCCTTAACTTAGATAGGATGTGCTGGAACTGGAGAGGGTTCAAAGGAGGTTCATGAAAATGATTCCAGGATTGAATGGTTTGTCACATGAAAAATGTTTGATGGCTCTGGGCCCGTATTCACAAGAATTCAGAAGAATGAGGGGTAACCTCAATGAAACTTATTGAAGGCCTTGATGGAGTGGATGTGGAGAGGATATTTCCAATGGTGGGAGTGTCTATGATCAGAGGACACAGCTTCAGAATAGAGGGGTGTCCTTTTAGAACAGAGATGAGAAGGAATTTCTTTAGTCAGAGTCGTGAATCTTTGGAATTTATTGTCACAGGCAGCCATTGAGTCCAAGTGTTTATGTATATTTAAGGCAGAGGTTTTTAGATTCATGATTGGACAGGGCAAGAAGTAGTTAGGAGATTGGGATAGAGCTGAAAAATTGATCAGCCATGATGAAATGGTGCAGCAGACTTGATGGGTCAAATGGCCTACTGCTACTCCTTTTCCTTATTGTTTTATATAACTCCCAGTGGGTCTTTTAACCCTTGCAGTTTCTTAACATTACCCACAAGGATTCTACATCTTCTATGTCACCTTTTTCCCAGGATTTGATTTCATTTTTTTAACTTACATAGCCAGCTCAACCCCTCTGCCAGCGTGGGTGTCCTTTCAAACCAAGATGTATCCTTAGATATTAAGCTCAAACTATGATCTTGTTTCAGCCATGTGGTTCCCACATCATACCTACCAATTTCTAACTGCACTACAAGATCATCTGCCTTTTCCCATAGAGTGCATTCAAATATAACATCAAGGAGCATTCTGCTTGTGCAGCTCTTGCATCGTGCCCCTCTCCACTCCATCATCTCACTCATTTCACCTTGGATCTGTACCTCTGTAGTCTGCAGCTCTTCACCACTCCCAGCTGTGTAACTGTGGGAAGAGTCTTGTCACCAAAATGCTCAAATTTCTACAGATATACCTATCTGGTTGCATCTCTATCTGGTAAGGAGGGGTCACTGCACAGGATGAGAAAAAGCTAAAGAAGTTGAAAACTCAGCCAATTCCATCATGGGCACTACCCTCCCAGCATTGAAGACATCTTCACAAGGTGGCATCCATCATTTAGGACCTCCATCACCCAGGACATGTCGTCATCTCACTGCTTTCATCAAGGTGCAGGTACAGGAGCCCGAAGGTACACACTCAATGCTTCAGCAATAGCTTCTTCTCCTCGACCATCAGATTTCAGAATGGACATCGAATCCATGTACGCTACCTTAATGTTTTTCTCTATTTTTGCACTAGTTGTATATATTTCCATTGTAATTTTTAGTTTTTATTGTGTATTGCAATGTACTGCTGCTGCGGGTAAGCACATTTCACAACATACTGTATGCCAGTGATACTAAACCAAATTCTGATTCTTCCCCTGCCAAGCAGTGCATCTCAGACCCTCAACCTCTGGGGTAACACTGTATCTTCTCTCTCCTATAATCCTTGCCCTAGTTCGTGTAAATCTCTGCCTCTGGTCTCAGCAAAATTGCTCCTTTGTGCAGACCCATCACTGATTCACACCCCTTCACTGTCTCCCCTTTCTCTGCAAAGTGATAGTATTCCCGTTCAGCAACTTCCTCATAACGTTTGCAACCCCCACCCCCCCACCATCTAATGGGACCCAGTTTCTTTCCGGATGTGGTGAGCACAACTTTTCCCGGTGTCAGACTAACTCCACCATCCCCTCCCTTATATTGTGTCTCAGCTGAGGGAATGTGAACTGTCTGCTTTTCTAGCCCTGGATCCTGTTGTCCCACTCCTTTAAGGAACTGTAAACAGACATTTCCTCTGTCCCTCTACACTCCAGACCCCAGTCCTGCAACTTCAGTCCATCACCACATATTTATGTGTTAACTACAGCTACCTCCTTCTTGTCCAAACCCAATTTGTCTCACCACAGTTGGAATCTTTCCTCCTCACTGGCAACTACTAGGCTTGTTTCTGTGACCACACATTTAGTTGGATACTGCCTACAAGATGAAGCAAAGGATGGAACACTGAACCTCTTGATTTCGCTGGTTACCAATCAACCATGTCAAAATCCTTAGGCAGCAGAATCATGTAGTACCTGATTGACCTGTGCTGTCTAGATGAGGGCTTATTCTGTCCCTCACAATAAATGCCAAGAAAATGATGTGTAAATAGCAACTTTGAGGTGGGCACTGTAGTCACAGCATACCAAAAGTGGCAGGAGTGTTGGGGGGGGGGCAAAGGAAGCTGTTTCAGGAGGTGGTTGGGGAACTGATTGAGAAGTTCCTTGTCCTGGTTGTTGGAGCTGCCCTCACCCAGGGAAGTAGAGAGTGCTCTGATTTGTAGATTGGGGAAAGGCAGTGGGGTGTGAGGAGGTGAGTCACTCCCACAGGGTCCCCGGTCTCTGAGCTGCTCCTGTAGACACGGTGTTGATGTGACTGGTCCAGTTGAGTTTCTAGTCAGTGGTGACCCCATGGTATTGATGTGACTGGTCCACTTTGAGTTTCTGGTCAGTGGTGACCCCAGGGTATTGATGGTTGGGACTGGACAATGGGAATATCAGGGGGAGTTGGTCAGACTCTCTCTTGTTGGGGATGGTCACTAGCTGGTACTTGTGCGGTGTGATAAACCTGTCACTTCCTTGCCCATGTCTGAATATTGTCTGGGTCTTGCTGCATGCAGACATGGGCTGCTTCACCTGCTGAGGTGGAAACGGAACTGAACATTGTGCAGTCAACAGTGAACATCCCCACTTCTGACCTCAGGATGCAAGAACAGTTCTCATGGAACAGCTAGAGGTGGTTGGGCCCAGGACACTGCCCTGGGGAACTCCTCACAACCTCTTAGTTCTTGAATCTCTTGTTTTCATATATAAACAGTTAACTCTGTAGTTTAGAAATGCTGACATATAAAGGGGAAGATGGTGCTATATCAGTCCTATGTCATCCAGTCATCAATGATCCCTTGTCTCATTCACACAATCGCACTGACAGGGGTCAATAGACCAGGTCTGCAGCTGCAGCAGGACTGCTGACATTGAAACTCTGTATGGAAAATACTTTTAGGAGCATTGATAATGAGTGGTTGTGATAAGGTTCACCACCAGAGAACAAAACAGTAGATGCAAACAACAGAAACAAGACAAAACTGGAAAATATTTTATGTGCATGAGGGTGCACAGGTAGTATCTTTCTGTACAGTTTGATACTATTACAAGATTTACAGTAGACCATTTGTATTTACATATTTACAGTAAATAGTGAGCATGATGTGGAGAGAGAGGGGGCAAGTGGAGGCTGAGGTGGATAGGCTGCTTCACTTGCTGAGGTGTTAATGGAAATGACGTTAGGCAGTCACCGGTTTACATCTGACCTCAGCATGCCAGGATGGACCAGCTGAAGGTGGCTGCATCCGGGACACTGCCCTGGGGACCCCTCACAATCTCTTTCTTAGTTCTTGAAGCCCTTCTGCTTTCACCACCCAGGATGTGAAAGAGTAAGAGGGATGGAGAAATTTTGGAGAGTAAATGAGATAGAGAAGGACACAGGGGGTGAGAGAGGGCGAGAGGATGAGAATAACTATCATAGATGACCATGAGGGAGATAAAAAGCCCCCAAGTCAGTTCAACACATGGATCCGTGACCAGAATCAGGAATCAGTGACTGGGGAGAGGTTAGTAACCAAGGTCAGGGTTCAGTGTCCTGGTTAAAGGTCAGTGACCGCAGACGGGGATTGGGCAGAATCAGGTCAGCGGGAGATGATTGAGGCCAGGGGTCAGTAAGCTGATGGAGATGCAACCTGGGATCGTTGTGATTGCTCTTCCCTATCCTGGCCATGATCCATTCCCACCCCACCCTCCCTATCCCAGCCCCAAGCAGACCAGGCAAAGACAGCTACTGGCCAAAGCCATTTCTTTAATCTGTTCTTCTCTCTCTCTCTCTCTCTCTCTGCCTCTGATTAAATCTCCGGCGTGTCGGCAAGGTGGAGAGTGCCTTGAGATGACCCAGCCTAACCGACGTCCTCTTCGAATCTCACCGTGATGGCACACCTTGATCCAACTCGTAGAACAACAGGTAAGCCTCACTGGAGACAACCTGGTTGTCCTGAATGAGCGACACCCTGTGGGAGAGTGGGGAAGAAGGAAGGGAGTAAAGGGTGGATGAGAGGGGAGCAGGGGAGGGAGGGGCAGAGAGCGAGAGAGTTAGTATATGAGGGGAAAGGGATATGGATTCATTTTCTGACAAGCATACATCACTTTTGGAGAGAGGGAGAGGTTAGGCAGGGGGAGGCAGGGAGTATTTAGGGTGTTGGAGGGGTTGCCAATCAAACGTCTGCTTTGACCTGGATGGTAAATTGTCACATGTACCAAGGTATGGTAAGTGACTGTTTTAATCCTTGCAGATCATTTTCACACTACAGTGCATCAAGGCAGTTCAAGGGAAAACAACAGAATGCAGAATTAAGTGTTACAGTTGGAGGATGTTCCAGCCAGCACTGAAACAGTCACTCTGCGGAGAATTGAGAGAGGCTGGACTTGTCTCCCCAGGAAAAGAGGAGGCTGAGGGGAGACGGTGGAGAGTGTGAAATGGTGAGGGGTCTGGGCAGAGTAAATAGAAAGAAGCAATTTCCCTGAGATCGGGAGCAGAGGTTTACAGGAACTGAGGCATGGATTAAAGGGGAGAGGAAGATGTCCGGAACAGAGGGAGGCCAAGAACCACCCCAAGTGGATGAGCGAAGAACCATGTCCTGCATGGGTACAGACCCAGTGTGGGTGGGTGGGGGCAAGTGAGGGAAGCATTTTCCACTCACCTCCCAAACAGTAAAACTGATTTCAGAGCCTATAGGCCATTCAGCCCCTCCTGCTCCCTGCCCTCCCACTGAGATCATGGCCGGTCTAACCACTTCCTTGCATGTTCCCCACCCTGGTCTATTCCCCGCCCCCCAACATAGACCGACCCCTGGAACCAGGACACACTCAGTGACAGGGTGGGGCCCTCTTTCCAATGTTCCACAGATTCATGATACGAATTGGGCAGACCCCCATATTCCCAGACATACCCACCTCCCTGTTTCCATTCTCCACTGGAGGGAACCTCTTTACACCTCCTTGGTGCAGCCCCTCAGCGTCTCCAGTTTCTTGAGTCACTCCTCAGTCTAAACTGCAGCCAGCGCCACCCTACCCTTCTCAGCCTCTGCTGGTGAGAGTACCCTGGGGTGGACCCTGTCACCCTGCCTGCAACACCAGGGGTCCCACATTAAATGAAAGCAGAAGCACTGCAACCGTACTCCAGGTGAGCTCCCACCAAAACCCAATCCACTGCTACAGACCCCTGCCCACTGTTAGATGTTCCCACCAGCCGAGCACTTTCCCTGCGAATGATTCACTGTCCCCATGTGCCGGCTTCCTGTGTTCTGTGTACGGGGATGCCATCTCCCTTCATGCCAGAGCCTCTGTCCGCTCTCTCCATTTACACAGCTTCCTATGTCCCCACGATCACCACACCAAGGGTCTCAGCTTTCCATCTGTACCTCCCCCATGAACAGGCAGGGAAGCAGAGATGAGGACAAAGTCAGACCATCCCTGAACTCAGTGTGAAGACTGGGGTTCAGAGGGGCCAAATAGTCTGCTGGCCCCCCACAAAACAGGACATGCCCTCTTCTCATTGCTACCATAAGGGAGGAGGCACAGAAGTCTGAAGGCACATATTCAGCAATTTAGGAACAGCTTGATCTCTGGAAATGATCTTTGTATCATCAATGGGGACGGGGGAGGTTCCAAAGGATTGGAGGGTTGTAGATGTTGTTCCCTTATTCAGGAAAGAGATTAGAGATAGCCCAGGAAATTATAGACCAGTGAGTCTAACTTCAGTGGTTGTTAAGTTGCTAGAAAAGATCCTAAGGGGCAGGATTTATGAATATTTGGAGAAGTATAATATGATTAGGAATAGTCAGCATGGTTTTGTCAAAGGCAGGTCATGCCTTACGAGCCTGATTGAATTTTTTGAGGATGTGACTAAACACGTTGATGAAGGTAGAGCACTAGATGTAGTATATATAGATTTCAGCAAGGCATTTGATAAGGTACCCCATCCAAGGGTTATTGAGAAAGTAAGGAGGCATAGGATCCAAGGGGACCTTGCTTTGTAGATCCAGAATTGGCTTGCCCACAGAAGGCAAAGAGTGGTTGTAGACGGGTCATATTCTGCATGGAGGTTGGTGACCAGTGGTGTGCCTCAGGGATCGTTCTGAGACCCCTTCTCTTCGTGAGTTTTATAAATGACCTGGATGAGGAAGTGGAGGGATGAGTTAGTAAATTTGCCGATGGCACAAAGGTTGGGAGTGTTGTGGATAGTGTGGAGGGCTGTCAGAGGTTACAGCGGGACATCAATAGATGCAAAACAGGGCTGAGAAGTGGCAGATGGAGTTCAACCCAGATAAGTGGTAGGTGGTTCATTTTGATTGGTCCAATATGATGGCAGAATATAATATTAATGCTAAGTCTCTTGGTGGTGTGGAGGATCAGAGGGATCTTGGGGTCCGAGTCCATAGGACACTCAAAGCTGCTGCGCAGGTTGACTTTGTGGTTAAGAAGGCAATGGTGCATTGGCCTTCGTCAACCGTGGGATTGATTTTAAGAGCTGAGAGGTAATGTTACAGCTATGTAAGACCCTGGGCAGACGGAGTACTGTGCTCAGTTCTGGTCACCTCTCTAGAGGAAGGATGTGGAAACTATAGAAAGGGTGCAGAGGAGATTTGCAAGGATATTGCCTGGATTGGGGATCGTGCCTCTCCTCCTTAGAGCAACGGAGGATGAGAGGTGACCTGATAGAGGTGCACAAGATGATGAGAGGCATTGATCGTGTGGATAGTCAGAGGCTTTTTCCCAGTGCTGAAATGGCTATCACAAGAGGGCACTGTTTTAAGGTGCTTGGAAGTAGGTACAGAGATGTCAGGGGTAAGTTTCTTTACGTGAGTGCCTGGTATAGGCTGCCGGCGACAGTGGTAGAGGCGGATACGATAGGGTCTTTAAAGAGTCTGTCAGATAGGTACATGGAGCTTAGAAAAATAGAGGGCTGTAGGTAACCCTAGGTAGTTTATAAAATAGGTATATGTTTGGTATAGCATTGTGGGCCAAAGGGCCTGTATTGTGCTGTAAGTTTTCTATGTTTCTATTAGTTTCTTCCCCTCTGCTATCTGATTTCTGAATGGACATTGAACCCATGAACAATACCTCACTACTTCTTTAAATTTCTGTTTTTGTACTACTTATTTAACTTAACTACTTAAAATTTATACACTTGCAAGAAAAAGTCCGTGAACCCTTTGCAATTACCTGGTTTTCTGTATTAATTACTCATGTCACAATAATTGACAAAAACGATCAGCCTAAACTAATAGCACACAAGCAATTATACTTCTCATTAATACTGAGCACACCATTTAAACAACCACAATCTAGGTTAAAAAAAAATATGAAAAAAAGTATCTGGGGTAATGCCTTCTACAAAAGCTATTTGGAGTCAGGTGTTCCAGTCAATGAGATTGGAGCTGTGGGTTGTAGAGGTGCTCTGCTCTATAAACAAGATACACAAGGTCAGGGTACTGACAGAGCCTTTTCTTTTATGTGCACCATGCATCGATTCAAACAACTTTCAGAGGACTTTAGAAGAAGAGGACTAGAGTATAAAAGCAAGGATGTTGAGACTTTATAAAGCACTGGTGAGGCCTCATGCAGAATTGTGAGCAGTTTTGGGCCCCTTAACTTTAAAAGGATGTGCTGAAACTGGAGAGGGTTCAAAGGAGTTTTATGAAAATGACCGCAAGATTGAATGGCTTGTCATATGAAAAGTTTGATGGCTCTGGGCCTGTATTCACTAGAATTCAGAAGAGGGGTGACCTCATTGAAATTGGATCAGAAGGATGAGAGGAGCTCTTATAGAAACATATAAAATTATTAAAGGAATAGATAAGATAGAGGCAGGAAAGTTGTTTCCACTGGTAGGTGAAACTAGAATTAGGGGACATAGCCTAACGATTCAAAGATGGAGATGAGGAGGAACTGCTTGTCTTACAGAGTGGTGAATCTGTGGAATTCTCTGCCCAATGAAGCAGTGGAGGCTCCCTCAGTAAATATATCTATCCAACCTTGTCTTAAATTTTTGCATAGTAGGGGAATTAGGGGTTATGGGGGAAAAGCAGGTAAATGGAGATGAGTCCATGGCCAGATCAGTCACGATCTTATTGAATGGCAGGCTCAATGGGGCAGATGGCGTACTTCTACTCCTTTCATTATCTTAGGTGTACAAGATGATGAGAGGCATTGATCGTGTGGATAGTCAGAGGCTTTTTCCCAGGGCCGAAATGGCTAACATGAGGAGGCATAGTTTTAAGGTGCTTAGAAGTAGGTACAAGGGGGATGTCAGAGGTATGTCTTTCACACAGAGAGTGGCAGGTGCATGGAACATACTGCCAGTGATAGTGGTGGAGCCGGAAAAAATAGGGTCTTTTAAGAGACATTTAGATAGGTACATGGAGCTTAGAAAAATAGAGGGCTAGGTGGTAGGGAAATTCTAGGCAGTTTCTAGAGTAGGTTACATGGTCGGCACTACATTGTGGGCTGAAGAGCCTGTAATGTGCTGTAGAGTTCTATGTTTTATTTCTTATGTTCTTATGAAACTTATCGAATGTTGAAAGACCTTGATAGAGTACATGTGGGAGGACGCTTCCTATGGTGGGAGAGTCTAGAAGCAGAGGAGACAGCCTCAGAACAGAGGGGCGTTCTTTTAGAATGGAGATGAGGAGCCAGAGAGTTGTGAATCAGTGGAATCTGTTGCCACAGGCAACGTTGGATGCCAAGTCTTTATGTATACTTAAGGCAGAGGTTGAGATTCTTGATTGGTCAGGGCATGAAGGGATATGGGGAGAATAAAGGAGATTGGGGCTGAGAGGAAAATTGGATCAACCATGGTAAAATTGCAGAGCAGACTCGACGGGTCAAATGGCCTAATTCTGCTTCATGTCTTATGGTCTATGTCTTAAGGTCGAAGAATTGTAGAGATGCATGAAGCTGGAAAAGGCTACAGAAAAATTTCTAAAGACCTGAGTGTTCAGTCCACAGTAAGAGAAACGGAGGAAATTCAATCCTGTCACTACTCTTCCTAGGAGTGGGCGTCCTGCAAAGATCACACTAGGAGTGCAATGTGCATTGCTGAAGGAGGTGAAAAAGAACCCAAGGGTAACAGCAAAAGACCTGCAGAAGTCTGTAGAACTTGCTAAAGTCTCTGTTCACGTGGCCACTATAAGAAAAACACTGAACAAGAATGACGTTCGTGAAAGGACACCACAGAGAAACCACCGCTGTCCAAAAAATACATTGCTGCACGTCTCAAGTTTGCAAAAGACCACCTGGATGTTCCACAATGCTTCTGGGACAATGTTCTGTGGACAGATGAGACAAAGTTGAACTTTTTGGCAGAAATGCACACTGCTATGTTTGGAGGGAAAAGGACATTACACACCAACACCAAAACTTTATTCCAATTGTGAAGCATTGTGGAAGAAGCATCATGGTTTGGGGCTGCTTTGCTGCCTCAGGGACTGGATAGCTTGCAGTTGTTGAGGGAACAATGAATTCAAAATTGTAGCAAGGTACTCCAGAAATATTGATGAACCGGAACAGTTTTGTATGGAGGAATGGTCTAAAATTCCTCCTCGCTGTACTGCAAGTCTGATCAGCAGATACAGGAAATGTTTGCTGAAAGTTCTGCTAGTTATTAAATACAAGGGTTCACGTATTTTTCCAGACTGGACTGTGAATGATTAAACAATGTGTTCAATAAAGCATGAAAAGCATAATTGTTTATGTGTTATTAGTTTAGGCAGATTGTGTTTGTCTATTATTGTGACTAATATGAAGATCAGACCACATTTTATGAGTAATTAATGCAGAAAATCACCAGCTGGAGTACAGAAATCTGGTGCCCAGGACACCTGTTGACTGGGAGACGTTGGACACAAGAGCATAGCCACCTCTCAACGAGATAGTAGACCATCACCTCCCTCAGCTCCATTTTCCTGCCTGATTGCTGTCCCTTGTAACATTCAGAAATGTCCTCCACTGTGCTGTAAATGAACACAGTGACTGGACAGAGTCCCACAGGTTCATTATCCTCTGGGTGGAGATATCTTTTCTCCATCTTTGTTCCTTCTTTACAACAGCTGGACACAGAACTCCAGGTGTGGTCTCGGTGATAGAGTTGGGGTACCATGTTTTTACTCCCAGAGTTAAATCCTTCTGTAGTCCAGTCCAACCTACCATCTACTCATTGGCTTTCAGTGACTGGTGTGTAAGGACAGCTAGATCCCCCTGTGCATCAAAACAGCCCTGTCTTCCACTTTTTAACCATGCAGCATCTTCAGACTGGAAGGTGGAACAGCTCAATACTAGCCAACATGAATGTGGGACATCTGCGAAGTCTAGAGAGTGGGACACTTGGAGACTGATAATTAAGAGTTCAGACATGGATTGGACTACTCAAATTAGAATGGAAAACCTACTGGAGCAAGTTGAGTGGAAATCACTAAGGGGGGAAGTAATGGGCTTGTCTCTTTGCCCCCTACCTGAGGGAGGGTCTTGACAGCCGGCTGTGCCTACCTGGAGTCATTGTAGACATGCCACTTGCCGGCAGACTTGCAGTAGGCAGTGTAGTGCCCTCCGTTTACAGTACCGATGTGGTTACATACCGCATAGAGGTCGTAGACACTGTTACCTGTGGAAATGCATGGGGTGATTAGCAGTGGACCAAGTGATTTGGAGAGGGAGAGGGAGAGAGAGATTTGCACAGGTCAGGGTGAAGAGTTTAAAAAAGGTGTGTTTCGTGGGGCTCTGAGCATTAGTGGTGGACCAATCGATTCACGATTCATTAGCAGGAACAAATAAAATTAAGCAGGGTCAGAGCAGAGCAGCCATTATTTGGGTGGACCAGTGTAGGAGTGGGAACTTGAGGCTTTGGCGAGGAGACACAGGTGAGTAGCAGGTAAACCTTTGTAATGGTTGATAAAAAAAAAAATCACTAAAGCTAATTAAATAAAGTTGGGATTATGCAGGATCAAGTTCCTGGAGACCACTTCTGCAGCAAGTGTTGGCTACTCGTGGAACGTAGGCTCAAAGTTCAATGACCTGGAATCTCAGCTTCAAACACTGCGGCACATCAAGGAGGGGGACAATTACCTGGACACTCTGTTACCGGAGGGAGCCACACCCATTAGATTAGCTGCCTCAAATTCAGTTTGTCATCAGGGACAAGAGGGTGTGACTGCGAGTGAGGTGGGTAGTGGGATCCAAGACACAGTACTGGAGGAGCCTCAGAGCTTGAGCTTGTCCAACAGGTCTGAGATTCTTGCCCCTGTGTGGATGACAGTGGAGGCTGTAGGAAGGATGAGCAACCTAACTGTGCCACCGTAGTTCGGGGGGGGGGGGGGGGGAGAGAGAAAATAACTGTAGTGGTAATTGGGGATAGTATAGTCAGGGGAATAGACAGAGTCTCTGTTGCGAGGTTAGCGCACCCTGAAGGCTGTCTCCCCTGCCTGGTGCCCGGGTTTGGGACACCTTATCTGACCTGCAGAGGAATTTGCAGTGGGAGAGGAAAGATCCAGTTGTTGTGGTCCATTGAGTACCAACAACATAGGTAGAACGAGGAGAGAAGTTCTGCTGAGGGAATTTGAGCATCTAGGAACTAAATTAAAGAGCAGAACCAAAAAGGTGGTAATCTCTAGATTACTAACCTAGCCACTTGCAAATTGGCATATGTGTGGCTCAAGGATTGGTGTGGGAGAATTGGGTTTGAATTCATGGGAAACTGGCACCAGTACTGGGGAAGGAGGTTGCTGTTCCAATGGGACAAGCTCCACCTTAACTGTGATGGGACCTGGATCCTAGCGAATCACATAAATGGGGCTGTGGATAGGGCTTTAAACTAAATAGTATGGGGGTGGGTTCAACAGATTGGAAAAGTATGGATAAAGTAAAAGAGGAAAGTGTGGATAAAGATAAAGTAAAAGCAAGAGATAAAAAAGAGAAAAGTTAGAACGGAGTGAAGAAAAGTTAAGTGCAAAAGAGAAAAATATTAGAAGATTTTAAAAGCACAATGAGTGTAAGGGCACTTTATCTGAATGTCTGTAGTACTCAAAACAAGGTCAGTGAACTTGTGGCACAAATCAATACAAAGAGGTATGATTTAGTGGCCATTACAGAAATGTGGTTACAGGGTGAAGAGGATTGGGAATTAAATATTCAAGGATATCACGTAATACGCAAGGATAGGCAGGTAGGTAAAGGAGGTGGGGTAGCACTCTTAATTAAAGATGAGATCAGGGCGATAGTGAGAGATAATATCACATCTAAGGAGCAGAATACTGAATCCATTTGGGTGGAGATTAGGAATAGTAAAGGGAAAAAAATCACTGATAAGAGTTGTCTGTCACTGTTGTTGTCTGAACAACAACATTAGTGGCACAGACAATAAACGAGAAGTATCTGAGGCATGTAAGAATGGAACAGCAGTTATCATGGGGGACTTTACTGCACATAGATTGGGTGAATCAAGGTGGTCGAGGCAGTCTTGAGGAGGACTTCATAGAATGCATCCATGATAGCTTTCTTGAACAGCATGTTACTAAACCTACAAGGGAACGTGCCATTGTAGATCTGGTCCTGTGTAACGAGGCAGGTAAAATTAGTGATCTTGTAGTTAGGGATCCTCTTGGAAAGAGTGATCAGAGTATGACTGAGTTTCTCATACAAATGGAGGGTGCAATGGCTTGATCTAAAACTAGTGTATTATGCCTAAACAATGGAGATTACAATGGGATGAGGGAAGATTTGGCTAGTGTAGACTGGTGGGATGCTATATGGTGGGATGGTTGAGGAACAGTGGAAGACTTCCAAAGAGATTTTTCATGCTCAACAGAAGTACAGTATATTCCAATTAAAAGCAAGAACAGTAGGGGTGGGGAGAGCCAGCCTTGGATAACTAAGGAAATAAAAGATGGTATCAGACTAAAAGCTGGTGCATACAAAGTCACCAAGAGTAGTGGGAAACTGGAAGATTGGGAAAACTTTAAAAGGCAACAGAAAGCCACTAAGCAAGCCATAAAGAAATGGAAGATAGATTATGAAAATAAACTAGCACAAAATATAAAGCGGACAGTAAATGGTTTTATAATTATATAAAGCAGAAAAGGCTGGCTAAGGGTAGCTTAGAGGACGGGAAGGGGATATTGATATTAAGTAATGAGGAAATGGCTGAGGCTTTGAATGACTATTGTGTCAGTCTTCATGGTGGAGGACACATCTAACATGCCAAAGAGAGATATTATGAATGCGATGGGAGTTGAGGACCTTGATTCAATAGCTCTCACTAAAGAGGTAGTGCTGAGCAAACCTGTGAACCTGAAGATAGATAAGTCCCTGGGAACTGAAAGAATTGGCAGAAGTTATAGCAGAGAATTTGGTGATAATTTACCAAAATTCTCTGGACACTGGGCAGGACCCTGCAGAGAGGAAGACAGCAAATGTCACACCACTGTTCAAAAAAGGATGTAGGCAAAAGACAGGGAACTATAGACCAGTTAGTATAAAATCTGTAGTTGGGAAAATGCTGAAAGCTATCACTAAAGAAGAAATAGCAAGGCATCTGGAAAGAAATGGATCCATCAGGCAGACGCAACATGGATTCAACAAAGGCAGGTCCTGTTTGACAAATTTACTGGAGTTCTTTGAGGATATAACAAGCGCAGTGGATAGAGGGGAAGAGATGGACGTTATTTACTTGGATTTCCAGAAGGCGTTCAATCAGGTGCCGCATAAAAGACTTATCCATAAGATAGGGATGCATAGAGTTGGGGGTGATGTATTAGCATGGATAGAGGATTGGTTATCCATTGGTTATCCAATAGAAAGCAGAGAGTTGGGATACATGGATGTTTCTCTGGTTGGCAATCAGTGGTGAGCCATGTGCCTCAGGGATTGGTGCTGGGCCTGTAACTGTTCACGATATACATTAATGATCTGGAAAAGGGGACGGAGTGTAGTGTATCTGAATTTGCTGATGACACTAAATTCAGTGGACAAGCAAATTGTGCAGAAGATACGGAGAGTCTGCAGAGAGATATAGATAGGCAGGGTCTGGTAGATGGTGTATAATGTTGGTAAATGTGAGGTCATCCACTTTGGAAGGAAAAATGGAAGATCAGATTATTATTTAAATGGTTAAAAAATAGCAGCATGCTGCTGTGCAGACGGACTTGGGAACGCTTGTACATGAATCACAAAAGGTTGGTTTGCAGGTGCAGCAGGCTATCAAGAAGGCAAATGGGATGTTGGCCTCATTTGCTAGAGGGATTGAAGTTAAGAGCAGGGAGGTTACGCTGCAACTGTACAGGGTACTGGTGAGACCGCACCTGGAGAAATGTGTGCAGTTTCAGTATCCTCACTTGAGGAAGGATATACTGGCTTCGGAGGTGATACAGAGGAGGTTCACCAGGTTGATCCCAGAGATGAGCGGGTTAGACTATCAGGAGAGATTGAGTCATCTGGGACTCTACTCGCTGGAATTCAGACGAATGAGAGATTTTATAGAAACATATAAAATTATGAAAGGGATAGATAAGATGGACGCAGGAAAGTTGTTTCCATTGGTAGTGAGACTAGAATTAGGAGACATAGCCTCAAGATTTAGGGGAGTAGATTTAGGATGGAGATGAGGAGGAACTGCTTTTTCCAAAGATTGGTGAATCTGTGAAATTCTCTGCCCAGTGAAGCAGTGGAAGCTACCTCACTAAATATATTTAAGACAAGGTTGGACAGATCTTTGCACAGTAGGGTAATTAAGGGTTATGGGGAAAAGGTAGGTAGGTGGAAATGAGTCCATGGCCAGATCATCCATGATCTTATTAAATGGTGGAGCAGACTCGACTGACCTACTCCTACTTCTTAGGTTTGTATGCTCTTATGTGAGGCAAGAGGCCTGGGTCTCTGGACCTCATACAGGACCTGACACCAAGTGTCTCACCCACTGCCACATCCAGAATCACAACCTATTCCAGCTCACACAGACACACTGACCTACACCTACTGTACACACACAAACACTCAGCTACGACATACATGCATGCTCACATAAAAAATGAACCCCAACACAAATAACATCACACATACACAGACTTACTTGTGCAAATATCATCAAGTACATATGTACACAACCAAGTATACACATACACAGTACAAAGCCCATAAGGATTACAGTTATTATCACACATACTATTAACAGATGCTCATGAACACATCCATAAGCATCTGGGAGATCTAGAGTGGGTTGCCTGGGGAGTGGGACACTTGGAGACTGATAATTAAGGGTACAGACATGGATCAGAATGTGCAGAAACACTGCCCTTGCAAAGGTGTGTACACACACTCATGTGTATAACACACACATGCCCCCACAGACTTCCACACTTACATCCACTGATTTACACACAGCTCCACTCACATACACCTCAACACTTACATACTCATGTGTGCACACACCTCCACACATACATCCACTCACACAGATCTCAACACACACATCCACACCCACAAAGCTTACTCCTAGCCCCAGCTAGCATGGCGCTATAGAGGTACAACACAGATGTAAGACCTCCATCCCAAAAAGTCTGTACCAACCATCAACCACCCATTTAGCACTATCCTTACAAAAAGTAGTGCATCCATCTCACTCTCTCGGATTCCCATCAACCGCACCCCCCCCCCCCCCCACAGTTTCCCATTAACAGAGCCAGACTTTCGAACCTCCACTTCTGTCTACATGTCAAGTTTCCGGTTCTCTGCAGAGCCTGCTGTGCAGTGCTGCCAAGATGTACTGATATGGACAGTGGAATGATTAATATATTGGACACAGGGGTGGTTTACACTCAGCTTGCGAGATTGTGATCAACGGATGCCACAGGGATTGGTGCCAGGATTATTCTCCTTGGAGAAGAGGAGATGGTGAGGTACTCTGATGGGATTTCAAACCACTAAGGGTATGGACAGCGTAGGCGGAGAGAGAGAGTCCTCATCGGTAGACAGGTCAAGAAGCAGAGTCACATTATGAGAGGAAAAGCAGAAAGTAGCCGAGAGAAAGGTTTATGCATGGCTCTGGACCTGTATTCACTGGAATTCAGAAGAATGAGGGGTGACCTCATTCAAACCTATTGAAAGGCCTTGATAGGGTGGAAGTGGAAAGGATGTTTCCTATAGTGGGAGAGTCTAAGACCAGAGGACACAGCCTCAGAATAGAACACAGCATCCTTTTAGAACAGAGATGTGGAGGAATTTCTTTAGCCAGAGAATGGTGAATTTGTGGAATTCTTTGCCACAGACAGCTGTGGAGGCCAAGTCTTTATCTAAATTTAAGGCAGAGGATGATAGATTGCTGATTAATCAGGGCATGAAGGGATACAAGGAAAAGGCAGGAGATTTGGGCTGAAAGGAAAAATAGATAGGTCATGATGGTATGGTGGAGCAGGCTCAATAGGCTAAATGGCCTAATTCTGCTCCTATATCTTACGGTCTTATGGTTTATACCCAGCGAAGGATTGGGAATGGGTGCTACACAGAGTCAGTGATACAGCTTAGAAAAAGGCCTTTTGACCCATCATGCTTTGCCTATTGAAGAGCTGACCTAAATGCCACATAGTTAGAGGTCATTCGGCCCACCAGTGGGTGCTGGCTTTTCTGCTCCTTGAACCTCCTTCTAGCTTTGCCCAAGTCGCTCAGCAGGTCCCTCCTTTCCCTTCTTCAACCCACTCCCCTCCATCCCCCTGTAAACATACTGGGGGTTGCTGCCTTCATAGTATCCCTGTGTGGGTGGGTCACACATTCTCTCAATATACTCTGAATCCCTACGGCCAATCTCACGATTCTCTCCACTGACTGCTCTGATCCAGCTTCTCCCAACCAGCAGAAACCTCCCTTCTGCACCCATTCTGTCCACCCCAGGTTATATACCTCCAATTGCCTCCTCTCATGGGGAGACCCTGTCCCTTCACTCTGTCAGCGAATTCACTCACCTGCTCTCTCTGCAGCACAGTGTCGCAAACTTAGCCCGTACAACGGGAAGTCCACAAAGGTGGTGCATTTTTTAATCGCATAGCGACTGAAAGCAAATCGATTCAGATCTGTGGAGCTGATTAAGGAGAATCAACAGAGGATCGGGCCCCTCTGTCTGCTTGTGGAGGTGGCAGTGAGATGAGTGGGGAATGGTAGAGGGAGAGGCAGAGAATAGGAAGGAGAGAGAGAGAAGGGGAAAAGAAATGGAGAAGAGGGCACAGGAAGGAGGGAGTAAAATGAGGGAAGGGGAAGGGTAAAGGGAGAGAGGAATGGAGAGATGGAGAAAGGTAAAGAAAGAAGGAAAGAGGGATGGTGATGCCCAGTGAGGTCCAGAAAGGCAGGCAGAAACAGATAGAGATAGAATATAGCAGGTTGGAGCTGACCAGGAAAGGATACGTAGAACAAGTATCTTGGGGAATCTCTGGATTGTTAACTTCTTAGTGCTTCTCTTCCTCTGCTTGCACATTTCACACATCTGTAGAGAGAGTATGTATAAACACAGAATATGGAAAGGCACAGGACGGGCCCTTCAGTCTACAATGTTGTTTCAAACCAATGACTCTAAATTAATTTAATCCTTATTCCCCACACAAGCCCCTAACATCTGCTTTTATCATCATCCCTGGGAGTGTGTTCCAGGTCCCCACCGCATTGTATGTAAAAAAAAAACCCATCTAACACATCTCCTTTGTACTTGCCCTCTCTCACTTTAGTACCAGACATTTCAATGTTGGGGAAAATATATCAGCTGTCCGTTCTAGGCCTTGCATAATTTTATAAACTCCTATTAAATCCCCCTGAGCCTCTGCCTCTCTATAGAAAACAGATGCAGCTTGTATACACGAGGAAATCTGCAGATGCTGGAAATTCAAGCAACACACACAAAATGCTGGTGGAACACAGCAGGCCTGGCAGCATCTATAGGGAGAAGCGCTGTTGACGTTTCAGGCTGAGACCCTTTGTCTTCGAAGCGTCCTGACGAAGGGTCTCGGCCCGAAACGTCGACAGCGCTTCTCCCTATAGATGCTGCCTGGCCTGCTGCGTTCCGCCAGCATTTTGTGTGTGTTGCAGCTTGTATAACCTCTTATCATAGTACCTGTCCCCCAAACTGGGCAGCAGCGTGGTAAACCCCCTCTGCCCACTCTCCAAAACTCCCACATCCTTCCTATAAAGGGGCAAACAGTATTCCAGAGGAAGCCACACTAGAGTTTATTATGAAGATGCGATATAACTCAACTCTTGAACTTAATGCTTCGACAAATAAAGACAAATATGCCACTTGCTTTTTCTTACCACTTTATCAACCTGTAAACCACTTTTAAAGAGCCATTTACCTGGAGGTCTAGATCCCTCAGTACATCAGTGTTACTAAGGATCCTGCCATTAACTGCGTACTCTCCCTTTATGTTGGATCTTCCAAATGTAGTCTCTTACCTTTGGCTGGATTAAACTCCATTAGATCACTTTGATCCTGCTACAGCATTTGGCAATGTTCTACACTATCCATAACCCCACAAACCTTTGTATTATCTGTACACTTACTCAATCACTGATCATATTATCTATGATCACAAACAGCAGAGGTCCCATTCTGGATCCCTGCAGAACACCACTAGTCATGAACCTCTGTGTAGAACAAGAACCATGCACCACAACTCTCTGACTCCAATGGGCAAGTCAATTTTGGATCCAATCAGCCAAGTCACTATGACTCCCTGCATCTTAATTTTCTGGATGAGCTTACCATTCAGAATCTTGTCAAATGCCTTACTAAAAGCCACATACACAACATTCATTGTTTTACCTTCATCAATCACTGTTGTCACACCTTTAAAAACTCAGTCAGATTAGCCAGATATGATCTGCCCCACACAAAGCCATGATCACTGTCCCTAATTAGACCACACCGCTTGAAAATCCTATCCCCAAGAATCCTCACCATTAGTTTCTCTGCTACTGAATGGAACTCACCTGCGTGTAGTTTACAGGATTATTCCTATTTCCCTTCTTGAACAAAGGAACATTAGCTACTCACCAGTCCACCAGCACTACACCTGCGGCTAGTAAAGATACAAAGATCTTAGTTAAGGCCCCAGCCATCTCATCTCTTGCCTCTCTCAATAATCTGCCATATATTCTGACCATGGAGACTTATCCAATCATATCTTTCAGAAGACTTAAGCACTACCACTTCCCTAATCTTGAAATAACGCAGCATTTAGCACACTCCACACTGATCTCACTAACCTCTACATCATTTCCCCTTGGTAAATAATGATATAAAGTACTCATTTAAGATCTCACCCACATCTTCCAACTTCAAGCACAAATTCTCTCCTTTATCCTTGAGCAGTTTTCTCTTGTTATATGCTTGCCCTTGATTGATGGAATTTTTTTAAATCCATGGCCCCGCCTGGCTCTCCTAACTCAAACACGATGCTGCCTGGTCTGCTGTATTCCACCAGCATTTTGTGTGTTGCTTGGCTCTCCTAACTCCCTTAGAGTCATAGAAAAGTACAGCACAGAAACAGGCCCTTCGGCCCAACCATTTAAACTGCCTACTCTCATCAACCTGTACCGAAACCAAAGCCCTCTATACCTGTCCTATCCATGTACCTATCCAAACTTCCCTTAAATGTTGAAATGGAGCTCCTGTGCACCACACGCTGGCAGCTCGTTCCACACTCTCATGGCCCTCTAAGTGAAGAAGTTTCCTCTTATGTTCCCTTTAAACTTTACACATTTTACCCTTAACTCATGACCTCTGGTTGTAGTCCCACCCAACCTCAGTGGAAAAAGCCTACTTGCATTTACCCCTCATAATTTTATATTTCTCTTTCAAATTTCCCCTCAATCTTCTATATTCCAAGGAATAAAGTCTTAACCCTTTCAATCTTTCCTTATAACTCAGGTTCTCCAGTCCCTGCAACTCCTTGTAATTTTTTTCTGTAGCCTTTCAATCTTATTTAAATCTTTCCTATATGTAGGTGACCAAAACTGCATAAGCACTTCAAATTAGGCCTCACCAATGTCTTATACAACTTCAACATAACATCCCATTTCCTGTACTCAGTATTTTGATATATGAAGGCCAATGTGCCAAAAGCCTTCTTTACAGCCCTATCTACTTGTGACGCCACAGTCAATGAATTATGGACCTATATTCCCAGATCCCTTTGTTGTACAGCACTCCTCAGTGGTCTACCGCTCACTGTGTAAGACCTACCCTGGTTGGTCCTGCTGAAGTACAACACCTTGCATTTGCCTACATTAAAATTCCATCTGTCATTTTTCAATCCATTTTTTCAGATGGTCCAGATCCCACTGCAAGCTCTGACATTCTCTATCACTGTCCACTACATGCTCAATCACAAATTTGCTGATCCAGTTAACCACATTAACATCCAGATCATTGACATAGATGACAAAGAGCACCAGACTCAGCACCGATCCCAGTGGCACAGGCCTCCAGTCAGAGAGGCAACCCTCTACTACCACTCTCTACAAAGCCAATGTCTAATCCAATTTGCTACCTCATCTTGAACGCCAAATGACTGAACCTTCTTGACCAAGCTCCCATGCAGGAACTTGTTAAATGTTTTGTTAAAGTTCATGTAGACAACATCCACTGCCTTGCCTTCATCTACTTTCCTGGTAACTTCCTTGAAAAACGCTTTAAGATTGAACAGGCAGGACAATCAGTCAATGTCTATCTAAATACTCATATACTCAGAGACTCATTCCACCGAGATGCAACACTGAGCGTCATAGGAAGTCATTCCTGCCTGTGGCCATCAAACTTTACAACTCCTCCCTCGGAGTGTCAGACACCCTGAGCCAGTAGACTGGTCCTGGACTTATTTCCACTTGACATAGTTTACTTATTATTATTTAATTATTTATGGTTTTATATTGCTATATTTCTACACTATTCTTGGTTGGTGCGACTGCAACGAAACCCAATTTCCCTCAGGATCAATAAAGTATGTCTGTCTGTACTCAGTCCCTTCGAATACCTTCCAATACTTTTCCCACAACTAATGTCAGGCTCACCAGTCTATAATTTTCTTTGTTTATTCTTAGAACCTTTTTAAAACTGTGGAACAACATTAGCTATCCTGCAATCCTCCAGTACCTCACCTGTTGCTAAGGACAATTTAAATATCTCTGTTAGTGACCCTGCAATTTCTGCACTTGCCTCTCACAGGGTCCAAGGGAACACCTTGTCAGGGCCTGAGGATTTATCCATCGCAATTTACAGCAAGATAGCAAACACCCCCTCCTGTCCAGGATCAATGAAGTCGAAGCTGTTTTATTTCACTTTCTATAGACTCGGTGTCCTTCTCCTCAGTAAATACAGATGCAAAAAAATCATTTAAAATCTCCCCCATTTCTACTGGCTCTGTGCATAGATTAACATTCTGATCTTCCAGAGAACTAATTTTGCAATCCCTTTTCTCTTAACATATCTGCAGAATCTCTTAGAATTCTCCTTCAGTTTATCTGCTCAGGCAATCTCATGCTTTCTTTCAGCCTTCTTGATTTCTTTCTTAAGTGTCCTCCTACATTTCTTATACTCCATAAGCATCTCATTTGTTCTTATCTGCCTATACCTGCTATGTACCTCCTTTTTCTTAACCAGGGCCTCAATATCTCTTGAATATCAAGGTTTCCTAAACCTGTTATCTCTACTTTTCATTCTAACAGTCACATACAAGCTTTGTACTCTCAAAATTTCACTTTTGAAGGACTCCCACTTACCAATTATACCTTTGCCAGAAAACAGCCTGTCCCAACCCACACTTGCCAGATCCTTTCTCATACCATCAAAATTGGCCTTTCCCCAATTTAGAATCTCATTCTGCAGATCAGACTGATCTTTTTCCATATTTACTTTGAAACTGATGGCATTGTGATCACTAGATATAAAGTGTTCCCCTACACAAACTTCTGTCACCTGCCCAGTCTCATTCCCCGATAGCAGATCAAGTATCACACACTCTCTTGTTGGGAGTTCTACATACTGATTAAGGAAACTTTCCTGACCATATTTGATAAACTCTATTCCATCTGGTCCTTTTAGAATGGGAGTCCCAGGCAATATTGGAAAGTTAAAATCAACTACTATAACAACCTTATGCTTCTTGCAACCGTCTCCAATCTCTCTTCAAATTTGTTTCCCTAAATCCAATAGACTGTTGGGTGGTTTGTACTATGGTCCCATTAACGTGGTCATACCTTTCTTACTCCTCAGTTACACCCAAAATGCATAACAAGTCACCCAGCCAAGCTCATTCCCCAATCCAAGATCTAGCCTATCTTCTAGCTGCACTGACTACAGACTGCTTCAAGAACCATATCGTGGATACACCTAACACATTTTAACCCATCTAAACATTCTGCCCCAAGCAGTTTCCAGTCTATGCTGGGGAAATTAAAGTCATCCACAGGAATAACCCTGTTGTCTTTGGTCCTTTCATTAATCTGCCTTGGTACAGTACTGTGAAAAACTCGCAGGCACATATATATAGGCAGGGTTTCGAAAACATTTGTAGGGTACTGTAGTAATTGTTATGTACTGCACTGTACTGCTGCCACAAAACGAAAGCAAGTTTCATGACATATGTGAATGATGATAAACCTGATTCTGATATGGGTCTCTATTGTGGACTGAGAGTGGGAAGAGGTCTAGGAAAGGGGAGGAAATGGGAACTGCCAGAGAGACATTCTATAATGATCAATAAACCATTTGTTTGGAATCAAAAATGACCTTGCCTGGAGGGCTAGGTGTCTCTTCACCCATCGTTGGCACTTCTTCACTGCCACCTGTCCCACACTCCTCCTAACACTTTTGACAGGACTGTATATTTCCCTTAATGTCTCAGTGGCTACTAGGTGGGGGGTGGGGGGGCTGTAGTATAATCCAATCACAGTGATTGCAACTTCCCTATTTTTAAGTTTGACCCATACACACTCAGTTGAATGAGCCCTCTGAGTGTAGCTGTAATATTGTCTCTGACTCGTAATGCCTCTCCCTCTCTTACGTCCTATTTATCTCTTCTACAACACTGAAACCCTGGAACCTGAGCATCTGAGCCTGCCCTTCTCTCAGTCAGTTCTGGTTAGTGAGGGAATACAGTAAGGCACTAGAAGCCCACAGTGGGATGCACTCACGTGAACCCCAGGACGGTGGGCAGTGCTCTCCGTGTGCTTACCGGAGCATTCTCCGTATCGAGCTCCTCTTCTGCAGTGAAGAGGCTGAGGCACTCATCCAGCGGCACCCGACCTGAGATCGACATCCTCTGTTAGGCCAAGAGGGAACTGGAATTGAGTGACTGGACCCAGGCAATGCTCTCCCCTGTCCAGCTTCTGGTAGACTAGAGCTCCCTACACTTCTCCTGGAGGCCTCCTCCCATTGCATTGAAGACCCCCTATTTGCCTTTTAAATTACCTTAAGCCTCATCCTTCTCCAATGGAGCCTACCTTCCACCCTTCCTGGAGACCCCTTCCCTACCCAGGGCTCAACCCCCTCCACCAGAGCAACACTCCTCTCCCCACTGGGGCACCTCCGTCCCTCCGCTGGAGCAGACCTCTCTTCTCCTAGAGACACACCCCCTTCCTGAGGCTCCCCACTGCCCCTAGAGCACCCCCCCCCCGAACTCTCCCCGAACCACCACTCTTCCCTTGGAGCCCTCCTCACTCCATCCATCAAGCCCTGATCCTCTCCCCATCCCTTCACTGAACTCACCCCCACCCTTCCTGGAACCCAGCCCTCACCCCCTTCCCCCCACATGGAAGAACAGGGAGAGAAGAGAGACATACCTTGGGAATGGGCAGTGAGAGATCACAAAACACCTCGAAGGTGCTGGATTGATAGCCACATGATGTACACCTCAGGGTGCTGTTCAACTGCCCCACAAAGAGATCTGGGGAAGAGGTGGAAGCATTGTTACTCTCTGTACTCACCTCAGAACTGCCCTACTCTGACAGTGGGGAAGGAAATTCACATTTTGCTTTCTGCAGGCTGAAATCTATGCAAGAAGTCATTCATTGGTGACACAGTACGAGGTTTAAAGAGTTCAGGAGCTTTCAGCTTTCTTTTGGCAGGCTGAAATCAGCATGGGGTCATTAACAAGAACAGAGGTGCAAGCAGAGTGGGCGCTATAGGAGTATGCCAATGCTAGAGTGGTCCGACTTTAGCTCAACAGGCTTGGACAAGCACAGGTGGAAATTCTAAATATTAAATAAGAAAGTTTTTAGTAACACACACAAAATGTTGGTGGAACACAGCAGGCCAGGCAGCATCTATTGGAAGAAGTACACTTTTGGGCCAAGACCCTTCATCAGGACTAACTGAAAGAAAAGATAGTAAAAGATTTGAATGTGGGAGGGGAGCAGGATATCCTGCTAGAATGATAGAAGACAGGAGGGGGAGGGATGAAGCTAAGAGCTGGAAAATTGATTGGCAAAAGGGATACACAGCTGGAGAAGGAAGAATGGGAGGCCTAGGGAGAAAGAAAGGGGGAGGGGAGCAACAGAGAGAGATGGAGAGCAGGCAAGGAGTGACTGTGAAAGGGGCAGAGAGAGAAAAGGAAAAAAAAGGGGGAAATAATAAGTGAATGAATGAATGGCTTCATCTTGACAGTGGAGGAAAGATCCCATTGAATCCCACCACCAAGCATATATTTCCCTCCCCCCCCCCCCCCCCCCCGCTTTCTGCAGGGATTGCTCCCTATGCGACTCCCTTGTCCATTTGTCCCCCCATCCCTTCCCACCAATCTCCCTCCTGGCACTTATCCTTGTAAGTGGAACAAGTGCTATACCTGCCTTTACACTTCCTCCCTCACCACCATTCAGGGCCCCAGACAGTCCTTCCAGGTGAGGTGACACTTCACCTGTGAGTCGGCCAGTGCGATATACTGTGTCCGGTGTTCCCGGTGTGGCCTTTTATATATTGGTGAGACCCGACGCAGACTGGGAGACTATTTTGCTGAATGCCTATGCTCTGTCCACCAGAGAAAGCAGGATCTCCCAGTGGCCCCACATTTTAATTCCACGTCCCATTCCCATTCTGATATGTCTATCCATGGCCTCATCTTCTGTCAAGATGAAGCCACACTCAGGTTGGAGGAACAACACCTTATATTCCGTCTGGGTAGCCTCCAACCTGATGGCATGAACATAGATTTCTCTAACTTCCATTCATGCCCCCCTCCCCTTCTTACCCCATCCCTTATTTATTTATTCATTCATTCCCCCCCTTTTTCTTTTCTCTCTCTCTGCCCCTCTCACAATCACTCCTTGCCTGCTCTGGTGCTCTCCTCCCCTTTTCTTTCTCCCTTGGCCTCCTGTCCCATGATCTTTTCCCTTCTCCAGCTCTGTATCCCTTTTGCCAACCAACTTCTCAGCTCTTGGCTTCGTCCCTCCCCCTCCTGTCTTCTCCTATCATTTCGGATCTCCCCCACCCCCTTTCAAATCTCTTACTATCTCTTCTTTCAGTTGGACCTGACGAAGGGTCTTGGCCTGAAACGTCGACTGTACTTCTTCCTATAGATGCTGCCTGGCCTGCTGCGTTCCACCAGCATTTTGTGTGTGTTGCTTGACTTTCCAGCATCTGCAGATTTCCTTGTGTAAAGTTTTTAGTAAGTTTTTTTTGTCTATTAGTACATAACTAGTGTACAGAAAATGGATCCAGAGGTAGTGGCATGTTCCTTGTGTGACATGGGAAATTTGGGTGATCTCCAATCTCCCCGATAACTACATCTGCACAAAGTGCATCAAGTTGCAGCTCTGTCGAGACTGTGTTAAGGAACTGGAACTGCAGCTCAATGACCTTCAGCTCATACAGGAGAATGAGGAGGCGCAGGATTCTGCTACTGAATCTAGCTCTGTGGTTCAAAAGGGAAATGGGGAGAAAAGGAGTGCAGGAGTGATAGGGGAGTTTTTAATTAGAGGAGCAGAAAGCAGATTCTCTGGATGTGAAAGAGACACCCGGATGATCAGGGATGTGTCAGATCAGGTCTAAGGGGAGTGTGAACAGCCAGAACTCATGATATGTAATGGTACTATTGAGATAGATAGGAAAAGGAAGGAAGTCCTGAAGAGAGAATACAGGGAGTTGTGCAGACCTCTCAGGTAATCTCCGGACTGTTGCCTATGCCACACGCCAGTGACGGTAAGAATAGGATGATTTTGCAGGTGAACACATGGCTGAATATTGGCGCAGGGCAGGGGTTCAGATTTCTGCATCACTGGGATCTCTTCTGGGGAAGTTATGACCAGTACAAAAAGGACAATTTACATCTGAGCAACATACACAAAATACTGGAGGAACTCAGGAGGTCAGGCAGCATCTATGGAAATGAATAGATAGTTGATGTTTCAGGCAGAGACCTTTCTTCAGGACTTCAGGTATCCAAGAATACACATTTTATCAAAAGGACAGGCAGGTAGATGGAGAGGGTTCAAAACCTGAGAAAGGTGACATAGGATTGGAAAATATAGAATCATGGGTAGAGTTGGATACTGCAAGAGTAAAAGGACCCTGATGAGAGTTATATACTGGCCTCCAAACGGTAGCCAGGATGTGGGCTACAAATTACAACAGGAAATAGAAAAAATCACCTGAATTCAGAGGTTGGGAATGTGTTGGAGTCAATGTTAAGGATGCAGCTTTGGGGTACTTGAGGTACATGGTAAAATAAGCCAGTCAGCATGATTTCCTTAAGGGGAAATCTTGCTTGACAAATCTGTTTTAATAATAAGCAGGATAAACAAATGAGAGACAGTGGATGTTGTTTATTTGGATTTCCAGAAGGCCTTTGAGAAGATGCCACACATAAGGCTTCTAACAAGAGCCCATGGTATTACAGGAAATGTACTAGCATGGATAGAAAATTGACTGGCTGGCAGGAGGCGAAGAGTGGGAATAAAGGGTGCCTTGACTGGTTGGCTGCCATTGATTAGTGGTATGCCACATGGTTTGGTATTGGGACCACTTCTTTTCATGTTGTATGTCAATGAATTGAATGAAGGATTTGATAGCTTTGTGGTCAAGTTTGCGGTCAATACAAAGATAGGTGGAGGGGCAGGTAGTGTTGAGGAAGCAGGGTGCCTGCAGAAGGACTTGGACAGATTGAGGGAATGGGCAAAGAATAGGCAAATGGAATATAATGTTCATCTACTTTGGCAGAAAGAATAAAGGCATGGACTATTTTCTAAACAGAGAAAAAATTCAAAAATCAGAGATGGACTTCGGAGTCCTAGTGCAGGATTTCCTAAAGGTTAACTTGCAGGTTGAGTCAGTGATAAGGAAGGTAAATTATATGTTGGCATTTATTTTAGAGGGCTTAAGTACCAAAGCAAGGAGGTAACGTGGAGGCTTTATAAGGCATAGGTCAGACTGCACTTGGAAATATTGTGAGGAATTTTGAGCCCCTTATCTAAGAGAAGATGCACTAGCATTTGAAAGAGTCCAGAGGAGCTTCACGAGAATGATCCCAGGGATGAAAGGGTGAACACATGAGGAGCCCATTGATGGCTCTAGGCCTGTGCCTACTGGAGTTTAGAAGAATGGGAGGGGGTTTCATTGCAACCTATTGAATACTGAATGGTCTGGATAAAGTGGATGTGGAAAGGAAGTTTCCTATAGTGAGTGGAGTCCAGGACCAGAGGGCACAGGCTCAGAATTGTGGGAAGTCCATTTAGAACAGAGATGAGGAGGAAGTTCTTTAGCCAGAGGGTGCTGAATCTGTGGAATTCATTGTCACAGAAGACTGTCCAGGCCAATTCATTGGGTATATTTAAGGCAGAGGCTGATAGGTTCTTGACTAATCAGTGCATCTAAGATTACAGGGAGAAGGCAGGAGGATGGGGTTAAGAGGGATAATAAGTCAGCCATGATAGACTATCATAGCAAACTCAATGAACCAAGAGGCCTAATTCTGCTCCCAGGTCTTGCACTGTGTCTAACCCATGCCCCGGAGAGGTGTAATAAAGACTGTACAAGGAGCTTCACTCTGTGTCTGACTGGTGCCCTGGGAGTGTGTGAAGGGATGGTGTAGTGGAAGTGTGTGAAGGGATGGTGTAGTGGAAGTGTGTGAAGGGACGTTGTAGTGGAAATGTGTGATGGGACAGTGCAGTGAGAGAGTGATGGGACAGTGCAGTGAGAGAGTGATGGGACAGTGCAGTGAGAGAGTGATGGGACAGTGCAGTGAGAGAGTGATGGGACAGTGCAGTGAGAGAGTGATGGGACAGTGCAGTGAGAGAGTGATGGGACAGTGCAATGAGAGAGTGATGGGACGGTGTAGTGAGAGTGCGATAGGATGGTGTAGTGAGAGTGCGATGGGACGCTGCATCTGGACGGTGTAGTGGGAGTGTGAGGTGAGAGTGCGATGGGATGGTGTAGTGAGAGCATACAATAGGTCAGTATTTCCTTACCTACGATTTTGCTGTCATCTCGCTCCAAGTATCGCTTCCACATGTGGATTGATTTCTCATCATCACTGAGGAAGAAATTAACGTAGGTCAGAGTGGGTCAGGGTGAGGCTGGAGAACAGAGCGGTGGAGAGAGTTAAAAGGTGTAGGAGAGTTAGAAACAGTAAGAGGTTCTGGGAATCGGGAACACGAGGGCAAAGGGAAGAAAAGGGATGTGAACCTACAGAGAGAAAGAATCATATTGAGAGGCAGCATAGAGTGAGAGACTAACGGGGAGAGAGTGACAGAGGGAGGAGGAGGGAGGGGAGGGAACGATGGAGCTGTGAGGAAGGGAGGGAGAAGAAAGGGGAGAGCGGATGAGGCAGAGGGTGAAAGAAAGGTATTGAGGGAGAGTGGGTGGGCATGCAGGAAGAAGAGATGATTCAGTGAAGATGAAAAAGTGCAAGAGATAAAATAGTAAAAGAAAGAACGAGAGCAAGAATGAGAGGGGAGAAAGATACAAAGAGAGGGAGAAAGATTGTGAGACAGAGGAAGGGACCATGTCAGCATGCCATTGATAACCAGTTACAGCCCTCTTGTTATCAACACTCTCCAATGGCTGAGCATTGGTAGAAGTGGCTTCCTGCCTGCAGAATCATGAATTGCCAGTGGAACTGAGGGGGCTGTTTTACTGGATGTTCAGGTACACTGCAAGTGTGTGCAATCCTGACTGGATTGATGTCTTCAGATCTGTGAGATACTTTTCTTAAAGCTCTTGAGCAACCCTATCTAGGAGCAGGCACATTTTGTCTCTGGTGCTTTCATTAGCTGAGCTCAGATCTGCATTCGCCAGGACAACCTGGGTCTTCTCCATCCCTGTCCTCTGGACAGCGCATGTGGAGAATTTCATAGCATGGAAAGCTTGCTGGCTCCATCCACAGCAGTAGGAGTGGGAACGATGAGGAGCCCAAGCTAACTACACCATTAATGCTGCTCTGTTCCCTCAAGACCCTGTGCCAGGGGGTAGCATTCATTCCCAAGCAGTTATGTGAAAATGGAGAGAATAGGACACTAGATGGTGTAGTGCTGGGGGAGTAACTGTGTGCGAGTGGAGGTCTGTGACTGGACAACATGCTCTATACCCTATCCCCGATATCTACACCCTGAATTTGCCCTGCTGACTCTAGCTGTGGGTGTGGTCCCTCTGGTTCATATAGATGAACTGTCTATCGCACTCATGGAGGTGTGTGGTGGGCTCCTCTGTCCTGATCTTTAATCTCCATGTCCCCCTATTTCAGACACTGCACTGACCCAGAACTACACCTAGTTCCTTTCATCACTGACCTTACTCCCATTCTGAGATGCCAATTTTCCAGTCATGGTAACATCTTTGTAAACCTGTTGTCACTCTCTCCTGGTACATGGTGACCTCAATTGTCCCAGTGTCCTGGTGTGGGAGATGGATCAGCACTCAATACTCAGTCCCATTCCCACCTCAGTAGGTGAAGCAGCCCATGCCTGTATGCAGCAAGACCCAGACAACATTCAGACACAGGCTGAGAAGTGACAGGTCAAATTCACACACACAAGTACCAGGCAGTGACCATCTCCAATAAAAGAGCCTGATCTCCTTCCCCTGACATTCCCATTGCCCTGACCATTGCATCAATACCCTGGGATGATCACTGACCAGAAACTCATCTGGACCAGTTACATCAACACCACGTCTACAATACTTGTCCAGTTACTAGAGCTGCTAGCTCCGAGTTCGGGTTCAATCCTGACTTCAGGTCCTGTCTGTGTGGAGTTAGCTTGCTCGCCCTGTGACCACATGGGTTTTACACCAAGTGTTCTGGTTTCCCTCCCACGTGTGAGTTGGTGGGTTAATTGTCTGCTGTAAATTTCCCCTTATACATTGGTAGGATCTGGCAGGAGTGGTGGGGAATATGTAGAGAATAAAATAGGTTCATGGAGAGTTAGAGTCAATGGGTGGCTGGTTGCCAGCATTATCTTGATGGGCCAAAGAGCCTGTACCTGCACTATCTATCTCTCACTGAGTGGGTCAAAGACCAGAGAGTGTGACACTGTGACTCACAATCACAAGCTTGAACCAAGCATGTCCAGGAACCAGAAGACTGCTCATGATGAAGGATAACAGTAGTGAACCCTGCCCTCTACAGTGGGTGAGATCCCACCATGTCCTCACAAACCTCTCCTAATTCACTAGAAGGACCAATGTCATTGACCTCTTCCAGACTGACATCCCCAGCATGGAGGCCTTAGTTACTCCCTGCCTAATGGAAAGACCACATCATTCACAAGCCCAACACCAGACTCCTGTAACACACACTCTGTCCCAGCTCTGTCATGGGAAGAGATCACTGGGCAGATAGAAGGAACAACGTGAAGATGTGCTCTGTGAGGAACAACAATATCCTCCCCAAGTCCAGGGAATCTCCAGCCAATGACACTGAAAGTACAGAGGGAACATTGAGGATCGGAAACCTGGAGCTATGGATCATGAATACACAGTGGTCCTGTGTGAGCAATGGGGGGGAGCTACTAGTTCACAAGCTCTCCACTCACTTGTCTCATCACATACCTCCTGAACTGTCTGTGGAAGGGATTGTGGGTCCCACATTGAACTCACTATAGGACCACAGAACCACTCTTGATCCCCAGGGACTGACAGGCCTGAGATGGGATATTAGCATCTACCAGTGATCGTCAAGCACACATCTAACTGTGTTGTTCCCGTAAGTGAGGACTGCAAATAGGGACACAAGTGGTCAACACTGTATTTTCAACTACAATATTGTCTCCAGCTGAAGTGAGATGTGAAGGTGTTTTTTCAGGTCACTGCAGCCTTCATACTATAGGAAAAGGTGTTGTTTCAGGGCACTGCAACCTTGGGATCGGTAGAGTAAGATGTTGTTTCAGGGCACCAGCCTTTGGGACTCAGTAGGAGGTGTTGTTTCAGGGTACTGTAGCCTTCGTGACTGGTAGGAGAGGGTGTTGTTCCAGAGCACTGAAGCCTTCGTGATCAGTAGGAGAAGATGTTGTTCCAGAGCACTGAAGCCTTCGTGATCAGTAGGAGAAGATGTTGTTCCAGAGCACTGAAGCCTTCGTGATCAGTAGGAGAAGATGTTGTTTCAGGGCACTGCAGCCTTGGGATCAGTAGGAGAAGATGTTGTTTCAGGGCACTGCAGCCTTCATGATCAGTAGGAGAAGATGTTGTTTCAGGGCACTGCAGCCTTGGGATCGGTAGGAGAAGGTGTTGTTTCAGGGCACCAGCCTTTGGGACTTAGTAGGAGAAGGTGTTGTTCCAAGACACTGCAGCCTTGGGATCAGTAGGAGAAGATGTTGTTTCAGGGCACCGTAGCCTTCGGGACTCAGTATCAGAAGGTGTTGTTTCAGGGCACCAGCCTTTGGGACTTAATAGGAGAAGGTGTTGTTCCAGGACACTGCAACCTTGGGATCAGTAGGTTTAGTTCTAGGGCACTTCAGTTTTCAGGACTCGGTAGGAACACACACAAAATGCTCTTGGAATTCAGTAGGACCAGCAGCATCGATAAAAAAGAGTAAACAGTCGATGTTTCAAGCCGAGACCCTTCACCAGGAGTCCTGATGAAGGTTTTTGGGCTGAAATGTCGACTGGTCTGCTGAGTTCTTGCAGCATTTGTGTGTGTTGCTTAGATCTCCATCATCTGCAGATTTTCTCTTGTTTGTAATGGGACTCAGCAGGAACCTGTACTGCACTTGTGCTGTTGTCAGGCCCTCCAGTGGACAAGTGCAGAAATGAAAATGGCTCCACGTGAATTCAAACTGCTGGTTCAGCTCTTTTAAAGCATTCAAAGAATTGGAATGAAAGAGAGAGGGAATGCTAGTGGGAGAGGGAGAGACAGTCTGACTGAGGGAGGGACTGCGGAAGAGATAGAGGAGGGGAGAGACACACATAGAAAGACAGACAGTCTGAACGGGGAGACAGAGAGAGGCAGAGTGGTGAGTGAAGGAGATGGGGATGAGTACAAGAGACAGACATGACAATCAGAGAGAAAAGCAGAGATGAGAGGCAAGCATGAGAGGGGGACAGAGGCAGCCATGATCACTCACCGCATTCGCTCCACACTTCCAGTGAAGCCCCGTATCCCAGACACTGACATAATGCTGGGAGCTTTGCGGGATTTCCGATTGATCTCCATGTGGAGCCAGTCCATGAGGAAGCGAAGGAACTCTTGAGCATCCTGCTGGCTGTGAGAGAGGGTGGGGCAGAATGGAGTGGAGGAAGGGAGGGGCATAGAGAAAGTTGAGTAGAGTGGAGGGTGGGGGAGACAGAGAGAATGAGAAAGGGCAGGAGGGGTAAAGAGAAGCAGATTGGGGAAAGATAGGGTCAGGGAGTCAGTTAGCTTTTCAAGGGAACAAGACTATTCACTTCCTCTTGAAACTGTTACACACGAAGCAGTCAAGGTTGCTCTGGCCCTCCAGATCTGACATGCTGTCATGATGATGGGTGCTGGGATCGTGCTGTACCCATACTTTCTACCTCATTCGCTATCTTACCACACTAGCTACACTGCAGGGAGTGTTCATTGTTCATGTCAAACCCTGAGATGTTGAAGTCCCCAAGAACAAATATGATGGAAAGTAATGGCATTCAGCCCCTTTGAGGCTAAAGTCCCATTCAATCAGCTCGTGGACAATCCTGTGCCTCAAGTTCACCCTTCTGCCTGACCCCTCAGATCACCCCTCCCTCCCCAACCACCAAACTGACTAAAGGACTGGACATCTTCAGGGGGAGCAGAATTCTGCAGAATCCCTTTCCACCTCTTTCCCAAAGCTCCCATTCCAGGACTGTGCCCCTAACTGTAGATAATATGGAGTTGGCAAAGGTCTGGCAATTGACAAAGAGGGACAAATGCAAGTTCAGAAGTGTGTGGTGATGGGAAGTGAAACAGCATCAGCAATGCACAATAACTTGGGGTGTGGAGTCTCTGTCCAGGGATCCCGAAAGGAATAAGGCAGCTCAATACAGGGTTGAAAGGCCAAAGTTCGGGGTATATGATCAAGAGAGGAGATGCTCAAACTGTGTCCTGCAACAGTTAAGACAACGGGAACAATTGTGTTCACCATTTTGCAGACACCAGGATCCCACTGGAGAGGGTAAGTGGAGAGGAGTGGAAAATGATAGATAATAACTTGAGAGGCTAAGGTTAGAGATGGGGAGAAGTTGAGGATCAAAGGATCATTTTCAGGCGGGAGGGCTCTAACTAGCAATGTGCCAGGTATTAGTGCTCGCAACTGCACTACTTACAATGAATCTCCTTGATGATGGGACCAACAACATCTTCTCCAGTTCTAAGATTGGAATGAGTTAGGAGGAGGGTGGGCTGTCAGTGAAAGGGCAGAGTGAGTACCACATGGCAAAGGTGGTCTTCACTCATTCCTGATTCAAGATCAGATCAGCACCAGGAAAGAGAAGGTTCAGACTCCAGAAGGGCCATTGCTGATGCCCATTCCATAATCTCTTGGAACTCAGTTGTTTCAGAGGGTTGACCACATTGGGGCTCTGGAGGCACATTGGCAGCAGAACAGATAAGCAAGGCAGATGTTTTTCTTTATGGAAAATCAGAAGGAGATTTTGTGTTCAATGTTACAGTCACAGTTTGCACAGACTAAAACACACATATTCTTACATAAACCTACCCTAACTCTCTCAGTCTCCTTACATTATCACTATCGAGCGGGGTTTTGTTGATCAAGATTGACTTTTTAACTGAATTTGAATTCACAGCCAGTTTACAATCAATCCCTAATTAGATCTGAACTGGGACATTGGATTGTTAATTTAGCTTCTGTCACTAGTCCAGTAATTGAACTGCTATGTTCAAACAATACTCTTTAGTCTTGAAAAGCAGAACACTGTGGACAGAGGCTGGTTGTGGAGGAAAGTGGTGTCCCCGTATACTGAACACAAGAGGTCAGTGGAAACAGCAAATTATTCCCACATCTCATTGTTGGTTGGTGTTTACTATGGAAGAGAGAGTGTAACAGTGGGAGAGGGTCAGTAGCAACGGAAAGAGTGTTGGTGGGACCTCATCTGGAGCACAGACATAGTGTTGCTCCTCTGTCTAAGGAGGTCCACATGCACTAGGGGGTGACTGGATCCATCCAGGCCAGTAAGGAAAGGTTGAGTGAGTTCCTTCATCATCACTGTCTAATTACTGGAACTCCCTACATAACAGAGGACTGCAATGGTATAAGACAACATGGTATAAGCTTATCATGGGCAGCCAAGGATGAACAATAATTTTTGCTACATCAATGTCCCAGGAGATGGGGGAGGTGCCCAAAAAGAGACAGGTTCAGCAGGAAGATGGAGTAACCAGTGATTGACAGGGTTGGAAGCCTCCACAGCTCACCTGTATCCAATGAAGTGTGGAACGAATCTCTGGAATGTCTGGAGGAAGCGCAATGGACTGACAGAACCTGAGCTTATGGGGTCCCAAAGAGCAGCAATTAGATCAGCAAAGGCTATAAGCAGCAAGAGAAGAGGTAATGGAGGGAGGGGAGGAGCAGAAGACAAGCGAAACAGGGAGGGAGAGAGATACAGGGAGATTCAAACAGGGAGAAAAAGGAAACAAAGCGGAGGGAAAGGGAAGGAGAGGTAGTGGAGGAAGAGGGAGAGTGAGGGACAGTGGGGGAGAGAGAAAGAGAGGGAAACAAAATATAAAGAGAAGACAAAATGGAAAAACAAGACAATTTCACATGAGCAAAGTAGAAAAAATAACATTAGCCTAAGTAAGAAATATACAAACAACAATGTACACAGGAAATATTTTTCTCCAAAATAAAGAACTACTACTGTTCCCTGCAATACATACAGAGACCAATGCTCCCTATATTGAATTGGGGGGGCTCATATATCCTGTAATATACACGGGGACCTATGCTCCCCATAAAATCCACAAGGACAGATGCTCCCTATATTGTACGAGGTCTGAAATAGCCTGTAATATACACATAGATTAATGTTCCCTGCAATATACACAGTGTCTGTATCTCCCTATATACATAGCCTCTATATCCCTGTGTATATAAACCATGTCTGTATCCCCTATATATACAGTATGTCTGTATCCCCTGTATATACACCATGTCTGTATCCCATATATACAGTATGTCTGTATCCCCTGTATATACACCATGTCTATATCCCGTATATACAGTATGTCTGTATCCTCTGTATATACACCGTGTCTGTATCCCCTGTATATACACCATGTCTATATCCCGTATATACAGTATGTCTGTATCCTCTGTATATACACCATGTCTATATCCCGTATATACAGTATGTCTGTATCCTCTGTATATACACCATGTCTGTATCCCCTGTATATACACCATGTCTGTATCCCCTGTATATACACCATGTCTATATCCCCTATATACAGTATGTATCCCCTGTATACACAGTCTGTATTTCCCTGTGTATATACACCATGTCTGTATCTTCATGTATATACATGTCTGTATCCCTGTATATATATTTTGTCTGATATCCCTGTACAGTACATCATCCCATTCTCATTATTCTTACCGTCCATCAGTTCACAATGTTTCTTTCCCAATCCATTTACATCCAGCCGATATTCCTTCTGGATGCAGTACTCCCGCAGTTCCCTGGTGTTGCTCAGACACTGGAGAATAGCATTCATGAAACACTGTGGAACCAAAATCTCTTTGTCAGTTCAGTAAGCTGAATGGACTCATTGTTTCTACAGCATGATAACGGCCCTTCAGCCCAACTCTCTGCATACCAATCAAGTTCCCTATCACAGCTCGTTCTTTTTGCTTGCATCTGCCCTTTATACCTTTCCTATTCATATACCTGTTCAATTATCTTTTGAACATTGTAATTTTAATCCACCTTTGAAGTTGCATCTTTTGTCAGCTAATTCCATAGACCCTCTTAAAGGTTGTCCCAAGTCCATTTTCAGTCTTTACCCTTTACCTGAAACCTTTACCATTTAGATTTAGACTGCTATACCCTAGGAAAGAGACTATTACCATTCCATATAACCATATAACAATGACAGCATGGAAACAGGCACCTCAGCCCTTCTAGTCCATGCCGAACGCTTACTCTCACCTAGTCCCACCGACCTGCACTCAGCCCATAACCCTCCATTCCTTTCCTGTCCATATACCTATCCAATTTTACTTTAAATGACAATATCAAACCTGCCTCTACCACTTCTACTGGAAGCTCGTCCCACACAGCTACCACTCTCTGAGTAAAGAAATTCCCCCTCATGGTACCCCTAAACTTTTGCCCCCTAACTCTCAACTCATGTCCTCTTGCTTGAATCTCCCCTACTCTCAATGGAAAAAGCCTATCCACACCAACTCTATCCATCTCCTCTCATAACTTTAAATATCTCTATCAAGTTCCCCCTCAACCTTCTATGCTCCAAAGAATAAAGACCTAACTTGTTCAATCTTTCTCTGTAACTTAGGTGCTGAAACCCAGGTAACATTCTAGTAAATCTTCTCTGTACTCTCTCTATTTTGTTGACCTCTTTCCTATTAATTCGGTGACCAGAACCGTACACAATAAATAATATCATAATTTATAATATCTATACTCATTATTTTATACCCCTTAAGGTCACTCCTCAGCCTCCTACACTCCAGAGAAAAAAGAAATGCCAGTCTATCCAGTCTCTCCATGTACTGTAACCAGACTCTCCAGTCCTGGTAACATCTTCGCGACAACAACCCAGTTATTTTTGCACCTCTCCAAAATGTCCTCCCCCATCTGTTCTTCCGTGTCTCTCTGCTGCTATTGGGGTGGTGGGGTGAGGGGACCTATAGAATACACCCAATAGAGTGAATATTTCCTTCTTATTTCTCTGACTTCCATGCACACTGACTGAGTAGACAGTCTCTCCACAATGTCCTTCCTTTCTACAGCTGTGATACTATCCATTAGCAATGCCATTCCTCCACCTCATTTAAATCCCTCCCTGCCTCTTAAAATATCTAAACACCAATACATCCAGCAGCCATTCCTGCCCTTGTGACAGCCAAGTCTATGTCACGACCACAACGTCATAGTACCCTGTACTGACCTGTGCTTTAAATTGTTCTCACAGTAGACACGTTTTAACCTTTCCAACTGACTGCATTCCTGCTCTATCCAAAGCCTATCTATCCTCACAGTCTGTTTACAGATTTCATCTACCTTTACATCAACTGCTCCAACCTCTGATCTATCACTGGCTCCCATCCCCTTGCCAAACTAGGTTAAACTCTTCCCATCAGCCCTAGCAAACCTGCCCGTAAGGTAGGTAACCTGTCCTCGTTGTACAGGTCATACTTTCCTCAGAAGAGATCCCAACGATCCACAAACCTAAATCTTGTCCCCTGCGCTTATTCCGCAGACACACATTCATTTGCCATATTCCTTTGTAATTTTAAGAAAATCTTCTTCACTGTCTACTATATCAACAATTTTGGTGTCATTCACAAATTTATTAACATTGCTAAGCACATTAACTTATAATTTATTAATAAAGAGAAAACAACAGTGGAGGATAACCTTCACACACTCATCTATCATTGACGAGGCTGCCAATGTTGCCCACTTCCCCAGCTGCCTGCCAGGAGCATGCCATAGTGTCTCAGCCTGAGCACACACTCCTCAGCATCAGCGGCTCAACACTGGAGAGAGTGGAAAACATCAAGTTCCTTGGGGTGCAGATCTTGGACAATCTCACCTGGTCCAGGAACACCACTGGGATTGTGAAATGGGCCCAGCAGAGATTGCACTTTCTGAGGAAACTTAAACAAGCATCACTCCCCACTAACATCTTAACTACATTCTACAGACGTGTGGTTGAGAGTGTGCTGACCTTTTGCATCACAACCTGGTACTCCAGCTGCAGTGCTGCCGGCAAAAAAGCCTTGCAGAGGGTGGTAAGGGGAGCAGAGAAGGTTATTGGCGTCTCCTTACCTTCTGTCCAAGACCTCTTTCAGAGTCGATGCCTCCAGAAGGCACGGTACATCATTAAAGACCCCTCACACCCTCTCCATGAACTGTTTGTTCTTCTGCCATCAGGCAAACGTTACAGGATCATCAAAACAAAAACCACAAGGCTACTGAACAGCTTCCTCCCACAGGCAGTCAGACTGCTAAATAGCTGCTCTACCTGACTCTGCTTTGGACACTTTTAACTTGCACTGGACACGTATAACTTGATTTTAACCGACATGTGGCTGTTGTGTTTTACTTTTTATTGTCGTGTTTACTATTTATTGTTGCGTTTGTTATGTTATGATTGCACTTGCCCCTGGGAAACGCTGTCTCATTCTGCCCTGCAGAGCTGATGTTTGGTTGGAATGACAACAAAGTTTTTGAATCTTGAAATAGTCCCTTTGATCCAACTTGTACATGCCAACCACACATCCTCCCTGCTCATCTCAGTTGCTTGTGTTCATCCCATAATCCTACAAGCCCCTCTCCTTTGAGGCATTTCATCAAATGTATCTGCCTTGGCCACTTCCTCTGTCAGGGTGTGTGCTACCTTTTGAATCACTGCAGTATGTGAGGTGTCAGTGCTCCCAACTCTTCCTCAACTGACTCAAACTCCCTTTCAATGTAGTTATCCCTCTTCTTTCTACATAGGCGCTGATTGGTCTCCAGCATGCCCTGAATTTACTAATGCTCCACTCCATTGCCTGCTCTAACCTGCTGACTTTCCTGCAGCATTCCAGTGAGATTCACCATGAGCTTGAGGAAGATCACCTCATCTTCTAACTAGACACACATTGACTTCAACTATTTCAGATAACCAGGCATTCCAGTTTGTCTCAGAATTGGCCAGACCTGATCCACCTGCAATGTAATTCAGTTCTTCTCTCTCTGTAGACGCTGCTGATGTGGCAAGTATTTCTAAGTCTCTACAACTTCACATTTCTGGTGAGTACCATGCTCTGCAACTCATAGTTCACATAATCTTTCCTTCCCCTCTCCCATCTCCTCATTCACTCCCCTCTATTTACCCCTTATCACACGTACCAGCTGAGATTAGCCAGCCTTCTCCATTTCCTCCCAGCCAGGACCACCAGCCTTGATACCCTCTAGATCCCTGGTTCTGTCTCTTCCCACTCCTGCACATCTCTGTATCTTCAGATGGCTTTGATATTGTGACCTGGAACATTAGCTCTCTCCACAGATTCGACTCATCCCTAGCATTCTGTAAAGGCCCAATCAACAAAAACACTGTAAAGGGAGTAAGGCCATTCAGCATCTCTAGCTGCTCCAATCTTGGACAATGTCACCTGTCATACTTCACCACCACCAATTACCATCTCTGTCTTGAGTACATTCAGTGACTCCACTTCCACAGGTTGGAGAGTTCCAGAGCTGCCATCCTCTCAAAGAAATTTCTCTTCACTTCCTCCTGAAGTGGATGGTCCCTTACCTCAACATATGCCCTAGATTCCCCTGAACACCCTCTCAGCAGCCACCCCATCAATTTCGCTGGAAGCTTATCTGCTTCATAAGTTCACCCCTCATTTCGATGTGTCCATTTTCTTTAGCTCTTGTTCACACATCACCCCACCCACCCTAGGAAACCTTCTCTGCACAGCTCCAACACAAGTCCACTGCTCCTTCAGGAACAGACCAAAGCTGTCTGCTGTGAAATTGCATCAGGACTCCCGTTTTTATATTCCATACCCTTTGCAAATTTGCCTTCGCCTTCTTGATCACTTGCTGAACATCTAGGCCAACTCTATGTGCTTCATGCACTAGACTCCCCAATCCCTCTGCAGTGCAGTCTCTATTTTCACCCCATTCTGATTGTTCTTCTGTCCTCATATTCCAGTGGATAACCTCACATAACACTGCATCTGCCAACTTTTACACACCTGTTTAACCTTATTCCTCTGCAGACTCTCTGTGCCCCTAGTACTGGAGAACACACTGATCCTTGTCTCACCAGCAGGTCTGGCTCAGTTGCACTCAGCTGCTGCCTCCTAGAGCTCAAATAGTTGAGGCCCATGCACTGACCCCCTGTGGCCCCATTGGTTATTGACCCTCCTGCAAGCCAAAACTGACCTGAGTAACCTGACTCTAGTGAGGTGGACCACTGATTATGCCCAGTGCCTTGCACTCTTGTGCAGTCATAGATTCTCTTATTTCCTCTCCCTTTATTGTCCTCTCATTTACATGCTCCCCCTGATATCCCAATTATATGCTTCCCTCGATGTCTTCCATTTTACATTCTCTCGTCATCTTCTCATTTACATGCTCCCTCTTATTCCCCTGGTTACGTGTCGTCCCGGTTACACAATGTCCCTCCTACTCCCTTCAGTCTCACCGTATTTCCAAGGTTCCTAAGTCCAATTTGACCATTGCCGATGGAGATGATCATATCCCTCTGGAAAATAAAAGGGAACAAAAGGACAAATTGACGGATGTGCTGCGTATTAAAATACCAGTACATCCAAAGTTAACAAATGACGATTGTTTTATCTTGAAACTGAGGTAGAGATGACCAGCATTTATTATCATCCCTTGTTACCCTGGAGACAGCTGGGTGTGAGCTACTTTTTTGACCTGCTGACATCTTCTGCTGAAGAGGGCTGTTGGGGGTAGGGGGGAATTTCCAGGATTTAGACCCAGTGACAGGAAAGGACCATTGATATATTCCCCCGTATAGAAAGTAAAGGGCTTGGAGGGGAGCCCACATGTGGTGTTGAAGGGTGTGTTTGGAGGGAGAGAGGTCAAAGGGGTTGTTTATGGAGGCTAAGGGAAGGAGTGTTTAAGGAGGTGGAAGGAATGTTTAGGGAGCCAATTGAGCATTTACTTTGTCCTGGAATGTATTAACCTTCTTTAGAGATATTGGAGCTGCCCTTACCCAGGCAAGAGGACAGTGTTCCATCACACTCCCGACTCGTAGACATGGGAAAGGCATTGGGGTGTGAGGAGGTGAGTCACTCCCCACAGGATACCCAGTCTCTGAGATGCTCCTGTAGACATGGTGCTGATGTGACTGGTCCAGTTGAGTTTCTGGTCAGAGGTGACCCCAGGGTGTTAATGGTGGGGACTTGACGGTGGGAATATCAGACACTCACTTGTTGGAGATGGTCACTGCCTGGTACTTGTATGCATGACTGCTACCTGTCACTTCTCAGCCAGTGTCTGAATGTTGCCTGGGTCTTGTTGCAAGCATGGGCTGCTTCACCTGCTGAGGTGGGAATGGAACTGAACATTGTGCAATGCACTGTAACCAACAGGAGTCAGGGAGAGCTCTGGTCACAGTAAGTTTCGCTTGTTGAGGAACTATGAATCAGGTGGAGTGGGAGCAGATTGGAGAAGGATGCCTTTGAAGGGGCAAAAACCTGTGGAGAGAAGAGATCTGATAGGTCAGAGGAGGAAACCAGTGTCAGCAGACCTGCTGTGACACCCACCCATCTACCCAGTGTCAGGAAGAGGCAAGAGAAAGCAGGAAAGGTCTGGCAGGGCCCCCGACAGTCCAGCTCCTTGGATCAGTGGTGTGACTCAAGTGATATTGCTTTATTGCTGTTTACAGATGATATGAACATTGGTGGAGGGGCAGGTAGTGTTGAGGAAACAGGGAGGTTGCAGAAAGACTTCGAAGGATAAGGAGAATGGGCAAGAAAGTGGCAAATGAAATACAATGTTGAGCTTGGAAGCCCTTGTGCAAAATACTGCAAAGGTTAACTTGCAGACTGAATCAGTGGTGAGGAAGTCAAATACAATGTTAATATTCCTTTCAAGAGCTCTAGAATACAAGAGCAGGGATGTGATGCTGAAGCTTTCTGGTGGGGCCTCACCTTGAGTATTGTGAACAGTTTTGGGCTCCTTATCTAAGAAAAGATGTGCTGACATTGGAGAGGGTTCAGAGGAGGTTTACAAAGATGATTCCAGGAATGAAAGTATTATCACATAAGAAACGTTTGATGGCTTTGGGCCTGTACTCTTTGGAATTTAGAAAGATGATGGGCGATCTCATTGAAACCTTTCAAATGTTGAAAAGCCTAGACAGACTAGACATCGAAAGGATAGTTCCCCTGGAGGGGAGTCCAGGACAAGAGGGCACAGTCTCAGGATAGAGGGGCGTCCATTTAAAACAGAGATGCGGAGAAATTTATTTAGCCAGAGGGTGGCAGCTGTGGAGGCCAGGTTGTTGGGTGTACTTAAAGCAGAAATTGATCGTTCTCGATGGGCCACTGCCGGGGAGTGGGGCTGAGGATCAGCCATGATTTAATGGCAGAACAGACGAGGTGGGCCAATGGCTTAATCCTGCTCCTACATCTTATGGTCTTACGGATATTAGCACTGCCATTTTTCCAGGGTGATAATGGCCAATACCAGAGGACATCCATTTAAGATGACTGCAGGAAAATTTATGAGATGTCAAAGGTAGGTTTCTTACACAGAGTGCTGGGTACCTGGGAAGTACTGCTGAGGGTGGTAGTTGAGACTGATACAATACAGACATTTACGAGGCTCTTAGATTGGCACATAGATGAAAGAAAAATAAGGGTATGGGCTCCATAGGAGGGAGGGGTTAGATTGATCATGGAGTAGGTTTATATACATCGTCACAGCATAGTGGGCCGAAGGATCTGTAATGTTCTGTGTTCTATGTAACAAAACATGGTGAGTGCTCCAAATCATAGAGCTGGGGAGACAGAGAAGCCCAAGGGGCACCGTGGTCCATCAGAGATTGGAAACCAGTTGGGGGAGGTAGAGGTGAGGGGAACAGCATGGGGATGAGTGGCCAGAGCTGTGGACCAAGAGAGGGTGGTTAGAGTGAGCTTGGCAGCTGATGAAGGGCGAAGGGAGGCTCACCTGGCTCCTGTGCTGTTGCTCCTGGCTGGGGTGGTTCTGTCGGCCAAGAGAGGGCGCCGCTGAGCTGTTGGAAGTCCGGGAGGTGCCAGGGAGGGGATCCATTAGCCCAGGCTGAATTGATCCCCCTCCTCCTCCCCCTCCCATCACCCCAGCTGGCCTCGCCTCAAGATCTCCACGCAGCCCCCGCAGAGAGGAACTGCGCCTCAGGACAGGCACCCGTTCCTGGGTTTCCAGCCGCCCGAGGGAGGGCGAGCGGCGGAGCTCAGGACTGGACACCCGCTCTGAAATCTCCAACCGCCCCAGGGAGGGTGAGCGGCGGAGTTCAGGGCTAGGCAGGCTGCGCAGGCACTCCCGCACACCCCAGTGGTCCCGGGAACAGCCGGGCAAGGGCTGGGCAGGGGGCGAGGCAGAGGGAGAGGAGGAGGGGGAGGAAGAAGGGGAGGAGGAAGAGGTGGAGGAAGATGGGTTGGGTAGCAGGGCAATTTTCATCCCCAGCGAGTGATCAGCCCGGATGGGGGCACGCTTTGTGGAGGAGCTGGAGAGGATGGGCTGCACTTGAGCCCGAGGCCCCCGACTCTTTGTCTCCAGTCTCCTCCCCCTCTGATCCAGTGGTCCAGGCCCTGGGGGCAGAGGGCGAGGCTTAGCTGGAGGCTGGCGGCTGGCAGGAGGCAGCTCGCTGGTCCTCACCCCACGGGGGGCCATCCTCTCCTGACTGGGGTCCCTCGGTACAGGGCGGGCTGAAACAGGCAGGGGACGGCGGGTAGGTCTTGGGGTCAGGGGAGTAGGGAGGAGGTGGCTGTGATGAGGGGGGCGGAGTGAAGAGGGCTGAGGCATCTCTCATCACGGTGAGGCTGGAGGAATGACGGCCCTGTGGAGGGAAGCAGAGCAAATACAGTCAGTGAGGCAGGGCAATGAGGGAGAGGGATAACTGACAGATGATGTGAGGGAGCTGGATTAACATCAGTGCGGACATAGTCAGTACACAAGTCAATGGGGAAAGAAGGGTTACTGAGGGACAGAGACACAGGATGCTGGGGTGAGGGTCTACTTATGGACAGTGACACAGGGTGTTGGGGGTGGGTCTACCTAGGGACATACAGTCACACAGGGTGTTGGGGTGAGGGTCATCTAGGGACAGACAGTGACACAGGGTGCGAGGGTGGGTCTACCTATGGATAGTCAGTCACACAAGGCAATGAGGGAATTGAATTAATATCAATGCAGATACAGTTAGTAAGACAGGTTGCAGGGGGCAGTGGGTTTACTTGAGTCCCAGGGTCAGGGGCTCGATAAAGGGGTCAGTAGGTATACAGTGACACAGGGCACAGGGAGAGGGGTTACTGAGGAAACTGGATTAACATCAGTTGGGATACAGTCAGCGACACAGGGCTCTTGGGGAGAGGGGTTTATGAAGCAGTTGGATTGTCGGTGGGGATAGTCAGTGATGTTGGGGCAGAGGGGATTTACTGATGTAAAGTGTGAAGGAACTGCATTCATATCTATGAAGACACCATAGGTGTCACAGGTTTGTGAGGGAAGTGGCAATAGGGATGCTAGGTGTGTGAGGCTGCTGAGAGTATGAGATCTGGAATATACTGTACCCTTTACACGCATGACTGTGCTGCCACACACAGCTCTCATCTGCTGATGACATGACATTGATTGGCCTCATTTCTAGCAGTGATGAGACAGCCTACAGAGGAGTGGTTAATACCCTGACACAACCTCAATGTCCAAAAAACAAAAGAGCTGATCATGGATTACAGGAGGAACAGAGGCTCAGCCCGATCAACATCAATGGGCCTGCAGTTGAGAGGGTGAGTAGTTTCAAGTTCCTCAGTATACATGTCACCGAAGATCTCACCTGGACTGTACACACCGGCTGTGTGGCAAAAAAAGAACAACAGCGTCTCTTCCACCTCAGGTGACTGAAGAAGTTCGCCATGGGCCCCCAAATACTCAAGACCTTCTACAGGGCACCATTGGGAGTATCCTGACTGGCTGTATCACTGCCTGGTATGGGAACCGCAACAACCTTGATGGCTAGGCACTGCAGAGTGGTACAGACAGCACAGTGCATCTGTGGATGTAAACTTCCCTCCTTTGAGGACATTTACAGCAGCAGGTGCAGAAAGAAGGCCTGAAATATCATCGGGGACACCAGTCACCCCAACCATAAACTGTTTCAGCTGCTTCCATCTGGCAAATGGTACCACAGCATTAAAGCCAGGATCAACAGGCTACGGGACAGCTTCTTTCTACAAGCCATTAGACCTATAAATTCATGTCTGTACATTGCAACAGAGTCAGAACACAAAGATTTTTACTCCCTCACACTGTGAGATGGATGTAAGATTTAAATAAATTCAATTCAAAAATTCAATACAGTCAGGGAGCAAGTGTACTGCAATCATAGAAATTACAGTATCAATAACTGCTTATGGGGGACAAGTGAAATTTATTTCTTTCCCATCAAAATTCTTATCAACAGCAGAAAAAAGGAAGTGTTAAAGATATGAACCAGCTGCATCTTAGTTGCAAGGAAGGGTGAAGCAGCTATCTGTGATGGAGTGGCAGAATGTTCTGTAAATGGAGAAGGGTCAGGACTCTGGGTTTGGAAGGATCTAGTATCCCTGTAGCAGAACACTGGAGGTCAGAATGACAGGACGGTAAGTCATTCCTGGGGCAAGTGACTGGCTGATTTTTAATACAGGGGGAGGGTGTAACAGTGGGGAACGATCAGTAGTAGCAAATAGGGTTTTGATGGAACCTCACCTGGAGTGCATTTAAGGAGGGGATCTCCCAGTGTTGGAGGGGCAGTGCAGAGAAGGGTGACTAGGTCCATCCCAGGTGGTCTCACTAGCGAGGTTGAGGATAGTGGGGCAGTGCTAGCTGGAGATTAGACCGATTGGGGATGCTGAGGGGGCCAGAACAGGGATGTTGGGGAGGTGGCTTTGGTCTGTGAGTCCCCTGGTTGAGATCAGTTTGACAATATTCATCAGAGTTTAGAGGACAGAGAGGTGATCATATTATAACACATGATTCTGAGGAGATCAAGAGTGCAAATGCTCAAGGGATAAATACCCTGAAGAATCTCACTGCGACTCTGCCTGGGAGATTGAGCATATACCATTAGATATACACAGCTTGGAGCTGCGTTGAATAGTCAGGAGGACGCTGAAGCTGGCTGGGAGTTCAGATGGCTGGGCAGTCAAGTGGTGGCTGCAGTTTAACACTGAGAGTGAAGCGATAGTGATACATTTCAAATATTAATTATGATTCTGGAAGCCATTTGACCCCAACATGCGATTCTGAACAGAGCAATGCCAGTCACCCAATCCTTCCTTCTCCCCGTCACCCTGGACTGCTTCTCCCACGCACACAACTATCAACACCTTTTTGATCTATTTGTGATCTATTTGTCAGTTACTTACAGTAAGAGCAAATTAACAGCAGCAAATTCATTGACCCCCCCCACCCCCCCCCCCCACAGTACCCCTGGGATGTGGGAGGAAACCGGAGCACTCAGGGAAAGCCATCAGGGAGAGGGTGCAAACTCCACACAGACAGCATCACAAGTCAGGATTTAAAATTAGCTTCTTGGAAATCAGGCTTCATGAAACACAAAAAGTGTTTAATGCAGCCTTATGTCCTGTTCTGAGCGTTGAAAAATATATAGACTCTGGGGAGGGTAAGTATAGGGTTCCTCTCTGATTTTTCTGAAGAATACATGGGCTCTGGGGAGGGTGGGGGACAAGGTTCCTCAGTGAATTTTCTGAACAATACAAGGGCTCGGGGAGGGTGGGGATTGGGATTTCTTGTGGAATTTTCTGTAAAATATAAGGACTCTGGGGAGGGTGGGTTTTGGGATTCCTCACTGAATTTTCTTTAAAGTACAAGGGTTCTGGGGAGGGTGGGGATTGGGGTTTATTGAATTTTCTGGACAATACAAGGACTCTGGCAAGGGTGGGGGACAGGGTTCCTTAGTGAATTTTCTGAACAATACAAGGGCTCAGGGGAGGGTGGGGGGATCGGGGTTCACTGAATTTTCAGAAAAATACAAGGGTTCTGGGGAGGGTGGGGATTGGGGTTCTTCACTGAATGTTCTTTAAAATACAGGGAGTCTGGGGAGGGCGAGGATGGGATTTCCCAATGCAGTTCCAGTAAATGGGGAAGTTTAGAGGCACTACCGAAATTTGGAAGAGTGAACAACATGCTGAGCAAATCTGCAGATCAAACAGAAACTGTGATTAGATGCTCAACCCACTAATTCCTCCAGCAGATTACTTGTTGACAAGGGATTTTAGTTGTGGTTGGAGACACTTGGAACAGAAGTGGCACTGATGGAGAGAATTTCAAAGCATGAAGGATACAGACAGGGCAACGGAAAATGAGGGTCCTGACAGTGAACAGCTCATGGACCAGGGTCACGGAATAAAGGTAATGGGAAGGAAAAGCAGAAAGCCAATGGGAAGGTTGGTTTCCCAGTGAGGGGTCAGGATCAGGTGGAGGAAAATGAAGACTACCAGGGGTAAATGCAGTGAGGGAGAGGGGGAAAGATGCAGGATGTGGAGAGAGGAGGAAGGGTGCGAGGCTGTTGAAAATGCTCGTACATCCCAGAATTAAGTCAGTGTACTGAATTGCCTGTACTGTGATTCTGACGTTGGTCGAAGGAGTTAACATAGTCAAGATTATTCTCCATGGTGTTTGAACAAGGGACCTGGATGGAAGTGAGTGACAATCCTGAAAGAGACAGGTATTAAGGGGTGAGCACTGGGGAACTAGGTGATAGTCTGGATCCACAAAGAAAAGCAGGAAGGCAATTCTGAGCCTGGACTCACCACTGGTCTGACTGCAAATCCCAGTGTCTCAGCCCATTTCAGTGGCCACATTCAAGGTTCGAGAAAGCTTGCAGAAGGGGTTTCCCAGAATGGCTCCTGGGATAGCGTGAAGGATGGTCTGAGCAAAGGGAGCTAGGGTAGACACATTGGGGCTGGAGTCAAAGAGGGAGTAGCAGAGTTCATGGGCATGGAATGCCGATTTAAAGTTTTTGCTCAGAAGATAAAAGGTGGGCATTATTGACAGTGTTTATATTATGCAGAGCAGTTTTGATCAGACTCTCGGTGCTTAGTGTTAGAAACAGGATCTATCAGTCTCCACAAGATGAATGGAAAGAGAACAAATTACAGGATCAAGAGGAGAGCTTCCAGTAATAGAACCAGTAGTTGACTGACAAATGTCTGAACGATTTTTGCCATTTCTAGATGCACATTAACAAATGTTTGGTCTTTTTCACTGATTACTGATCATTACTGGGTCTACTGATTGGCCACTGCATTTAATTGTTTACACGGATGAGCTTCTATTGCTTGGTTATTGGCCAGCATTGGGTTTAGTCATTGATAATTGACCGGCATTGGATTTACTGATTGTTACCTGTAGGACCCACCCCCTGGGTGTTGCGATTGAAACTGTCTGACCTCCCGGTGACCCCCGTACAAGAACCACATGGTCCCAGATTAATTCCCACCTATCCTGCCTCCCCCCGTCCATCCCCAGTACCCTGACCACTCAGCACGTTGACCCAAATTGTACCCGCTTCTCCTCCCGTCAACAAAACATTTACCTCAGCAGCAATCCTGCCGCCGACGACAACTGCGCCATCTTAGATTTTCCCCACAGGCCGAGGCGTCATTGACGCACGACGTGCAGGGTTGATGTCATTGCGCCCTTTGTTTAGGAGACGCTGCGGAGGATACGACTGACGTCACCTCGGTCGCGCGTTGGTTTGGCGCTGATAACCAACAGCGACGCCATCTTAAAGGGAAAGGAGAGCATTAATGGTATTGGCCCAAGCCGCGCATTTATTTCGCCGGTACCTATTCGAATAGTTCGTCTACAATCGGCATTTAAACATAAGGGGAGCGATTAGCTGGACAACTGGTGATGTCATTGGGGTGATCGACAGAAGGGGCGTGTCAGTGCGGGTTGGGTTGATGACACATGGTACATGATGTAAAAAGTGACGTCAGTGCAGGGTGGGTCTAGTGACGCCGCAGCGTGGCGACGCTACGCCGCACCGCTGCCAGTCTAGGCCTGAGCGCCGCGAGCTGTCGCCGTAGACCGGCGCCGAGTGAGTATCCAGTCCGCGTCTTCGCAACGTCTCTACGAAGTCCCGCAGACTCACCCAGGATTCGGGCGAACCGGCCTCCGCAGTTGCGCCTATTCTTACCCTCTGCCGTCCGTCAGCCAGGCACCGCCCCTTTCATATGCATCACAGTTGTCAGTCAAACCGACTCCGCCCTTTCATTGACGCCACAAACCTGTCCATCACACTCAGATCCCGCCCGATTCTGTCCCACAAAATGCTCAGGTCAGGCAGCATCAATGGGGAATAATACATGCTATTGTTATTAGCATCTGTGTAATACCTCCAGTCCTCTATTCATCACTTTTAGGTTTTGCCCCATGACTGGAGACCCTTCATCAGGATTTGAAAGGATGGGCAGAAGCCAGAATAAGAAGGTGGGGAAGGAGTGCAAGCTGGCAGGTGATAGGTGAGGCCTGTTTAGGGGGAACTGGGTGGGGGTAGGTGGAAGAGGTAAGGTGAGACACCTTTACAGAATACATTAAACTGTTGGGTTTATGGGAGCAGGGGGCAAAACAAGAAGGGAAGGAATTATTTTGAAACAACTTGGCAATGAAGTGACTATTACATCATATACATGAAGTGTGAAATCTTTATGTTATATCTTTGTCTAAATGTGCAACGCAATCTATAGTAATTTACAATAAATAGTATTTACAACAATATAGCTTAGAAGTACAGTTGTGTCAGCATGCGTTAATCAGTCTGATGGCCTGGTGGAAGAAGCTGTCCCAAAGCCTGTTGATCCTGGCTTTTATGCTGTGGTACCGTTTCTTGGATGGCAGCAGCTGGAACAGTTTGTGGTTGGGGTGACTCGGGTCTCCAATGATGCTTCGGGCCTGTTTTACGCACCTCTTTGTAAATGGCCTGAATAGAGAAGTTCACTTTTACAGATATGCTGGGCTGTCTGCACTGCTCTCTGCAGAGTTCTGAAATTGAGTACAGTTCCCATACCAGGCAGCGAGGCTCTCAATTGTGCTTAGGATTTGGGGGCCCTTATCAAACTTCTTCAACCATCTGAGATGAAAGAGGCACCTTTTTCTCCACACATCCGGTATGTACAGACCACGTGAGATCCTCGGTGATGTTTATGCCAAGGAACTTTTAAGCTCTTCGCCCTCTCAACCCCAGATCTATTGATGTCAATAAGGGTTAACCTGTCTTTATTCCTCCTGTAGTCCTCAACCAGCTCCTTTGTTTTTGCGACATTGAGAAAGAGGTTTTCTTAGCACCACTGTGTTAGGGTAATGACTTTTCTGTAGGCTACCTCATTATTATTTGAGATTAGACCAATCAGTGTAGTGTCATCAGCAAATTTAGCAGATTGGAGTTGTGGGTGGTGATACAATCATGGGTATACAGGGAGTAAGGGAGGGAGCTTCTGTGTTGAGGGTCAGAGGGAGGGAGCCCACTCTTACCAACTGGTATATTATGGGTTTACTATGCTTAATTATACCCTAAATCTTGTTGGAAAATGTCATTCTGGGTTGTGTAGGTTTTGTCATGAAATATGGAAGCATATAAGGTTGAAAGAAATCAAATGCAGGCTTCATTACAATTTTTGAATGTTGATAATTTTCATTTAACAACCTTGTTAAGTTATGGGAGATATAACTTTAATTTAACTATAGAGTTAACTTTAGTTTCAAACATTCTGCCTGGAGTGAGTGAGTGAAATGTCATGGGAGATGAAACATTGGAGAGTGATTATTTTCCTATATTTATAAGCTTGGGTCGGGATTTATACCTGGGACAGGAGACCACTTTTAGGAGGTGGAATTTTGGTAAAACAAATTAGGAGAAATTTAAGGTCTTAGGTGATAAATGTCTATCAGGGGTGAATGTTGAGGAATATGTGGAATTCTGCAATGAAAGGTTGTGTCACAATATTCTTCAAACAATGGTGAAAGATTCCTATTAAAAGGGAAAGTAATAGGAGAAAGGCTGTACCATGGTGGACTGAGGAGTGTGCAGAGGCAATTAGGGAGAGAAATAAGTGGTTTAGGGAAGTTAAGAAATAGCAGTCTCCGAGTAACACTAAGTATAAAAGGACACAGGCTGTGGTGAAGGTTGCAGAAAAGGTTTACTGGAGGTCATATTGTGATAATATTGGAAGGGATATTAAACTTGGAGATGTTTGGGGAATAATTAAGAAAATGTGGATTCGTAGGGTTTGGAATATTCAATTATTAATTAAAGAAGGTAACCCGATTACTACTGAAGTAGAGAAGTTTGAGTTACTGACTCAGTCATTTGCTGCAATTCGTAATCAAGATAATTTAAGTGAAGTGGTTAAACAATGTAGGGATAAGGATCTAAGTGAATACCTTAATATGTTTGAAACCAGCTGTAGCAATAATAGTGATGTAGCATTTTCTTTATGTGAATTTAAGAAAGCTATTAATAATACAGATCGGGTGGCTCCAGGAAAGGAAGTTATAAGTTATTGTATGTTAAAACATATGGCTGACTACTATATTGAGATAATATTAAAATTTTTGAATCATATTTGGAGTTTAGGTCATCTTTCCCCCTCATGGAAAATGGTAGTACTGGTACCTATTTTCAAACGCGGGAAACCCCCGTCGGATCTTTCTAGCTATAGACCAATATCACCAACGTCCCATTTGTGTAAGCTTATAGAATGTATGGTAATAGAGCGGTTGAATTATATTTTGGAAAAAGAGGTGATACAGCATTTTCTCAAAGCAAATTTTGTAAAGACATTGGATTCAGTTTTATTAGCAGTATTTTTTGAAATTGTAAAAACATAATATATGTTCTAGAGGGAAGTTCTTTTGATTAAATTATGGAAATTAAGAGTGAGGGAAAGGCTATATATATTTTTTCTGTGTTTTTTACTTGGACTGTCTGTGCAGGTAAGGTGTATTTGGCTTCTATAAGAGAGAATGGGACCCCACAAGGCAGTATTTATAGTCCTTTATTACTTATTAGTATGATTAATAATATTTTCTCTGAGATAGGAGCTGGGGTGGATAAATCACTTTTTGCAGATGATGGAGCTTTTTGGATCAGAGGTAGAAATTTCAATTTAACTGTATATAGGATGCAATTAGCAATTAATAAGATCAAATAAAGGGCAAGTTTATGGGGTTTTAAGCATTCAGTAGCTAAGATATGTTATATGTTCTTCAAAGAGAATCAATAGACATGCACTTAATTTGAAATTATATCATCAGACTCCTGAAGTGTCAGTGGTAAGATTTCTCGGCATGTTCCTGGATTATAAACTGACATGGAATCAGCATATTAGTACAATAATTGACAAATGTAAAGGGCCATTAAATATCCTCGTGTCTATGTGGGCATTCTTGGGGTGCTACACAAAAATCTCTTGACCATTTATATTTGTTTAATAAGATCTGTACTTGATTATAGCTTATGGCTCACCTTCATCTTCAACTTTAAAATGTTTGGATGTGATGCAAGCACAGGGTTTTAAGACTGTGTTGTGGTGCAGTAAGGTTGTTTCCTGTTTTAGCTTTACTGGTTGAAATGGGACAATTACCCTTACAGTTGCGGAGATTGAAGTTGTTGTTAACATACTGGGTTAACTTGAGGGGGCAGAGAAATGATCACCCTGTTAGAAGTGTGTTGGAGGACTATTGAGAACATCACAAGAAGAGCATTTTTAGTTTAGGGTGTCTGGGTTCTTGCTAAGCTAGAAATATGGATTTGCTGGGTTATGCAGTATGTCCCACTATTGCATTTTTGATAATCCCGCCTTTGTTTTTTCCAATAGCTTTAGTTGATTTTAGGCTGCATGATTTAATGAAGTCCAAGGATTCCAATATGCCTGAGAATCCTTTGGTACATCAATATGTAAAGGAAAATTAACCATTTTTACTGATGGGTCATTTTACTGGGAATGTTGGTGTGGCTGTTTTTGTGCCTGAATTACAGCTAACAATAAAGTAATGTCTTAACCATTTATCAATATGTACAGCAGAATTGGTTGCCATCATTTTGAGCTTATAGTGAAGGAGGAAATTTGTCCTTGCAAAGTTGCAAATTGTTCAGATTCTTTTTCGGCTTTGACTAGTCCTAAAACAGGTATTTCCAGTAGTAGGTCAGATTTACTGCTGGAAGCTCTTTAAACTTTATTTCATATTCAAAGTATTGCTTTACCTGTCTTTTTCTTATGGGTCCCTGCACAGAGAAGTGTTGAGGGTTATAAGAGGGTTGATCATTTGGCCAAAAAAGCTGTTAAAATTTCAACTGTGGATATAGACTAGGGGTTGGCAACATTTTTGCCTCTGTGGGCTGGATGGCGTATTAATGTGCGGACAGTGGGCCAGATAAATGCCATTAAAAAAACTTGAAATATGGGTATTATCCATTTAAATACATCTAGTTACGTTTTGCCTCAAATTAATGAATAACACATGCTAGAAAACCCCTCAGCCGTAGGTTGCCTACTCCTGATATAGACCTTCCACTTCGCAAATCAGAAACTAAGGGATTGGTGGGGTTAAGGATTAGGGGATTATGGCAAAACCTGTGGGATAATGGGCATAAGGGGAGAACCTTTACAGAATACATAAAACTGTTGGACTGATGGGAGAGGGGGTAAAACATAAAGGGAAGGATTTATATTGACTCAGAATGCTTAATTATTCCTTATGGTTGGAAAACAACACTCTGGGGTATGTAGATGTTGTCATCATTATGAAATAGTTGGAACACGTTCTTTTACAATCTGAAGCATGTGAGATTGAAAGAAAGCAAATGCAGGCTTCACTGCTATCTGTAGGGGTTCATTTAAAAACTTCACTGAGTAGTGCAAGTGACTTTAATGTAATTCACACTGTTGTCTTTCATTATTTACAATCTATAGGACTTTCTGGGGTAACTTAGTTTTTATTTGATAAAGAACTAGTAGGAGTTTTATTTCCCATTTCTCTACACCACATTCCAGTCCAGTTGGTGGCGGTAACGCACCTTTATGTTGGATTGCCAACCGCCAAGTTAGCTTTTTATTTAGAAGAGAAATAGAAATGGTTTTATTTCCCAATTCTCTACTCCAGTCCAGTTGGTGGCGGAAATGGATCTTTAAGTTGGACTGCCAACCACCCTAAAGAGGAGGAGGAGGAAAAAGAAGTAGTTGTAGTGGCAGTGGTGGCAGCAGCAGCAGTAGTAAAGGGTTGAAGAAAAAGGAATCTGATGGGAGAGGACAGTAGACCATGGAAGAAAGGGAAGTAAGAGGAACACCAGAATAAGGGTATGGGCAAGTGAGGAGAATACTAGGGGTAAGAGGGGAACCAGAATGAGAATGAAAAAGAGAGATATCACCCTCTGAGGTCTGGCACCCAGACCTTGATTAATGCCTGTCATTTTGACCCCACCCTTAACCCACCATTCCCTGCTGTCCATCACCCTGATTACACCCCCTTGATTTGCTATCCCCCTACTGTCCCAACAGATAGTCCTTCACAATTTCCACAACTCCAATGAGATTCCCCAATAGACACATCTCCCTGCCCCCTCCCTTTCAGCATTTCACAGGGAGCACTCCCTCTGTGACTCCCTGAACTGCTCCTCCAACCCCTCCCCTTCCCCAGTAACCACAAGAGGGCAACACCTGACCCTTCACCTCCTCTCTCAGGTGAAGTAGTGATTCAGTCAGTCCCAGTCAGCCTGCTGGGTGTTCACACTGAGCTCCTCTCTACACTGGAGAAAGCAGGCACAAACTTGGGGAGTGATCACTTTGAGCTCCCTCCACAGGAGTGACCGTGAGCTCCCTGTTACTGTCCCTTTAATTCCCACTCCCACCTCTGTTTGTTACCTCCTGCAGTGTTACAACAAGTCTAACACGACCTCAAGGACCAACCCCTCCTCTTCCACCTGGGTCAGTTGCAGACTGTGAGACTTCATTTACAGTTACAAACTCCTTACAGACAATGAGAGTTGAACACTGAACTTTGACGCCCCGAGCTGTAATAGAAATGCACTAACTGCTACACTACTGTGGCATCCTAATTCTCTGAAACCAAAAAAATCAAAATGCTAGAATACTCAGTAGGTCAGACAGCATCTGTAGAAAAAGACACAGTCAGCTTAGAAAGTTCATGAATGTCAGAATGGTTCTGACCAAGTGAATCATTGACTTTCTCTCTTCACAGATGCTGCCTGACCTGCTGAGTGTTTCAGCATTTTCTGTAACTTTGTCTTTCAAATTTCCAGCATTTCAGTTTATTTAAAATTCATATACACACAGAACTGAGCATGACCATCTCAAATGCAGCTGTCCATCACCCTGATTCTGCCTATCAATGACATCATCCCATCTGTCTGTCCCCTCCTCCAGGTCCTCTGCTATAATATTTCCTCCATTACCATGTCAGTGTTAATGGCTCATCTTCATCCTTTACAATCCTGGGGTTAATGACTCCTCGGATTAACAACTCTTCCATTACAGAAATAGGGGTTAATGATCCCCATTACATTCTGCAATAAATGATTTCCCTCTGTTTACAGGGTCCTGAGGCTGACGGCTGTTGCATGCACTTTAGGATGATGCGGTGTCTCTCCTTGCCCTCCTGCTGGGACCGACAGTGCACCTTTGGCCTGCTCCTGGCCTCACAGCTCCTGTTCCTGCTTTATTACACATTCGGCGGGATCCGCAGCGTGGCTTCCCTGCTGTGGCGGGGGCCCCAGCCTGTCTGGGACTACTCCAGGACGCAGGACGTCTACACCAACATCAGCCTGATCCAGCAGCCTGTACCAGGAACCCAACACCTTTTCTATTGCCCCCAGCAACCTCCCCATCTAGGTAAGTGGCTCGTGTGTGTGTGTGTGTGTGTGTGTGTCTGTCTGGGAGGGTTGAGGTGGAGGAATGTTGATAATGTGAGCTGTGAGGCAGGCAATGAGTATGTGGGTGTGGTGGAGACAAAGGGATAAGAATGGGGGGGGTTATTGGAAACAACAGGAGTGGGGAAGCAATGAATGGAGGTGGGCTGAGGACTGGCTTTACAGCAGGGAAGGCAAAGTAAGATGGTGGGGGATTCATTTGTCAGACACTCCTCAACCAGATGCTCCAAATGTTGTTGTTCTTGTTCCTAATATGGGCACGAAACAGATGAAGTCCTGCAAAAGGAACTTAGCAAATTAGGCAGTAAATTTGAAAAAGAGGACTTCTAGGGTTGTAGCTTCGGGTACTACAACCTAAAAGAAGCTCAATAGGGACAAACAGGAAATTATAGACAGGTAAGCCCTACATCTGTGAAAGGAAAGCTACAGAAAAGGCTCTTCTGGATAAGTTATATGCATACCTGAAAAGGCAGGCATTTATTATAGACAGTCAGCATGGCTTTGTCCTGTCTTATCAACTTGAGTTTTTGTGGTGGTGACAAAAGTGATTGATGAGGGTAGGGTAGTTGATGTTGTTGTCTTGGATTTGAATGAAGGCTTTTGACAAGTTCTTTCATGGTAGGTTGATCCAGAAGGTTAAGGCACATGCGACCCCTGGAGAGTTTGTAGATTGGATTCAAAATTGTCTGCCCGTAGAATACAGAGTAGCAGTGAAGGTGCGTTATTCTGACTAGAGGTCTGTGATCAGTGGTGTTCCACAGGGATCAGTGTTGGGAACTCCCGTGTTTATGATATATTGCAATGATTTGGATGAAAATGTAGGTGGGCTGATTTGCATGTTTGTAGACAACACAGAACTTGGTGGAGTTGTGGAGAGTGAAGAGGGTTGCTTGCAGGATATAGATTCAGCAGGAGAGAGATTAGTTGGGACTGAGGGCAGAGAAATAGCAGATGGAGTTTAATACGGACAAGTGTGAGATGTTGCACTTTGAGAGATCAAATGTAAGAGGAAATTGTATAGTTAAGGGCAGGACCCTTGATGTACAGAGGGTACTTGGGATGCGTCCACAGAATCAGAATTAGGTTTAATGTCTCTGACGTATGTCATGAAATGTGTTGTGTTACTGCAGCAGTACAGTGCAATAGATAAAAAATAATATAAATTACAATGAGAAGTACATTAAAACTATAATCTTAATAAGCAGTACAGAAATACTGAGGCAAGGTCCGTGACTCAGTACTCGGGAGGCCCACGATGGAACTGGCTGAGTTCGCAACTTTCCAATCCTGTGCAGATTGCAGATGCTCCTTCATAACAGACGGTGATGTAACCAGTTAGAATGCTCTCCACGTTACATCAGTAGAAATCTATGAGAGTCTTTGGTGACATAACAAATCTCCTCAAACCCCCAGTCGCTGACGTGCCTTTTTCATAATCGAATGAATCGATTGTGCCCAGGACCTAGATAACATAGATTTATAGCTCCCTGAAAGTGACAACAGAGGTAGATAGGTGGTAAAGAATTGCTGTTGCAAGGAGCGAAGGAAGCAAACGCAAGTACAGGACACAGGCACTGAGATTGAGTTCGGATGCTTACACGGGTGTAAACGCCAAACAGCAAACAGGACGGATCTTGACACAGAGCCCTGATATGGAGCCTTGACTCAGTGAGACAGAGTCTCATCGGTAAACCTTGAAACTGGAGCTAAACTTAGAACAAATGGTTCTAAGCAGTCGGGAAACGTAGTTGTCTCACAGGAAGAAGACCAACGAACTTGCAACTACTGGTTGTGATGCCGGGGGTCTTATTACTGCAGTTCTTGATGGAAACCAGGTGTGCTGTCATCAAAGCGAATTAGAAGCAATTGGGAAATTAATGGTCGGAACCGTGGCACAATCAAAGGAAATTAGGAGCAAGACAGGGAATTAACGATCGGGACCATGACATATTCAGCATGCTTCATCAGTGGAGGTGTTCTGTATAAAAGTCTGTATCAAATTCTTGCAGGATATGAAACTTTGGTTAGGCTACTTTTTGAGTATTGTATGCAGTTCTGGTCATCCCATCACAGGAGACTGTGGAGAGAGTGCAGACGAGGCTTACCAGAATACTGCCTGGATTAGAGAGTATTAGTTTGGGATGTTTTCTCTGGAATGAGTGAGCTGAGGACCACAACCTTGTCAAAGTTTAGAGGCTTGCATGCCTCAATGACTCAGAGATCTATGCTGGCTGGAATCAGGGCTACTGACACGATGAAGGAACCTGTGGAAACAAGACCAAAATTGGTTTCATGGCCAAGGGCAGACAGATGGGGGACCTTCACTGCTGCCCCAAAACTTCAGCAGCATTACAGGTAAAGTGAGCTGAGATAAATAGAGCAGACAGTGAGAGTCTCTTTTCCCAGGTGAGTAATGTCGAGGTACAGATACAGAGAGCCTAAACTTACGGTGCAAGAGGGAAAGTTTAAAAGAGATTTATGAGGCAAGTTTTTTTTGTACCTGGGGAGTGGTAGGTACCTAGAGTGGAAGACCTAGGTGATGGTGAAGGTAAATGTGATAACAATTTTCAAGAGACTATTAGGAAAATGCGGAAACTAGCAGGGAATGCATGGATGTGCAGTGTTGGGGTCTGTTATATTGGCATCATTGTCAGTGTAGACAAGAGGGTTGATCCTGCACTGTATAGGTGGAAGAAAAACTCACTGGTTTAAAATAACTGTGGCCACAGAAAATGAAGAACCAGTCAATGTGCATAATTGGAGAACCAGCCAGTGATGTGAGGAAGCAGGAAAGAAGAGCAATTGAATTGTGATGGAGAGACAGACGTGAGAGGGTGTAAATGTTGGACTGAGGTGGGGAGAATGCTCTAGCTGGCTTTTTTTGGCAATGATTCATTCATTCATTCATTCATTCATTCTCTCCCCCATCCCTCCTCCCACTACCCCTCCAATCTCCTCCTCCTTCCCCCTCCCTGATCCATCCCCCACACTCCATCACCAACATATTCCCTCCCCTCCCCCCCACCCTTCTCACAATTCCCTCCCCTTACCCATCCTTTTCCCTCCTGTCCCACACCCTTCTCACCATCCTCTGCCCCCTTCCTCTCTTTTCTCCAACACCCCCCTTCTACTTAATCTCCCTTTCCTCTCCCCATCAACCCCTCTCACTAACTTCCATCCATCTACCCCACCCCCCCCCCCTCCCACCCTCACAGTTGGCCCACTGGCCATTTCCTTTAACCGGACGCCCTCACTGGATGAGATCCAGGTCCGGAACCCTCTGGTGAGGCCGGGAGGGTTCTATGCACCGCCGAACTGCCAGGCCCGTCACCGGACGGCTGTGATTGTTCCGCACCGACACAGGGAGCCTCACCTTCGGCACTTCCTCTACTACCTACACCCCTTCCTGCAGCGACAGCAGCTACAGTACGGGCTCTACGTCATTCACCAGGTGGGACTGACCCAGCTCCTCTCCCCTCTCCACCATACCCATCCCTTCCCCACCCTAGCCTCCAACCCTCCTTATCACTCCCACCCCACCCAACTCCTCCGTCCCTCCCCCATCTCACTCCACCTCCCCACCCTCCAACTCTCCTAATCACTCTCCACCCCTCCAATCTGTACAGAACGGGTTCTATGTTATCCACCACATGAGACTGACCTCTCCCTCCCCATCCCTATGCAAGCCCCACTCCTCCCTGCCAATCCCTCACACCACAACACCTCCACCGTCTTCCACTCTATCTCCACTCTCATCTGCAACTGTTCCCCACACGCACCCTATAAAGACACAAGAGAGATGACACATACGACACAAAAAGTGCCGGAGGAGCTCAGCGGAGGGAAATGATCTGTCGGCACTTTGGGTCCAGACCCTTCATCAGGACATTTAATACTACCCCTCATCCCTCAGGGGGTCAGGCAGCATCTTTGCAGGGAAAATATCTGTCGGCACTTTGAGTCGAGACCCTTCAACAGGACATTCAGTGTCATCCCTCATCACTCCCTAAACATTCTCACCCTCCACACCCCCCAACCCTTCTAACACCCACTCCTCCTCCATAACCCTCCCCACTTTTCCACTCACATACCTCTCCTCACCTTTCAGCCTTCCCTGCACTCTCCAAACATTCAGCACTCCTCAGCCCTGCAATCTTCCTCGCTCTGTCCTACTGCTCCCCAGCCTTCAACAATCCAACCCCTCCAAACCTTGCCACAACCACCAAACCTCCAACCCTTCTAATCACTCACCAAACTTCCACACACCCTCCAACCATCAGCTCCCTTCACCTTCCTTCCTGTTCACTGCTTTTGCTCCTCTACAATCTATCACATCCAACCTTTCTCCATGCCCACGCCTCTCCCCACCCACAACTTTGTTCCATACCTCCACCGCGACAAATCCGATGACCACCCCTCCTGAACCGACCCCCTGATATCACCCTCCCCTATAACAGAATTCTGATGCTAACAGCATTCCAATTCCTCCCTCTACCTACCACAACCTCTAAAAGCTATCAAGGTCTCCTGTCCCTGTGTATGAGATAGGAAAGGGGCTGAATGGCCTCCTGTCCCCATGTTCCAGCTGGGTGAAAACCTGAACAACCTGTTCCTGTAGCCATGTAGCAGAATCTAGAGGGGCTGGATGACCAGCTTGCTGGTCCAGTATCTCCAGTTTGGATAATGTGTTCCCCATCGCTCTCCTGCTGCCCAGGCTGGGAACGAGACCTTCAACCGTGCCAAGCTGCTGAACGTGGGCGTGAAGGAAGCGATGAAGGATGAAGACTGGGACTGCCTCTTCCTCCACGACGTGGATCTCATCCCAGAGAACGACCACAACATTTACACTTGCGACCCTGATCACCCGAAGCATGTCTCCATCGCCATGAACAAGTTCGGCTACCAGTGAGTAACACACATTGTTAATGCAGCAGTCCCTCTCACTCGGGCTCACATGTACGGAAATCAGTGTTAAAGGAACGTTCCCTGATATCCTGGCACGTGTGTGTACACATATAAAATCTTAACCAGGGCGTTACTTCAATGCTGTAGGTATTTTGTGTAAGAGCAGTCTGTTCTGCTTTCAGCTTGTTTGGATTTGAGATAAGAGCCTTTATTTTTCAACTTAGGAATGTGGTGTCAGCCAATCAGGAAGGTAGAATTGGGAGAAGGTTTTAGAGAACACGGGGCAGAGAGGGCTTTGTTGGCGGGAGCTGGGTGAGGAAGATGGAAGATGCTGTCCCTATTGCACAAAGTGCTTTGTGCAGATGAATGGCTTTGAAGAGGAAGGACCAATACTCCCATGGGTGAGCCTGTTTGTTCAAGATGGATTTCGAACGACCTTCAGAAGTTGGTGTGTGCTTTCACACAGACCGAGGGTCCAGCACACGAGTTACAGACAAGTTCAAGATTTGAGCTGCACCGTGCACTGTTTAAGTATAATGGACCCTTTTTCTTTTTTCTTTCCTTTAATAACTGTTTGCGTAAGTCAGCATTCTTAAGTATACTCCTGATTAATTGTATGCAGTGTACGTTCTGTTATTTTTTGCGACAGGCGATTGTGGGCGGCAGTAAATCACACAGCATTCACACAAACTGGGGTTTGGGTGGGCAAGACATCCCAACCTCAAGGATTTGACTGGACCAAAGTTGTATACACTCTAGACATATGAAGCCTGAGAAAGGTGGGTTTCTCACCGTGGAATCCAGTTGCTGTTAGCGAGGGGCTAACAAACTGCATTTCCAGAGATGCCCACTAAAAGGGGTTTATATATACGCATATACACACACACAACAGTCAACAGGATGAGTTGCAATGTAAAAGCCAGACAAAATCGAAAAGGGTGAATACTGAAGGTGTTCTATTTGAATGCATGCACTATATGGAATAAGATAGGTGAACTTCTAGCACAATTGCAGATTGTAGGAATCACTGAATCATGACTGAAAAATAATTATAGCTGGGAGCTTAATGTCCAAGGATACACGTTGTATTGAAATGACAGGCAAGAAGGCAGAGGACGTAGTGTTGCTCTGTTGCTTAAAAATGAAATCAAGTCATTAGAAAGAGGTGACAAAGGGTCAGAAGGTGTTGAATCTTTGTGGATAGAGCTAAGGAACTGCAAGGGTTAAAAAGACCCTGATGGGGGTTGGATACAGATCCCCAATCAGTAGTAAGGATGTGGTCTACAAATTACAATGGGAGATAGAAAAGGCATGCCAAAAGGCCAATGTTACAATAGTCATGGGGGATTTCAATATGCTGGTAGATTGGGAAAATCAGGCTGGTGCTGGATTCCAGAAGGGGGAATTTCTGGAGTGTCTACAAGATGGCTGTTTAGAGCTGCTCGTGGTTGAGACCACTGGGGGATCAGCTATTCTGCATTAGTGTTGTGCAGTGAATCATAATTGATTTGAAATCAATATGATTTCTGAATATGAAAATAAACTAGACAATAATATTAAAGAGGACACCAAGAATTTCTTCAGACACAAAGTGTAAATGAGAGGCGAAAGCAAATTTTGGACTGCTGAAAAACTATGCTGGATAGGTCATTATGGGGAAACAACAAAACGGCAGCCAAACGGAATAAGTATTTTGCATCAGTTTTCAATGTGAAAGACACCAGCAGTATGGTGGAAGTTCCAGGTGTCAGCGACCATAAAGTGTGTGAAGTTGCCATTACTAGGAAGAAGGTTCTTGAGAAGCTGAAAGGTCTGAAGGTGGATAAGTCACCAGGATCAGATGGTGTACACCCAAGGGTATGAAAGAAGTGGCTGAGGATATCATGGAGGCATTAGTAATGATCTTTCAAGAATCACCCTGTACTAGATACTGGATTGGTTCTGGAAAACTGGAAATTTGCCAATGTCGCTCCACTCTTCAAGAAGGGAGAGGGGCAGAAGAAAGGAAAGTAGTCTGACCTCAGTGGTTGGGAAGATGTTGGATGACAAACAAGAGAGAATCTGCAGATGCTGGAAATCCAAGTAAAACACACAAAATGCTGGAGGAACAGAGGCCAGGCAGCCTCTGTGGGGTCGAAATGTCAACACTACATTTTTTCCATAGATGCTGCCTTGCCTGCTGAATTCCTCCAGCATTTTGTTTTGGGAAGATATTGGAGTCAATAATCCTGGATGAGGTATCAGTGTGCTTGGAGGTACATGACAACATAGGCCGTAGTCAGCATGGTTTCCTCAATGGAAAATCTTGCCTGACAAATCTGTTGGAATTCTTTGAAGAAACAACAAGCAGGAAAGACAAGGAGAATCAGTGGATATTTTATACTTGGATTTTCAGATGGCCTTTGACAAGGTGCCACACATAAGGCTGCTTAGCCCAGGGTATTACAGGGAAGATTCTAGCATGGATAAAGCAGTGGTTAATTGGCAGGAGGCAAAGAGTGGGAATGAAGGGAGGCTTTTCTGGTTGGCTGCCGGTGACTAGTGGTGTTCCACAAGGGTCTGTGTTGGGATCGATTCTTTTCACTCTACATTTTTACACACAAATGCATGCACATAGTTACATGCATGCACAGAAATCACTATTAAAGGAACATTTCCTCTGACACCATTACAGATACCATATTCTGATCCCATTACGTTCTGACATAACTTTTCCTGGAACAGTTTTGAGAAGATTACCAATCTGTTGTTGTTATATTTCCAGACTGCCGTACAAGACGTACTTTGGAGGTGTATCTGCCGTGACACCTGAGCAGTACCTACGAATGAATGGATTCCCCAATGAGTACTGGGGCTGGGGGGGTGAAGATGATGATATCGCTACCAGGTAATCCTGAAAGAGCCCTGTACCCCTGTCACTGTGCTGCAGAATGCTTGTTCTATATAAAAATCACTCACCAAGGCCCTGGATTAGATCCCAGCCTGTAAACCACTCCTAGGGATCTGTTTAAAAAATACCATTCAATATGTAACCCCCCTGAACCCCTGGATTAGATCTCAGCTTGTAACCAGCTACTGGGAATCTGTTAAAAACCCCTGATCTGTTATAAACCCCATTTGAAATGTAAACACCCCCCCCCCCCCCGAATTAGATCCTAGCCTGTATTGCACTCCTGGGGATCATTATTCTAACTTTAAACTCCCTGAAGATCTGGATTAGATCCCTGTCTGTAACCAACTCCAGGCATCTATTGTTCCTTTATATAAAATCTGGACCAATTAATTTGATCCGAGACGATAACTCAGACCGGGGTATCAGTGTGGGTAATTTCATGTGCAGAGATTGTGAGAAAGTGAAAGGAGGAGAGAGAGAAAGAGAGTGATTGAGAGGGAATGTTAATAAAGAAGAGAGAGGGAGAGCAAGTCACTGAGCCCTCTTTGATTTTCCTTGTCAATTGTACCTGATGTTCTCCGTCTTGCCTGATGTATCACTCATTTTCCATTCTCTCTCCCAATCCCACACTATTCTACATCTTCCTGTCACTTTTCTGTCCAGGAACACCGGCAATTTAAGGTGAGTGCAACACTCTCCCTCAGTAACCCCTCTCCCCAGAGCCCTGTGTCACTGACTGTATCCCCACTGACAATCCAGCTCCCTCAGTAATCCCCCCACCTCCACCAGAACCTTGTCACTGACTGTATCCCCACTGACAATCCAACTCCGTCAGTAACCCCTCTCCCCAGAGCCCTGTGTCACTGACAGGATTCCCAATGACAATCCAGCTCCCTCAGTAACCCCCCCTCCACCAGAACTGTCACTGACTGTATCCCCACTGACAATCCAGCTCCCTCAGTAATCCCCCCACCTCCACCAGAACCTTGTCACTGACTGTCTCACACTGACAATCCAAGTCCCTCAGTAACCCCCCTCCACCAGAACCGTGTCACTGACTGTATCCCCAATGACAATCCAGCTCCCTCAGTAACCCCCCCCCCCCCACCAGAACTGTCACTGACTGTATCACACTGACAATCCAACTCCCTCAGTAACCCCCCTCCACCAGAACCGTGTCACTGACTGTATCCCCAATGACAATCCAGCTCCCTCAGTAACCCCCCCCACCAGAACTGTCACTGACTGTATCACACTGACAATCCAACTCCCTCAGTAACCCCTCTCCCCGAGCCCTGTGTCACTGACTGTATCCCCAATGACAATCAAACTCTCTCAGTAACCTCTCTCCCTCGAGCCCTGTGTCACTGACTGTATCCCCACTGACAATCCAACTCCCTCAGTAACCCTTTGCCCCCCGAGCCTTGTGTCACTCACAGTATCCTCCATTGACATTAATCCAGCTCCCTCACACTGCCCCTCAGTAACCCCTCTCCCCCAGCTCCTGTGTTACTGACTGTATCCCAGTTGATGTTTCCTTCCTCACTCTCAATAAACCGTCTCCCTGTATCACGTGTTACTGACTATCCCCATGAATGTTAATATGACTCTCTCACACTGTTGCTTGTTAGTCTTAGTGTTGTGACCTCTTGTTAATATTTAATTATTTATTACTATCTCCTTTTGCCACGCTAGCCTCTTTCTTTGACCCCTTTCTTACCTGACTATTTTCCCCATCCTCTCCCCCTTTTTCCTCTCTGCATACCACCTCTCGGTATGCATGTCTCTGTTTTATGTGTTTGCACCCTTTTGTCCCCCACTGTCTGTCTCCCTCTTGCTCCCGGCCTCCCTCTGTCTGTCGCTCTCTCCCTGTCTTCTCAGTTTGACTCTTTCTACCTCTCACTTCTCCCTTGCTCTTTATCTTCACCTCTCCCTTCCTAAGCACCTGCCTCTCTTCCTGCCTCCTTGCCTTTCTCCCTCTCTCTACACTCTCTCTCTGCAACTGTCATGAATCTCTTGCTCTTGTTTTTGTTTCACTTTGTCTTTCTTTGATACAGCTCTCTTTTTCTTCCTCTTTGTCTACCTTTCTCATTTTCTCCCTATCTCTGCCTGTCTCTGCCACTCTCTATCTGGTCTATTTCCATCTCTCTCTCCCCTGCTCCCTGTCTCTGCCACTCTTTCATTCTTTATCTGGTCTCTCTCCATCTCTCTCCCTTCTCCCTGTCTTTGCCTCTCTCAATCCATCTCCCTCCTGCACCTTGTCTCTGTCACTCACTATATGGTCTTCCTCCATTCATCTCCCTCCTGCTTCCGGTCTCTGCCACTCTCTCTTCTCTCCGCTCTCCCCTTCTTTGTCTTCCTTATCTTTATCTCTATCTCCTCTCCCCTCCTTCCCCAGAAGTCCCAATGCCTGTTTCACATACTATATATTCTGTTCCACAGGTTGCAGCTGGCCGGTATGAGCATCTCCCGCCCCTCTCTCTCTTTGGGGCGCTACAAGATGATCAAACACAACTTGGACCAAGGAAATGAGCAGAACCCACGGAGGTGTGTGTTGGGACTAGAGAATGGGGAGGACATGGAAGGGAGGTTTGTGTGTATAGCAAGGCAGGTGGCCTTCATGACTGGATCAGTCTTGGGGCATTATGCGAACCTGTGGGAGCGCGTTCTTCTCCAATGGATGTGGCCTGCTCTGGGGTGGGTACAGCTGCAGGAGTGGGGAGTGATCAGCAGTTTAATCATGCACTGACATCTTCTGTTTCCCTCCCTTCCTCTCCCTTATCTGTCACATTTCTTCTAACTTTCAATCTGCTTTCTCTCGCTCACTTCTGGTTTGTATTCCATCCTCCTTTGTTCCTCTTCTTCCCTTCTTCTGTCATACTCTCATTCCATCTCTATATCCCTCTCCCTTTCTCTCTCACTTTATCTGTCTCTTACTTCATTTGACTTCTCTCACCTTCCTTCTGTCCTCCCTCTCATTCTTTGTCATTCTTTCTCTCTTCTCCCCTCCCTCACTCTCAATTACCCCTTCACTCCCCCCCAATAACCCTTCTCTCTTCCCACTTCTCCTTCTCTCTCCCTCCCTTTCCGCTGTCTCTGGTTTTCCCCTCCCCAACCCCCTCAACAGGTTTGACCTACTACTCCGCACTCGCCGGTCCTGGACCCAGGATGGGATGAACTCTCTGGTCTATACTATCCTTGCTCGCCAGCAGCTTCCTTTGTTCACCAACGTGACCGCGGACATTGGCCCAGCTCCTCGACAGCAGCGAGGGACTCTCACACCCCCCTCACTTGCAGGGGCTTCTCTGTCACAGAGGTCGAGGGGAGTGTGACTTACCCCTGCCACCTTCAAAAGTCTTGCTGTATATTTATACTGGAGTCAGCTGAAATCGTGGACTCAATGGGTTGGGGCTGTGTCTGGCTGGGCCATGCTCAGAGTATTGGTTTGGTGGGATAGGGCTGTGGGTCAGTCAGATCTTCAGCAGCTACCGCTCGCCCCACCACAGCATCTCTCCCCCCACTCCTGCTGTCCCAGCCAGAGCTGGTTAGGGGGCACAGACTTACGGTGTCGTTGTGGGAATCGCTATCTGTGTTGCTGGATACATTGGGGAGCAGGTAATCACCTTGTGTATGTGAGTGGTCATGGGTGCACTGGAGTGTGTCTGACCACCCGTTCGCAGGTCTTGCATCACCATTTGTGTGTGTGAGCCTGTCTTTTTAATTGTGTGTGTGTACATGTGTGAGGAACGGTATCTATGTGTGTATGCGTGTGGCTGTGTGCAGCTGTATGTCTGTGTGTATCCAAACTTTGTTCCTGAAAACGTGTGGAATGCGTGTCTGTCATTTTTGATAATGTACCTTAAATCTCTGTTTTAATTTTCTAGTGAAAATCTATAAATGGAGATAAATAGTTTAATTTTTGTACAATTTCCTAGTCTCTGTCTTTCAAATTTTGAGCAAAACTGCTGTTATTCTGTACTGACATACACTCCTGGGACAGGGATAGAATTAAAAGGCGCAGGATATATACATCCCAAAGAGGAAATATAAAGCCAGGATCTCACAACTGACTGACAAGAGAAGTCAAAGCCAACACAAAAGCCAAAGAGGAGGCATATTATAGAGCAAAAACTAGTGAGAGGTTAGAGATTTGGGAAATTTTTTTTAAACTACCAGAAGGCAACTGAAACAAGTCATAAAGAAAGAAAATATGGTAAGCTAGCTAATCATGTTAAAGAGTATACCAAAATGTTCTTCAGATGGTGAGAAAATTTAAAAATCTGAGATGCAAACAAACTTGGGAGTCCTTTTGCAGGATTACTTAAAGGTTAATTTGCAGGTAGAATTGGTGGTGAGAAAGGCAAACGCAATGTTAGCATTCATTTTGAGAGGACTGGAAGATAAAAGCGAGGATGTAATGTTGAGGCTCCAGGAGGCACTGGTAAGGCCTCACTTTTGGGTCCCTCATCCAGTAAAGGATGTGCTGACATCAAGAGGTTCATGAGAATGATTCCGGGAATGAAAGGGTTACCATATGGGATCTGATCGATAGCTTTGGGCCTGTACTCACTGGAATTCCATCCTATTGTTTCCATTCTTCTTCCTCCCTTCCTTCTTGAAGAGCGCAGTGACATTTGCAATTTTCCTGTTGTCTGGAATCAATAGATTCTTGAAAGAACATTACCAATGCCTCTACAATCTCTTCAGCCACCTCATTTAGAACCTTGGGGTGTACACCATCTGGTCCAGATGATTTATGTAGCTTTAGACCTTACAGTTTCCCAAGCACCTTCTCCTTGGTAATGGTATCTTTGCTCACTTCTACCTCAACACTCTCAAACCTCCGGCATAGTGCTAGTGTCTTCCACAGTGAAGATGGATGCAAAATACTTACTTAGTTCATTGGTCCTTCCTTTGTTCCCTATTACTACAGCTCCAGCTCTGTCTCATGCATCATTAACCTCCTCATTTACCCTTCCTTATGTTGAATATCGACAATTTTCCTCTCACCACGGCACTGCATTCCATAAGGCCATAAGATATAGGAGCAGAATTAGGCGATTTGGCCCATCAAACCTATTCTGCCCACTGGTCCATTTCCCTCTCAGCCCTAATCTCTTGCCTTCTCGCCGTATCCCTTCATGCCTTGACTAATCAAGAATCTGTCAAACTTTGCGTTAAATATACCCACCACTCTCTGGCCAAGGAAATTCCTCCTCATCTTCATTTAAATGGGCATCCTATTCTGAGGCCATGCCTTCCAGTCCTAGACTTCCCCACCATAGGAAATATCCTCTCTGTATCTACTGTATCAAGGCCTTTCAACATTTGATAGGGTTTTAGTGAGTGTAGTTGCTATTACCAAGGAGAAGGGGCTTAGTAATAACAATAGAGATGATGGAAAAGTGAAGCAGAATGGATAGGCCAAGTGGTCCAATTCTGCTCCGATGTTTTATGGATATGGGTGCAGATGCATTTGGAAAGTTGAGCCAGCGTCTATGGGAGAGTGGATGGGACCTGGCTTCATGGACAAGCAAAGATGAGCAGCAGGGAGGTGCATCTGAGCCCAAACATCACTGAACCAGCATCTTATTGCATTCCTTCTTTCTCCTGAGGCAGATAGTGGGAGTACAGAGGTATGTTAGAAAGAAAGGATTAACAAGAGCAAGAGTGGGTCTTCTACAGCCAGAGGTAGGGGATATTATAATAATAAACTGGTTGTGAAGTTAAACAAATACTTCTTGTCTCTTCTGCAAAGACAGACACAAATCTAGCAGAAATCCTGGAGAACCAAATATCTTGGGAAGGTAAAGATGAAATATGAAAGTAAGCTAGCCAATTATATTCAAGAGTTATCAAAAGTTTCTTCAGATACACAAAATGTAAAAGGAGTCAAGAGTGGATATCAGAACACTGGAAAACAATGCTGGGGAAGTGGTAATGGAAGACAAACTGAATTAAGTATTTTGCATCAGCCTTCACTGTGGAAGACACTAGCAGTATGATGGAAGTTCCAGGTTGTGGGGCCATGAAGTGTGTTGTTTCCATTACTATGGAGAAGGTTCTTGGGAATCTGAAAGGACTCATGGTGGATAAGTCACTTGAACCAGATGGTGTACACCCCAGGATTTTGAAAGAGTTGGCTGAAGAGATTGATCATTAGTAATGATCTTTTAAGAATCACTAAATTTTGGAATGGTTCTGGAAGACTGGAAAATAGCAAATATTACTCCACTCTTCAAGGGCGAGAGGCAGAAGAAAGGAAATTACAATATAGGCCAGTTAGTTCGATCTCAGGAGTTGGGAAGGTGTTGGAGTTGATTGTTAAGGATGTGGTTTTGGGGTATTTGGGGACACATGATAAAATAGACTGTAATCAAGATGGTTTCCTCAAGGGAAAATATTGCCTGAAAAATCTGTTAGAATTCTTTAAAGAAACAACAAGCAGGGTAAACAAAGGAGAATCGGCTGTTGTTGTATGCTTGGATTTTCAGAAGGCCTATGATAAGGTGCCATACATGAGGCTGCTCTACAAACTACGAACCCATGGTATAATAGGAAAGATTCTAGCATGGATAAAGTAATGGCTGATTAGTAGGAGGCTGAGAGGGGGAAATAAAGGGAGCCTTTTCTGGTAGGCTGCCAGTGACTATAGGCGTTCTACAAGGGTCTGTATTGGGACTGATTTTTTTTTTACGTTATATGTCAGTGATTTGGATTATGGAATTGCTGGCTTTGTTGCGAAATTTGCAGATGGTAGAAAGATGGATGGAGTGGCAGGTAGTTTTGAGAATGGAGAGGCTACTGAAGGACTTGGATTAGGAGAATGGCAAAAGAATTGACTGATGGAATACAGTATTAGGAAGTGAATGGTTATTCATTTTATTAGAAGAAATGAAAAGGTTGACTATTTTCTAAATGGAGAGAAAATTCAAAAATCTGAGTCACAAAGGGACTTAGGAGTCCTTGTGCAGGTTGAGTCGGTGGTGAGGAATGCAAATGCCATGTTAGCATTCATTTCAAGAGGACTAGAATATAGAAGCAAGGATGTAATATTGAGACTTTATAAAGCACTGGTGAGGCCTCACTTGAAGTATTGTAAGCAGTTTTGGGTCCCTTATCTTGGAAAGGATGTGCTGAAACTGGAGAGGGTTCAAAGGAGGTTCATGAAAATGATTGAATGGCTTGTCACGTGAAGAGAATTTGATGGCTCTGGGCCTGTATTCACTAGAATTCATAAGAATGAGGGCTTCATTACAACCTGTCAAATGGTGAAAGGTGTTCATAAAATGGATGTGGAGAGGATGTTTCCTATGGTGGGAGAGACTAAAACCGGAGGACACAGCCTCAGAATAAAGGAGTGGCATTTTAGAACAGAGGAGAGGAGGAATTTCTTTAGCCAGAGAGTGGTGAATCTGTGAAGTTAGTTGCCACAGGTAGTTGTGGAGGCAATGTATGTTTAAGGCTGAGTTTAATGGATTGTTGATTGGTTAGGGTGTGAAGGGATACGGGAGGGAAGACTGAAGATTGTGGCTGAGAAGAAAAGTGGATCAGCCATGATGAAATGGTGGAATAGACTCAATGGGCCTAATGGCTTAATTCTGCATCTGCATTTTATGGTCTTATGATGGCACTTGGCTCAGTTTCTGCATTTCCTTTGGCTCTGGATTCTCAGTAGAGTCACCTATGCCAAACAGGGCAAAGGGTAGAGGCCAGACTGAGAGTGGTCCACCAGTCCTTCAGGTTCAGTAGTTCAGCTCAGGGTTAACAACCCTGACAGGTCAGAAAAAATAGTTATGCGAACGGCAATGAAATGGAGACCCTGCATTGCTGCTGAAGCATAATAGGCAGTAAATGGCCCTGGGTTTGGCCATTCTCGGCTGGCAGAGGCTCCATCGACCTGCCGGTTTGATTTGGAGCTGTGCATTGGCTGGAAACTTCAAGAGACCCTACACCCTTCACTGCAGACGAGGCGTCAGTGAGGCTGCGGAATGTCACCTTTGCGATGAAAGCAGCGACAGGGGTATTGTCAACACAGAAATGTAAGTGAACTGCGCGAGGCGAGGTAGCAATGGCACAGTTCAGTGCTGCTGCCTCCCAGCCCCAGAGACTCGGGTTTAATCCTGACCTCAGGGGCTGTCTGTTTTGAGTTTGCACCTTCTCCTTGAGAGCCTGCAGGTTTTTCCTGGGTGCTCAGGTTTCCTCCCACATCCGCGTGCGCTTTTCTTAAACGAGAAAATCTGCAGATGTTGGAAATCCGTGCAACGCGCACAAAATGCTGGAGCAACTCAGCTGGCCGTGCAGCCTCTATGGAAATCTGTTCAATCGACGTTTTGGGCCGAGATGCTGCCTGACCTGCTGAGTTCCTGCGGCATTTTGCGTGTGTTGTTAACTCTTTTCTGATCCTCCTGCGTCCGGCTCGGTTCCCCCTCCCCCTTTTTTGCGAGGATCCGGCGCAGGCGCCTAAAGATCAACCGGCGGGAAGGAGGAGCAGCAGGGAACGAACGCCAGTCGCGCGTGCGTATGGCTGGGTCCTCCAGCGCGGTCGGAGGACCAGTCTGTTGGCACCCGGCGTTTCGCGGCTCAGCTGCTCTGCGCCGGTCCTCCACGTGTGGACATGCGCAGTTGGCGTGGAGGTGGGGCGCTTGGAGGTAAGGAAGTTCGGGTGATTGTTGAAGTAGTTTTGTCCCGTTTGCCATCCCCTACCTGTAGTCAGCACTGCGGGAGAAAGGTGCGGGGGTCCACTGGCATGGCGGAAGGATGAGAGTATTTCCTGGAGTTGGGTACTGTATGTACAGGACAGATAGCCGCGGTCTTCTCCTCGGGGTACGTGTTTGACACAAATGCAGGAGGGTGCAGGTTTTAGGTCAGAAGGGTCAATATCTAAGTTTTTCTTCACCACATACCACTTAGTGATATCCAGAACTCTCTACTGGAATCAGATTTATTGTCACTGACTTACACGGAATGTTTTTTTTGTTTGGCGGCGGCAAAAGTGAAAGTCAAAAATTAAAGGAAAAATTTATTATCTCTGTGCATACAACCCTGAGATTCATCTTCCTGCCGCCATACACAGCAGATCTATACAAATCCCAGTGTCAGACACCAGCTCAGCGTAACCCCCTCCAGTCCAACCCTCTGTCTCTGGCAATGAACTTGCCTTCTGTAATCTTGCTAACCTACACAGGGTCCTCAATGAGGGAGTTTCTGGTCTGCTCCTAGACCCCGCTGTTCCTCAGCTCACCTTCCTCAGAAATAAGTGATCTCCCTGTTCCTGCTCCCAACACCTACCAGATCCCAATTCCCAGAGGTAAACTATTTCTCCAGTCAGACAGCATTGTGTCCAGAAGGATAGAGAAGGGTGACCCAGTGGATGTGGTGTATCTGAACCTTGAGTCAACCTTTGATAAGGTGCCACACAAGTGATGAACAAACTGTGGGTGTAGACTGGGAATTGGGTAACAGATAGGAGACAGCAGAAGTACAGATGTCTGTGCTGGGAGGTATTACCGGTGGATTCAGCAGGGATTGAGACTCTGCTTGTTCACTGCATCGAAGATTGGATGAGGTGATCATGTCGAACGTGGAGTCTGTGGAGCTGAAGGCAATGGGGGTGTGTGGAGGATGAAGAGAAGCTTCAAGGTGTAATCAGGGTACGTGGGTGGGCAGGGACAGATGTAAACTTATCCACTGCAGAGTAAGAAAGTGGAAAACTAAGGTGTTCACTAGGGAAGACACAAACAATCTCCCAGATGTAATAGTGGCCAAAGGATCTAGGGTAAAGGATGAACTGAAGGAAATTTATATTAGGCAAGAAACGGTGTTGGATAGACTGTTGAGTCTGAAGGCTGATAAGTCCCCGGGACCTGATGGTCTGCATCCCAGGGTACTTAAAGAGGTGGCTCTAGAAATTGTGGACACATTGGTAATCATTTTCCAATGTTCTATAGATTCAGGAACAGTTCCTGCTGATTGGAGGGTGGCTAATGTTGTTCCACTTTTCAAGAAAGGAGGGAGAGAGAAAACAGGGAATTATAGACCGGTTAGCCTGACGTCAGTGGTGGGAAAGATGCTGGAGTCAATTATAAAAGAGGAAATTACGACACATTTGGATAGCAGTAGAAGGATCAGTCCGTGTCAGCATGGATTTATGAAGGGAAAATCATGCTTGGCTAATCTTCTGGAGTTTTTTGAGGATGTAACTATGAAAATGGACAAGGGAGAGCCAGTGGATGTAGTGTACCTGGACTTCCAGAAAGCTTTTGATAAAGTCCCACATAGGAGATTAGTGGGCAAAATTAGGGCACATGGTATTGGGGGCAGAGTACTGACATGGATTGAAAATTGGCTGGCTGACAGGAAACAAAGAGTAGCGATTAATGGGTCCCTTTCGGAATGGCAGGCTGTGACCAGTGGGGTACCGCAAAGTTCAGTGCTGGGACTGCAGCTGTTTACAATATACATTAATGATTTAGATGAAGGGATTAGAAGTAACATTAACAAATTTGCTGATGACACAAAGCTGGGTGGCAGTGTGAAATGTCAGGAAGATGTTATGAGAATGCAGGGTGACTTGGACAGGTTGGGTGAGTGGGTAAATGTATGGCAAATAAAAAACTTTTTCACCCAGAGAGTGGTGGATATGTGGAATGCTCTGCCCCAGAAGGCAGTGGAGGCCAAGTCTGGATGCATTCAAGAGAGAGTTAGGTAGAGTTTTTATAGATAGCAGAGTCAAGGGATGTAGGGAGAGGGCAGGAATGGGGTACTGATTGTGTATGATCAGCCATGATCACAGTGAATGGCGGTGCTGGCTAGAAGGGCTGAATGGCCTACTCCTGCACCTACTGTCTATTGTGTTTTAGATAGTGAAGGATGGGATGATGTTGGTAATGGGGTGGGGGGGGGGGTGCTGGGACACCAGTTGCTGGACATTACCCTACAGGAGCAGCAACTTAGGAGGAAAATGGTCCGATGACCTTCATCATGAGAGGATTCCGATCCAAAGCAGAGATACATTGTTCAATTATCCTGGGCCCTGGGGAGACCACACCTGGAATATTGTGGACAGGTCTGGGCCCCCACCTAAGGGAGAATCTACATCCCGGGATGAGAGTGTGGGGTTTGTCCCATGAGAGATGAAGCGGACTGGGACTGTCCTCTCTGGAGTTTAGAAGAACAAGAGCTGATCGCTGAAATGTCCAGACACCTTACAGGGCTTGGCAGGGTGGGTATGGGGAGGGTGTTTCCCATGGCTGGGTTGTCTAGAACCAGGGGTCATCGTCTCAGAATAATGATTTGGCCATTCAGGGTAGATGGGCAGAAGTCCTTGGAATTATCTCTCCATGAGAGAGTTCAGAACAGAGATAACTGTGTTGGATATTGATGTGAGCTGGGGGAGTGCAGGAAGAGGGGCTGAGGATGTACTATGTCAGATCGATTGCGGGAATGTGGTGAGTGAACATGTGGCCAATCAATTGCGCGGGGAACCAGTTGGGCCTACGTGCAGGAGATGTTCTCTTGGGCACGGGCGTTCGAGTGTATATGTTTTTCGTGTTGGGGGCCAATTCACATCTCCAACAAGTTCCATCACTGACACAATTCAGAAAAAAAAAAGATTGAATCGTACTACTCTGTTGTTCTGCTCCACCCAAACGTATCAGTGAACGGGGCAGTAGGAACAAGGAGAAAGTGTTACACACCTTTTTTGAGGTGAGAGCTCATATTGAGCTGTCCAGCAGACTAAAGCATTGTAGCTGGAACTTTAAATGCCACAGGTTGGATTTGAATCCAATCCACAGTGCCCCATCTTTCCTGACAGACTGCAGCAGGGGTTTACTTAAATGTTTCCAAACATTGAAGTACAATTAGGAGAGCAGGCAGGAAGCCAGTCGAGCATCTGCTTTGCCCTGGGTGGCAATGAACTTCAGGAGAGGCAAGTGGAGAGTGTTCCACCACACTCCTCACCTGTAGATGGGGAAAGGCCTTGGGGTGTCGGGGTGGGTCACACTGTTTTGGATGAGGACAGTTTTTCTGCCTGTGGGTGAGGACTGTGCCAGAGGCTCGAGGATTGGATGTCACCAGAGCACTGCCTTGGGAGAAATGATTCTTCATCTATGAAGTGACCTCCCTACCATCACTTCCCCCCCCCTCCAATTAATCCCTGACCTGCCTATTTAATTGCTAATAAGATGCTCCCTACCTTTTCTAAAATCCTAAAATTTATAATCTTTGCACCAGGACACCCTCACCTCCCATTCCTAGATAGAATATCTACCTCTCTTAAAAGTTGGGAGATTGCTATTCTATTCCCCCTAAAAACTGTTATTCACTAAAATATCAACTATGTCTGCCAGCATTGGAGAGGGTCCAGAGGAGGTTCACAAGAATGATTCCAGAATGAAAGGGTTAAAATTTGAGGAGCATTTGATGTCTCTGGCCTTCTATCCTCACTGGAGCTGAATTGAATTGAACTGACTTTGTTTCTTACATCCTTCATATACATGCGGAGTAAAAATCTTTACATTACGTCTCCATCTAAATGTGCAATGTACAATCTATAGTAATTTATAATAAATAGTATGTACAACAGGATAGTCAATATAACATAGAATTACAATTGTATCGGCAAGAATTATTCAGTCTGATGGCCTGGTGGAAGAAGCTGTCCTGGAGCCTGTTGGTCCTGGCTTTTATGCTGCGGTACCGTTTCCCGGATGGTAGCAGCTGGAACAGTTTGTGGTTGGGGTGACTCGGGACCCCAATGATCCTTTGGGCCCTTTTTACACACCTGTCGCTGTAAACGTCCTGAATAGTGGGAAGTTCACATTACAAATGCGCTGGGCTGTCTGCACCACTCTCTGCAGAGTCTTGCGATTGAGGGAAGTACAGTTCCCATACCAGGCAGTGATGTTCTCAGTTGCGTCCCTATAGAAAGTTGTTAGCATTTGGGGGCCCATACCAAACTTCGTCAACTGGCTTTTTTCACCACACAGTGTACAGACTACGTGAGATGTTTGGTGATGTGGATGAATAACGGAGAATCTCATTGAAACGTATTGAATATTGAAAGGCCTAGATTAAGTGGATGAGAAGATTTTTATTTTAGTGCAGAGTCTAGCACCAAAGGGCCCGGTCTCAGAATAGAAGGGTGTCCCTTTTAGAACGGAGATGAGGAGGAATTTCTTTAGCCGGAGAGTGATGACTCGGAAATTTATTGCCATAAATGACTGCGAAGGTTAATAAGTTCTTGATTAATAACGTCATCAAAATTTACAGGAAGAAGGCAGGAGAATGGGGTTACGAGGGAAAATAAATCAGCTGTGATAAGATGGCAGAGCAGACACGACAGGCTGAATTCTGCTCCTATGTTTTATGGACTACTAGGGAACTAAAACTTCTCTCATTAACTTCATCATCACTGGAATGTGAGCTGACCTCAATGGCCAGCATACAGGGCTATGAGAGTGGGTAAGACGACAGGAGGAACGTGCAGCTCCATGAACAGGAAAGGAAGCAGGACAACGGCAGGGTGGAGTGTGCATACACAAAAGCACCCCTCCCCCACTCCGGAACAGGAATTGGTTTATAATTGTCATGTGCTGAGATGCAGTGAATAACTTTCTCTTGCCTCATGTTCATACTGATCAAATTAAAGATTTGAAGTACGTATATTTTGATAGTAAATGTATAGAATACAACTCTGGGATACTTGCTCCCCAGACAACTATGAAAGAACGGAACACCATGGAACCCGTTCAAACGAAATGTCAAACACCCAAAGCGTGAAAAAAGAACAGATTGCGCAAATGGAAAAAAGCTAACAGACAACAGATATTGAATTGAATTGACTTTATTTCTTACATCCTTCACGTACATGAGGAGTAAAAATCTTTGTTACGTCTCCATCTAAATGTGCAATGTACAATCATAATTATAATAAATAGGACAGTCAATGTAATATAAAGTACACTCAAATCAGCATGAGTTCATTAGTCTGATGGCCTGATGGAAGAAGCTATCCCAGAGTCTGTTGGTCCTGGCTTTTATGCTGTGGTACTGCTTCCCGGATGGTAGCAATTGGAATAGATTGTGGTTGGGATGGCTTAGGTCCCCAATGATCCTACGGGCCCTTTTTACACATCTCCTTGTAAATATCCTGAATAGTGGGAAGTTCACATCTACAGATGCGCTGGGCTGTCCGCACCACTCTCTGCAGAGTCCTGTAATTGAGGGAGGTACAGTTCCCATACCAGGCAGTGATGCAGCCATTCAGGATGATCTCAGTTGTGCCCCTGTAGAAAGTTCGTAGTATTTAGGGGCCTATACCAAACTCCCTCAACCATCTGAGGTGAAAGAGGTGCTGTTGTGCCTTTTTCACCACACAGCTGGTGTGTACAGACCATGTGAGGTCCTTGGTGCTGTGGATGCTGAAGAACTTGAAGCTGTTTACCCTCTCAATCCCAGATCCATTGATATCTAAAGGGGTTAGCCTGTCTCCATTCCTCCTGTAGTCCACAACCAGTCCTTTGTTTTTGCGACATTGAGGGAGAGGTTGTTTTCTTGACACCACTGGGTCAGAGAGATGACTTCTTCCCTGTAGGCCACCTCATTATGGTTTGAGATAAGGCCAAACAATGTAGTGTCCTCAGCATATTTAATTATCAGATTGGAGCTGTGGATGGTGACATAGTCATAGGTATCCAGAGAGTAAAGGTGGGGACAGTACACAGCCCTGAGGGCTCCTGTATTGAGAGTCAGAGGGTTGGAGGTGAGGGAGCCCATTCTTACAACCTGCTGGCGATCTGACAGGAAGTCCAGGATCCAGCTGCACAAGGCAGGGTCAGGTCAAGGTCTCTGAGCTTCTTGTTGAGCTGGATGGAACTATGGTGTGAATGCTGAAAGCATTCAAGAACAGCATTCTCACATAAGCGTCCTTCGAATATTGAAGATCAAACCCGGAGTCCAGTTGCATTCAGTTCAGCGTCACGCCACTGGCCCACTGCAGGCCACAGGTCATTCTTCACCCCAGTCCACATCAAATCACTCAAAAACAGTGAAAGGAAGAGTAACCAGGATCCAGAAATACATGTAACATGAACAAAATGAGCCCACAGCCTCGCTGATGAATCTGTGCAGTGTTATGTTGCAATCATTGCCCAGTGCACTGAGGTAGTACAAGGTAAAACAGTAAGCAAATGCAGAATGAAGTGTAACAGTCACAGAGAGTGCAGTGCGGGTAAGCAAGGTGCAAGATCATAACAAGGTAGAATGAGAGGTCAAGAGTCCATCTTGTACTAGGGAACCATGCAACAGCTGGGTAGAATCTGTCCCTTAGCCTAATGGTACATGTTTTCAGGCTGTCCTGCCTGATGGGAGAGGGGAGAAGAATGTCCGGAGGGGGTAGAGTCTTTAATTATGAGGGTGCCTTTACTGGGGCAGCAGTAAAGTGTGGCCAGATTTATGGAGTGGAGGCTGGTTTCTGTGATGTGCTGGGCTGTGTCCACAGCTTTCTGCGGTTTCGTGTGGTCACGGGTAGAGTGTTTGCCGTATCGCGTGGTGATGCATCTGGGTCGGTTGTTTTCCATGGTGCACGGATAAAAGTTGATCGGGGTCAATGGTCACAAGCCAAATTCATTTAGCCTCCTGAGGGAGTAGAGTGATTAGTGAGTGTTCTAAATACTATCTGTGTAGTTGCCCCCCTCGTTGGCACTGGAGGTGAAAGTGTTTCTGTATATCTCCAGTGGTGTTGCCCACAGTCCCATTGCAGGCTGGGTGGGTAGGTTTAATTCTGGGGGGGGGGGGGGTGGTATCAGGAAAGAGCATGCCCTTGTAGGCTGTCCTGTCATGTGGGTGTGTCACCCCAACCAGTGTCTCAGCACAGGGAGGCCAGAGCTAACCCCGCTCATCCTGCGCTGCCTGGGAGGCTGCACTGAGTGTTGAGGGGAGATAAGGAGGGCCGACCAGCTCTGAGGCTGAGATCTCCTCATGGCCTGTGCAGCTTCATCTGGAGAACAGCCCTGGGCGCTACGGTCGCTGTTGGACTGAGGCTGGTGCAACTGGAGGGTTCTTCAAGTTCTCTGTGGGCTTTCGTCGATCAGAGACTCAATAGCAGCCTGAGCAAAGAGGATTCACACCACTGGGAGAGGGAGAGGGTCCGGCCAGCTGGGCAGGGAGGTGGCGAATGCAGTTTAAGGTAGAGACAGGTGAGGTGTGGGAGGTAAAACAGGATCAGGAATGCTCAATAATTGAAGGGACGAGGGTTGGGGGGGATCTGTCTACAGATCCCTAAAGGAGCAGGACTGCTTGATCTGGACTTAGAAGGACAGACTGTTCACTTTCCTACAGCCAAGATCAAGTTAGATCAGTGAGGGGGCACTGGAACCGTGTCCAACACCAGTTAGACCACCGACTGACACCGGGGACTGTTGTGGAGAGAAGGAGTCACACTGGAGAGGGTGAGGGTGGTGGTTTATGAGGTTCTTGCCAGATCCCATGGGAGAGGCTGGGCTTGGCTCCCCAGGAACAGAGGAGGCGGAGGGTGTAAAGTGGTGAGGGGCCAGGGCAGAGTAAATAGGAAGGAGCAATTTCTGTGAGACCAAGAGCAGAGGTTTACAGGAACTGGGACACAGATTAGAGGGGAGAGGAGGGAAGATGTTTCCCCAGTGGGTGGGAGTCTGACAGTTACATAGCAGAGTGTGGTGAAGAGCACTGAGACAGAATGGCAGAGCACACCAGGCTGACTGGTGGATCAATATTATTCCATTAACAATGAGACGAACAGAAATTCTTTCACACAGACCTGGTATGTGACAGCAGGCTATTCAGCCCCTCGTGTGGTGTACAGGCAGTGACAGCTCACATCCAGACACTGCTGAAACATTTGAGATAAAGGAAATTGCTGCGTCATACTGATAAACGGACACAGTATCTGGAGCACCAACTCAGCCACAAGCTCTGGGACTGCAGCAAGGAAGGCAAGTTCACTCCAGTCTGTGTGTGTGTATCTGTCACTGTGCCTGTCATGTGTATGTGTGTATATATATATATATACACACACACACACACACACATATATATATATATCTCCCTCTCCCTCTGTATGTCTCACTCTCACTCTGTCTCTTTCGCAATCTCCTCCTCTCTGGCTTCCTGCCCCTGTCTCTCTCACTCCCACCACTGTCTGTCTCTCTCTCTCTGCACATCTCCCTCACTCCCTGCCCCTGCTGCTCTCTCTCTGCCCTATCGCACTCTCTCAGTCCACTCCCTACCCGTTTTCGCTCTCTCACTCCCTGCCCGTCTCTCTAGCTCCCTGCCTGTCTCACTCTCACTCTGTCTGTCTCGCTCTTTCACCGTCTCCCCCCTCTCTCGCCCCGTCTCCCCCTCTCTCACCCTGTCTTCCCCCTCCCTCTCACCGTCTCCCCCTCCATCTCTATCTGCCCGTCTCTCTTTTATCCTGTCTATCTCTCTGTCTCTCTGACACACTCACCCACACACCTCCATCTCTCGCTCGCCCTTCCTCCCTCCCCCAGCCTCCCTGTTCCCCCTCTACCCCCCTCATCCTCAGTCCCTCTTCCTCCACCCATGATCTGCCCCACCCTCACCCTCCCCATCTCTCTCCCCTCTCCTTCCCTCCTCACTCTCCACCTCTCTCTCATCCCTCCCCCCTACACTCCCTGTTTCCTCACACTCCCTGCTCCCTCACACTCCCCTCCCCCTCACTCTCCCCCACCTTCACTCTCCCACTCACCCCTCTCTCTCCCTTCACCCCCCTCCCCCCGTCGATCCACTCTCCCCTCACCCCCTCTCCCTTCCTCACTCTCTCTCCCCTCACTCTCCCCCTCCCGTCCCCCTCACTCTCCCCCTCCCGTCCCCCTCACTCTCCCCCTCCCGTCCCCCTCACTCTCCCCCTCCCCCCTCTCTGGTTGTCACTCTCCATGTTGTGATTACAGCCTGATGCCGCGGACGGTGGTTGTCGTTGGGGCTGGTATCAGTGGCCTCGCCGCTGCTCTTCACCTTACCAGAGCTGCTGCTGCTCCCAAGGTAACAGGACCACCCTTCTGTTAATGGCACTCTCTAATTGCCCCCCCACCATGGCGCTTCCCCTCTCCCGCCGTAGCGTCCCCACATTTTCCCCCCCCCCACCATGGCGCTTCCCCCTCCTGCCGTAGCGCCCCCCGCATTTCCCCTCCCACCATGGCGCTTCCCCTCTCCCGCCGTAGCGTCCCCACATTTCCCCTCCCACCATGGCGCTTCCCCTGTCCCGCCGTAGCGTCCCCACATTTCCCCTCCCACCATGGCGCTTCCCCTCTCCCGCCGTAGCGCCCCTGCATTTCCCCTCCCACCATGGCACTTCCCCCTCCTGCCGTAGCGCCCCCACATTTCCCCTCCCACCATGGCACTTCCCCTCTCCCGCCGTAGCGCCCCCGCATTTCCCCTCCCACCATGGCACTTCCCCCTCCTGCCGTAGCGCCCCCACATTTCCCCTCCCACCATGGCGCTTCCCCTCTCCCGCCGTAGTGCCCCCACATTCCCCCCCCCACCATGGCGCTTCCCCTGTCCCGCTGTAGCGTCCCCGCATTTCCCCTCCCACCATGGCACTTCCCCCTCCTGCCGTAGCGCCCCCACATTTCCCCTCCCACCATGGCACTTCCCCTCTCCCGCCGTAGCGTCCCCACATTTCCCCTCCCACCATGGCGCTTCCCCTGTCCTGCCGTAGCGCCCCCGCATTTCCCCTCCCACCATGGCACTTCCCCTCTCCCGCCGTAGCGTCCCCGCATTTCCCCTCCCACCATGGCACTTCCCCTCTCCCGCCGTAGCGCCCCCACATTTCCCCTCCCACCATGGCGCTTCCCCCTCCTGCCGTAGCGCCCCCACATTTCCCCTCCCACCATGGCGCTTCCCCTCTCCAACTGTAGCGTCCCCACATTTCCCCTCCCACCATGGCGCTTCCCCTCTCCCGCCGTAGTGCCCCCACATTCCCCCCCCACCATGGCGCTTCCCCTGTCCCGCCGTAGCGTCCCCACATTTCCCCTCCCACCATGGCGCTTCCCCCTCCCGCCGTAGCGTCCCCACATTTCCCCTCCCACCATGGCACTTCCCCTCTCCCGCCGTAGCGCCCCCACATTTCCCCCCCCACCATGGCGCTTCCCCTCTCCTGCCGTAGCGTCCCCACATTTCCCCCCCCACCATGGCGCTTCCCCTGTCCCGCTGTAGTGCCCCCACATTTCCCCTCCCACCATGGTGCTTCCCCTGTCCCGCCGTAGCGTCCCCACATTTCCCCTCCCACCATGGCGCTTCCCCTCTCCTGCCGTAGCGTCCCCACATTTCCCCTCCCACCATGGCGCTTCCCCTCTCCTGCCGTAGCGTCCCCACATTTCCCCTCCCACCATGGCGCTTCCCCTGTCCTGCCGTAGCGCCCCCACATTTCCCCTCCCACCATGGCGCTTCCCCTGTCCCGCTGTAGCGCCCCCACATTTCCCCCCCCACCATGGCGCTTCCCCTCTCCCGCCGTAGCGTCCCCACATTTCCCCTCCCACCATGGCACTTCCCCCTCCTGCCGTAGCGCCCCCACATTTCACCTCCCACCATGGCGCTTCCGCTGATCCCACGGCACACTGCTCCCCGGGAAGTATTGGCTAGATGGGCCAATCAAACACACAGGAGACACACGGACCCAGAGACAAAATGTGGAATTTATTTATTAATTCAGTGAAATAGTCGGCCCTCCTGGCCCTTTGAGCCATGCTGCCCCCGGCAACCCCGGTTTAACCCTAACCTAACCATGGGACACTTTAGAAGCATAAACAAACTACAGCACAATACAGGCCCTTCAGCCCACAAAGCTGTGCCCAACATGTCCTTACCTGAGAAATTACCGAGGGTTGCCCATAGCTCTCTATTTTTCTGAGCTATATGTACCTGTCCAGGAGTATTTTTAAAAGACCCTATCGTTTCCACCTCCACCACCATTGCCGGCAGCCCATTCCACGCACTCACCACTCTCTGCATTAAAAAAAAAACTTACCCCTGACATCTCCTCTGTACCTACTTCGAAGCACCTTAAAACTGTGCCTTCTCATGTTAACCATTTCAGCCCTGGGAAAAAGCCTCTGACTATCCACACGATCAAAGCTGAGCACTCTAAGTAACCATTCCTGCCCCTGAGCCATCGATCCCTGTTATGGCCACAACATCATAGCTCCAAGTACTGATCCACGCTCTAAGCTCATCTGCTTTGTTCATGATGCTTCTCGCATTAAAATAGACACATCTCAAATCATTGGTCTGAGCGTATCCCTTCTCTATCACTTGCCTAATTTCCTTCTCGCACTGTCTCCAAACTTTCTCTATATGTGAGCCACCACCCCTTCCTCCGTCTCTTCAGTTTGGTTTCCAACCCCCAGCAATTCTAGCTTAAACTCTCCCCAATAGCCTTAGCAAACCTCCCTGCCAAGATATTGGCCCCCCTCAGATTCAAGTGCAACCCATCCTTTTTGTAGAGGTCATGCCTGCCCCAAAAGAGGTCCTAGTGATCCAGAAATCTGAATCCTTGCCCCCTGCTCCAATCTCTCAGCCACACATTTATCCTCCACCTCAGTGTATTCTTATACTCACTGTTGTGTGGCATAGGCAGTAATCCTGAGATTACTACCTTTGAGGTCCTGCTTCTCAACTTCCTTCCTAACTCCCTGTAGTCTGTTTTAAGGAACTCCTCCCTTTTCCTACCTATGTTGTTGGTACCAATATGTAGCACGACCTTTGACCTTCCCACTTAAAGATATTGTGACAAATCCCCAGGAGTGGGTCATAGGCTGCAATCTGATCAATGGTTTTGGGCAATTTATATATAGAATATCAGTTTGATATACGGTCTAACGGACCCCCAGGAGTGGGTCACAGGTTGGGATCCAGTGCTGGGATTCTAGGGTCAACATACCATATAACAGATCCATGGAAGTGGGTCATCGTGTGGGATCTAATTTACGTTGACTATTTAACCTATCTGGTACATCTTTGGACTGTGGGAGGAAACTGGTGCATCCGCATTCCACGGGGAGGACGTACAGAGATTCCTTATGAAGGACGCCAGAATTGAACTCAACACCAGCACCCCGAGCTATTAGGAGCATTGTGCTAACCCCTGTGCTACCCTGGCACCCAACTCAAGCTGTCAAAGCCTAATCCAAAATTCACTTCCTCGTGAATCTTAATTCTCTCTCTCCCTCTCACCTCCACATTGGCACTCCCTCTCCACCATCTCCCCCTTCTCTGCTTAAACCCCTCCCTCCCAACTACACATCAACACCATTTCCACCACCTTTCCCCCACCCCTTTCTCTGATCCCTATCCTGGTCCCACCTCTTTCCCTCCCCACTTCCACATCGACACTCACTCTCCATCACCTCCCCCTCCTTCTCTGCTCCCTATCCTGGTCCCACCTCCTCTCCCCTTTTCCCTACATTTCTTCCCCACCCAACTATGACAGGTCTTCCTGCTGGAGGCAAGTGATCGCACTGGCGGCTGGCTGCAGACAACACGGACGGAAGACGGGGCAATCTTTGAGCATGGACCCAGGGGAGTGCGACCCGCAGGAGCAATGGGAAAGAACACACTCCAGCTGGTGAGGGAGTGAGACTGGGGGTGTAGGGGTTACAGGCTAAAGTCCAATTCAGGGGTTCCAGGGTAAACATTCAGTATAACAGATCCCCGGGAGTGGGTCACAGGCTGTGATCCAATCAAGGGCTTCAGGAAGTTTATATATAGAATATCAAATTGATATACGGTCTAATGAATCCCCAGGAGTGGGTCACAGGCTGCGTTCTGATCAATGATTTTGGGCAGTTTATATAGAATATTAGATAGATATAGGGTCTAATGTATCTCCAGGAGTGGGTCACGGGCTCCGATCTGATCAAGGGTTTCGGGCAGTTTATATATAGAATATCAGTTAGATAAATGGTCTAACAGATCCCCAGGAGTGGATCACAGGTTGGAATCCAGTGCCGGGATTCCAGGGTCAATATGCCATATAACAGATCCATGGAAGTGGGTTATAGGATGGGATCTAATCCAAGAGTCAACACTTTCCATTTCGTCTTGTTCTCTAGGTTTCTGAGCTTGCTCTGGACACCGATGTTATTCCTGTTAGTTACAGTAATAATGCATCAAAGAACAGATACCTCTTCGTAGGTGGCCAGCTTTGCAAGTTACCTTCCAATATCAGGTTGGTGACCTCACAGCTGAGCAGTTATATTCTTCAGTGTGAATTCCACCCAACGTACCTTGTAATCTCCTGTCCCACCTGTTTCCACACTACACTCAGTGCGGTCTGACCCAGGGATGTAGAGACCAGAACTGTGTACAGTACTCCCAGTGCGGTCTGACCCAGGGATGTAGAGACCAGAACTGTACACAGTAGAAACATAGAAAACCTACAGCACAATACAGGCCTTTTGGCCCACAATGCTGGGTCGAACATGTACTTACTTTAGAAATTACCTAGGGTTACCCATAGCCCTCTATTTTTCTAAACTCCATGTACTTATCCACGAGTCTCTTAAAAGACCCTATCGTATCCACCTCCACCACTGTTACTGGCAGCCCATTCAGAATCAAAATTAGGTTTATTATCACCAGCATGTGACATGAAATTTGTTAACTTAGCAGCAGCAGTTCAATGCAATACATCCACACACTCACCACTCTGCGTCAAAAAAAAACTTAACCCTGACATCTCCTCTGTACCTACTCCCCAGCACCTTAAACCTGTGTCCTTTCGTGTGAGCCATTTCAGCCCTGGGAAAAAGCCTCTGACTATCCACACGATCAATGCCTCCCATCACCTTATATACCTCTATCAGGTCACCTCTCATCCTCCGCTGCTCCAGGGAGAAAAGGCAAGTTCACTCAACCTGTTCTCATAAGGCATGCTTCCCAATCCAGGAAACATCCTTGTAAATCTCCTCTGCACCCTTTTTATGGTTTCCACATCCTTCCTGTAGTGAGGCGACCAGAACTGAACATAGTACTCTAAATGGGATCCGACCAGGGTCCTTTATAGCTGTAACATTATCTCTCGGCTCCTAAACTCAGTCCCATGGCCAATGATGAAGGCCAATACACCGTATGCCTTCTAAACCACAGAGTCAACCTGCACAGCAGCTTTGAATGTCCTATGGACTTGAACCCCAAGCTCTCTCTGATCCTCCACACTGCCAAGAGTCTTGCCATTAATACTATATTCTGCCATCACATTTGACCAACCAAAATGAACCACCTCACATTTATCTGGGTTGAACTCCATCTGCCACTTCTCAGCCCAGTTTTGCATCCTATCGATGTCCCGCTGTAACCTTTGACAACCCTCCCCACTATCCACAACACCCCCAACCTTTGTGTCTTCAGCAAATTTACTAACCCATCCCTCCAGTTCCTCATCCAGGTCATTTATAAAAATCACGAAGAGAAGGGGTCCCAGAACGGATCTCTGAGGCACATCACTGGTCACCAATTTCCATGCAGAATATGACCCGTCTACAACCACTCTTTGCCTTCTGTGAGCAAGCCAGTTCTGGATCCACAGAACAAGGTCCCCTTGGATCCCATACTGCCTTACTTTCTCAATAAGCCTCGCATGGGGTACCTTGTCAAATGCCTTGCTGAAATCCATATACACTACATCTACTGCTCTTCCTTCATCCATGTGTTTAGTCACATCCTCAAAAAATTCAATCAGGTTCGTCAGGCATGACCTGCCATTGACAAAGCCATGCTGACTATTCCTAATTAAATTATGCCCCTCCAAATATTCAGAAATCCTGCCTCTCAGGATTTTCTCCATCAACTTACCAACCACTAAAGTCTATAATTTCCTGGGCTATCTCTATTCCCTTTCTTGAATTAGGGAACAACATCTACAACCCTCCAATCCTCCGGAACCTCTCCCGGCCCCGTTGATGATGCAAAGATCAACTCCAGAGGCTTAGCAATCTCCTCCCTCGCTCCCCACAGTAGCCTGGGGTACATCTCATCCAGTCATGGTGACTTATCCAACTTGATGCTTTCCAAAAGCTCCAGCACATCCTCTTTCTTAATGTCTACATGCTCAAGTTTTTGGTCCACTGTATGTCATACCTACAATCGCCAAGGTCCTTTTCCGTAGTGAATACTGAAGCAAAGTATTCATTAAGTACCTCAGCTATCTCCCCTGGTTCCATACACACTTTTCCACTGTCACACTTGATTGGTCCTTTTCTCTCACATCTTATCCTCTTGCTCATCACATACTTGTAGAATGCCTTGGGGTTTTCCTTAATCCTGCTTGCCAAGGCCTTCTCATGGCCCCTTCTAGCTCTCCTAATTTCATCCTTAAGCGCCTTCCTGCTGGCCTTATAATTTTCTAGATCTCTATCATTACCTACTTTTTTGAACCTTTTGTAAGCTTTTCTTCTTGACTAGATTTTCAACAGCCTTTGTACACCACAGTTCCTGTATCCTACCATCCTTTCCCTGTTTCATTGGAACATACTATGCAGAACATCATACAAATATCCCCTGAACGTTTGCCGCATTTCTTCCGTACATTTCCCTGAGAACATCTGTTCCCAATTTATGCTTCCAAGTTCCTGCCTGATAGCCTCATATTTCCCTTTACACCAATTAAACGCTTTTCTAACTTGTCTGGTCCTATCCCTCTCCAATGTTATGGTAAAGGAGATAGAATTGTGATCACTATCTCCAAAATGCTCTCCTACTGAGAGACCTGACACCTGACCAGGTTTATTTCCCAATACCAGATCAAGTACAGCTTCTCCTCTTTTAGGCTTATCTATATATTGTGTCAGGAAAGTTTCCCAAAAACACCTAACAAACTCCATCCCATCCAAACCCCTTGCTCTAGGGAGATGTCAATCAATATTTGGGAAATTAAAATCTCCCACCATGACACCCTGTTATTATTACACTTTTCTAGAATCTGTCTCCCTATCTGCTCCTTGATGTCCCTGTACTATTGGGTAGTCTATAAAAAACACCCAGTACAGATAGTGACCCCTTCCTGTTTCTAACTTCCACCCACAGAGACTTAGTAGACAATCCCTCCATGACTTCCTTCTTTTCTGCAGCCATAACACTATCTTTGATCAGCAGTGCCACACTCCCACTTCTTTTGCCTCCTTCCCAGTACTCCCAGTTTGGTCTGACCAAGGGATAAGAGACCAGAACTCTGCACGGTACTCCCAGTGTGGGTCTAACCCAGGGATATAGAGACCAGAACTATGCACAGTGCTCCCAATGTGGTCTAACCCAGGGATATAGAGACCAGAACAATGCACAGTGCTCCCAATGTGGTCTAACCCAGGGATATAGAGACCAGAACTATGCACAGTGCTCCCAATGTGGTCTAACCCAGGGATATAGAGACCAGAACTATGCACAGTGCTCCCAATGTGGTCTAACCCAGGGATATAGAGACCAGAACAATGCACAGTGCTCCCAATGTGGTCTAACCCAGGGATATAGAGACCAGAACTATGCACAGTGCTCCCAATGTGGTCTAACCCAGGGATATAGAGACCAGAACTTTGCACAGTGCTCCCAATGTGGTCTAACCCAGGGATATAGAGACCAGAACAATGCACAGTGCTCCCAATGTGGTCTAACCCAGGGATATAGAGACCAGAACTATGCACAGTGCTCCCAGTGTGGTCTAACCCAGGGATATAGAGACCAGAACTATGCACAGTGCTCCCAATGTGGTCTAACCCAGGGATATAGAGACCAGAACTATGCACAGTGCTCCCAATGTGGTCTAACCCAGGGATATAGAGACCAGAACAATGCACAGTGCTCCCAATGTGGTCTAACCCAGGGATATAGAGACCAGAACTATGCACAGTGCTCCCAATGTGGTCTAACCCAGGGATATAGAGACCAGAACTTTGCACAGTGCTCCCAATGTGGTCTAACCCAGGGATATAGAGACCAGAACAATGCACAGTGCTCCCAATGTGGTCTAACCCAGGGATATAGAGACCAGAACTATGCACAGTGCTCCCAGTGTGGTCTAACCCAGGGATATAGAGACCAGAACTATGCACAGTGCTCCCAATGTGGTCTAACCCAGGGATATAGAGACCAGAACAATGCACAGTGCTCCCAATGTGGTCTAACCCAGGGATATAGAGACCAGAACTATGCACAGTGCTCCCAATGTGGTCTAACCCAGGGATATAGAGACCAGAACTTTGCACAGTGCTCCCAATGTGGTCTAACCCAGGGATATAGAGACCAGAACTATGCACAGTGCTCCCAATGTGGTCTAACCCAGGGATATAGAGACCAGAACAATGCACAGTGCTCCCAATGTGGTCTAACCCAGGGATATAGAGACCAGAACTATGCACAGTGCTCCCAATGTGGTCTAACCCAGGGATATAGAGACCAGAACAATGCACAGTGCTCCCAATGTGGTCTAACCCAGGGATATAGAGACCAGAACTATGCACAGTGCTCCCAATGTGGTCTAACCCAGGGATATAGAGACCAGAACAATGCACAGTGCTCCCAATGTGGTCTAACCCAGGGATATAGAGACCAGAACTATGCACAGTGCTCCCAATGTGGTCTAACCCAGGGATATAGAGACCAGAACTATGCACAGTGCTCCCAATGTGGTCTAACCCAGGGATATAGAGACCAGAACTATGCACAGTGCTCCCAATGTGGTCTAACCCAGGGATATAGAGACCAGAACTATGCACAGTGCTCCCAATGTGGTCTAACCCAGGCATATAGAGACCAGAACAATGCACAGTGCTCCCAATGTGGTCTAACCCAGGGATATAGAGACCAGAACAATGCACAGTGCTCCCAATGTAGTCTAACCCAGGGATATAGAGACCAGAACTATGCACAGTGCTCCCAATGTGGTCTAACCCAGGGATATAGAGACCAGAACTATGCACAGTGCTCCCAATGTGGTCTAACCCAGGGATATAGAGACCAGAACTATGCACAGTGCTCCCAATGTGGTCTAACCCAGGGATATAGAGACCAGGTGAGGGTAGCCGACAGGTCTTCAACCCTCGGTGAGGTAGAGGATCTGCCTATCCCAGCATGTGAAGTGTAGTCTGACCCAGAGATAGAACATGGGACATAGAACACTTACGGTACAGTACAGGCCTTCAGTCCACAATGTTGTGTCCTTTTAACCTACTTTAAGATTAATCTCACCCTTCCTCTTACATTGCCCTCTGTTTTTCTATCTACCGTGTGCCTATCTAAGAAGTTCTTACATTCCTCTACCACCACCCTTGGCAGGGTATTCTGTGCACCACCACTCTCTGTGTAAAGAACTTAACCCTGGCATCTCCCCTATACTTTCCTCCAATTACCTTAAAATTGTGCCCCCTTGTATTGGTCATTTCTAGCCTCGGAAAGTTCCTGGCTGTCCACTTGATCTCTGCCTCTTACTGTATTGTACACCTCTATCAGGTCACCTCTCATCTGCCTTAGCTCCAAAGAGAAAAGCCCCAGCTCGCTCAGCCTAGCTTCTTTCAGACAGTGTCCTGGTAAATCTCCTCCACCCTCTCCCATCCATTCTATAATGAGGTGTGGCCTGTGGCTCCATTGTCCAAGGACTATGGTGGGCACTAGGTGGAATGGGAGAGGAACCGGGTGTGGGTACAGACAGGGATGGGGTGGGTGGATTTGGGCAAGGGTAAGGGGTATTTGTGCAAGGGGTAGTGTGGGGACAGATGGGGCTGAGCATAAGGTGGGGAGGCATATCATTGGTGTACATGGGCTTGGGGGATATGTAGGTGGAGTCACAGGAGTAAAGGGTATTTGAGTATTGGAAGGGGCTGGTGGTTGGGCTGTGCTTCCTACTGTGTCTCGGGCTCTGTGGACAGCCTCTTTGGCAGCAATGTGTGACCCGTTCCGCTCCCTGTACCTTCACTTTGACAGGAGTACATTCTACAGGCTGCCCCCCTTCTCCCAACCCCTAGCGTGCAGCCTGGCCAGGGAACCATTCGTTACACGTGGCAAGGAGACAGACGAGAGTGTGCATCACTTCTGCACTCGAAGGTTCGGGGAGGAGGTGAGGCCAGGGATGGTGGGGTAACATGTATCGCTTCTCACTGAGACACCCCCATGCCGTCGCCGCCACATCCACCCCCCCTCCCTTTTGCCATGGTATCCCCCATCACCACAGCGTCCCTCCCCCTTCACCGTGGTGCCCCGTCTCCCCTAACACAGTGCAGGACTCTTCTCTTTGACTCCCTTCCCCATCTCACCCTCACCTATCCCGTTCCCTCCTCTTACCTGTCTCTCCAACTCTCCCACTCACTCTTTGGCCTGCTCCTCACCCCCCACCCCTCGTCCTCTCTCCCCCTCACCACAACCCCGCGCACTGACCCTTCTCCCGTCTCCATCCACAGATGGCAATCTATGCAGTGGACAGCCTGTGTCGTGGGGTCTTTGCCGGTGACAGCCGGAAACTCAGTGCACGTTCCTGCTTCCCCGCACAATTCCAGGCCGAAAGGAGTTTTGGCTCTGTGATCCTCGGGATGTTGGCTGGAGTAGGAGGTCAGTGTGTTCTCAACTTGGCCCTCAACCACAACAACCTGTCCTTACCAAACCCCCATGCCTCCTCCCCCATCCTTCTTCCCCATTCTCCCTCCATACCCCATCCCCTGCCCCTGTCAACCCCTCCTTTCCCCGTCTTCACCCTCTGTCAACCTCTCTCCCCCGTCCTGGTACCCCTCTCCCTGCCAACCCCCTTCCCCATCCTTTCCCCCCGTCTAACCCCTGCCCCAGCCTTCTGCCTTGACTTCTCTCATCACGTCTTTTCTATCTCATTGTCCCAATCTCTTTGTGCCAGTCCCCAGCCCACCCCTCTCTCTGCCTCCCCTCACACAGTCCCTGTTATATCTGTCTGTCCCCCTCCATTCTCTGTGGGTGGGTTAGTCACCTGAAGGCACTGCTGCCAGGTGGGACAGAGTGAGACACAAAGACCAGTGCTGACAGGCACCCCTCCCGTGCAATGCCTCACCCCTTCCGATGCTCTGCCTCACCACAGTTACCAAGTGGGATGGAGAGCATACTGGCCTGATGGACCGAGCTCGGCACGAAGGCTGGACACAGTGGACCCTGAAGGGCGGCATGCAGACTCTGCCAGAAGCCATGGAGGCTACTTTACGCAGGAGAGGTGTGGAGATCCACCTGCATACACCCGTCACCCATCTTCAACCCACCGAGGATGGGGCCTGTCAGGTGAGTGACACCTGATATCACCTGGAGTATTCAGCTCCTCCTCACTCCTGTGTGTAAACTCACTCACAGGGCTCTACAGCTCGTGTTCTCGATATTTATTGTTTCTTTATTTTCTACTTGCTCATTTTATTGTCTTTTACACATTGGTTGTTCGTCTTTGTTGTGCGTGGCTCTTCATTGATTCTGTTTCTTCGTATTAACTGTGAGTGTCTGCAAAATGGTTGGACACCAGGGTACATACGGTTAGCACGACACTATGACAGCTCGGAGTTCAGAGTTCAATTCCAACGCCACCTGTAGGAGTCTCTACATCCTCCCTGTAGAATGCGTAGTTTTTCCGGCTTCCTCCCACGGTCCAAAGGCATTCCAGCTCGGCTCATTGTCCTGTCATTAGCTTAGGGTTAATTTGGGTGGTAGAGTTGCTGGCAGCATAGCTCAGAGAGCCAGAAGGGCCTACTACACACAGTATCACTAAATAAAGAAAGAAAGAAACATTTCGGGGTTGTATATGTACTTGGAATATAAATTTACTTTGAACTTTGAATCCCTGGATTAGACCCCAGCCTACATCCTACTTCCAGGAATCTGTAATTATGTAAACAGGCCCCCCCAGACGCTTGGATTAGATTCCAGCCTGTAATTTACCCCCAGGGATTGGGTCGATATGTAGATGCCAGTTTGTAACCCACTCCTAGGATCTGTTATCGTGTATAGAGACCCACTGAGCCCCTGGATTAGATTTCATCCTGTAATTTGCCCCTAGGGATATGTTATTCTATATATAGATCCCCCCGCCAAAGTCCCAGGATTGGATCCTGGCATGTAACTGCCTCTCAGCAATCTGTCATTCTGTATATAAAGCCCAGCCTGGAAGCCCTTGGATTAGATTTCAGTCCTGTGATTGGTTTGTGTCGTTGCTAGGTGCTGATGGATGGAGGGACCCTGACTGCAGACCATGTTTTCTCCTCGGTTCCCGCTCGAGGTGGGTAGGATGGTGCAGCAGTGAGCCGAGTCCCAGTGTGTGCAGCTCCTGGCCTCAGATTCAGGTTCAATATCACTGGTATATGTCGTGAAATTTGTTAAGTTTACAGCAGTAGTGCAATGAAATGCATGCTAAATATAGAGGGAAAGCACTGAGTTACAGTAAGTATGTATATATATATATGTCTATTAAATAGTTAAAATAATTAGTGCAAAAATATAGAAATAAAAATAGTGAGGTATTGTTCAAGGGTTCAGTGTCCATTTAGAAATGAGATGGCAGCGGGGAAGAAGCTGTTCCTGAATCGCTGTGTCTGCCTTCAGGCTTCTGTACCTCGTTCGCGATGGTAAGAATGAGAAGAGGGCATGTCCTGTGGGTGGGGTTCATTCATGGATGGATGCCGCCTTCCTAAGGCACTGCTCCTTAAAGATGTCTTGGATACTGCGGAGGCTGGTGCCCATGATGGAGCTGACTGATTTTACAACTTTCTGTAACTTACTTTGGTCTTGTGCAGTAGCCACCCCGCCCCCACCCATACTGGACAGTGATGCAGCCTGTCAGACTGCCAGTCATCTGTACAAACTCCTAATGAAATGTAGCAGCTGTCTTGCCTTCAATATGTTGCACCCAGGTTAGGTCCTCAGAGATATTAACACCCAGGAACTTGAAACTGCTCACTCATTCCACTTCTGATCCCTCTATGAGGATTGGTATGTGTTTCTTTGTCTTGCCCTTACTGAAGTCCACAATCAGCTCTTATGTCTGAGTGCAAGATTGTTGCTGTGACTCCACTCAACTAACTGATATATCCGCTCCTGTATGCCGTCTCGTCTGCAGCTTAAATTCTGCCAACAATGGTTGTAATTTATAGATGGCATTTGAGCTATGCCTAGCCACATAGTCATAGGTATGGAGAGAGTAGAGCAGTGGGCTAAGCACACACTCCTGAGGTGCACCAGTGATGATTGTTATTATCACACACATATGTCATGAAATTTTGTTGTTTTGTGGCAGCATTACATAAAACATGCTATAAATTGCAATAAAACACTAAAATTACATAAAAGATACTATAAATTACAATAAAACATTAAAATTGCATAAATCATACTATAAATTACTATAAAACACACTAAAATTACATAAAACGTACTATAAATTACTATAGAACATTAAAATTACATAAAACATATAAATCACAACAAGACACTATAAATTACGATAAGGAATATGTATTCAGAAATCCTTTGGTGGGGGAGAAGAAGCTGTTCCTAAAACATGGCGTGTGAGCCGTCCGGCTCCTTTCCCTCCGCCCTGATGGTAGGAGTGAGAAGAGGGGGTGTGAGGGTCCTTAACGATGGATGCCACCTTTGTGAAGCACCATCTGTTTCAGGTGTCCGTGATGGTGGAGAAGGCAGAACCCATGTTGGGGCTGGCTGAGTTTACAACCCTTTGCAGGTTGATTCTGATCCTGTACCATAGGCCCTCCATATGAGAGAGTGATGCAACCAGTTAATAGATAGATAGATAGATACTTTATTCATCCCCATGGGGAAATTCAACTTTTTTTCCAATGTCCCATACACTTGTTGTAGCAAAACTAATTACATACAATACTTAACTCAGTAAAGAATATGATATGCATCTAAATCACTATCTCAAAAAGCATTAATAATAGCTTTTAAAAAGTTCTTAAGTCCTGGCGGTAGAATTGTAAAGCCTAATGGCATTGGGGAGTATTGACCTCTTCATCCTGGCTGAGGAGCATTGCATCGATAGTAACCTGTCGCTGAAACTGCTTCTCTGTCTCTGAAAGGTGCTATGTAGAGGATGTTCAGAGTTATCCATAATTGACCGTAGCCTACTCAGCGCCCTTCGCTCAGCTACCGATGTTAAACTCTCCAGTACTTTGCCCACGACAGAGCCCGCCTTCCTTACCAGCTTATTAAGACGTGAGGCGTCCCTCTTCTTAATGCTTCCTCCCCAACACGCCACCACAAAGAAGAGGGCGCTCTCCACAACTGACCTATAGAACATCTTCAGCATCTCACTACAGACATTGAATGACGCCAACCTTCTAAGGAAGTACAGTCGACTCTGTGCCTTCCTGCACAAGGCATCTGTGTTGGCAGTCCAGTCTAGCTTCTCGTCTAACTGTACTCCCAGATACTTGTAGGTCTTAACCTGCTCCACACATTCTCCATTAATGATCACTGGCTCCATATGAGGCCTAGATCTCCTAAAGTCCACCACCATCTCCTTGGTCTTGGTGATATTGAGACACAGGTAGTTAGAGTTGCACCATATCACAAAGTCCTGTATCAGTTTCCTATACTCCTCCTCCTGTCCATTCCTGACACACCCCACTATGGCCATGTCATCAGCGAACTTCTGCACATGGCAGGACTCCGAGTTATATTGGAAGTCTGATGTGTACAGGGTGAACAGGACCGGAGAGAGTACGGTTCCCTGCGGCGCTCCTCACGGTACATCTGTAGAAATTTGCTAGAGTCTTTGGTGACATACCAAATCTCCATAAGATATAGGAGCAGAATTAGGCCATTTGGCCCATTGAGTCTGCTCTACCATTCAGTCATGGCTGATCCTTTTTTCCTCCTTCCTCAACCCCCCTCCCCAGCCTTCTCACCATAACCTTTGATGCCGTGTCCAATGAAGAACCTATCAATCTCTGCCTTAAATACACGCAATGACCTGGCCTCCGCGATTGCCCGTGGTAATAAGTTCTACGAATTCACCTCTAAACTCACAATGAAATATAGCCTCTTGTGTGCTCTTCTTCATGATTGCAACAATATGTTGGGCCCAGGGTAGTTCTTCAGAGATGCTGACACCCAGGAACTTAAAACGGCTCACCCTTTCCACTGCTGATCCCTAGATGAGGAGGTGTGTGCTCCCTCGATTTCTCTTTAATGAGATTCTTCTCCTTCCTCCCCCAGTCCTCAGCAGCCTGCTCCCCCCAGTCTGGCAGCCGCTGGCAAAGACTCTGAAAGCCATTGGGAGTGTGTCGGTGGCTGTGGTGAACATGGAGTATGAGGGTCTGGTGCTGCCTGTGTCGGTGAGGGAACTATTCCTTTGTCCTGACCTCTCCTCTTCTCCCCTCTCCTTCCACTGCTCTCCCACGCTCCCTCTCCCTTCCCCACTCCCCCTCCCTTCCCCACGCTCCCCACTCCCTCCCCCACACTCCCCGCTCCCCCTTCCCCACGCTCCCCGCTCCCCCTTCCCCACACTCCCCCCTCCCTTCCCCACGCTCCCCTCCCTTCCCGCGCTACCCCTTCCCAATCTCATGCTCCCTCTGCACCCCCCCTCAATTCCCCTCCTTACCACTCCCTCCACCACCCCTTTCCTGTGTGTCTCTGGGTGATCTCGCCCTCTTTCAATAGGGATTTGGACATCTGGTTCCCTCGGGAGAGTGTAGCGAGATCCTGGGTGTTGTTTACGATTCCTGCAGCTTCCCCCAGCAAGACCGATCAGGGTCGCGGACCACCAGACTGACGGTATGCATTTGGCATTGTTGGGGTTGAGGGTGAGGGTGTGTGTGGGTGGAAACCAAAGGAGTCCATTTGTGCCATCAATATCCTATACTCACTTTTTTGCCATTCCCCACACCCCACTATTACCATCTTCTAGCAGATTCTGCTTGCTCCCTCCTTCCCTTTCTTTCTCTCTCTGACTCTCACTCTCTCACTCCCTCCTTCCTACACACACTCACTCTCTCTCACACTCTTCTTCTTCGGTTGTCCCATCAGAATCCGATGACGACGTCCACTCCTTTAATGGTGAGAACTTTGATGACTATACAGTCCTATCCTGGACCCACAAGCTTTATTGCAGGTGGGACATGTATATGTGGTAGTGGTGGTCGTAGTGATGGCAACCATGGCTCCATTTCTCCTGGCTCTCTTCTACTGTCTTCTGGTTGTTCTTTCCATCTCCAGAATACAAACCCCGTCCCTACACAGTTGTCACCAAGTGATACGGTCAGCAGCAACATCCTCAAGGTCCTCATGTCTGATCTTACACTTCCTTAAAGCATTCTTCATCTGATCCTTATAGCTCTTCTTTGGCCCTCCAGCTGAGTGTCGACCATAATTAGCTGGCCGTATAACACTCTGCGGGGTAGCCGACTTGGGGACATCCTTATCACGTGCCCCAGCCACTGCAACGGACGCTGGGTGGTCATGGCCTCAATATTTCTGCAGTTGATCTTTACAAGTATTTCAGTGTGAGGCACCCACTCACGCCAGGTAATTCCCAGTATGTGCTGAAGGCAGCTTATGTGGAAGCGCTCCAAGGACTTGATGTGACGGCTGTAGGTTACCCAAGCTTCACAGCTATAAAGGAGGGTGGTGACACAGAGCACTTGGTGTACAGCGACCTTTGTGGAGGGACGAAGGCCCCTGTTCTGAAAGACTGTACGTTGGAAGTCTCCCAAAGGCAGCTGATGCCTGTTTAATGCGGCTCTGGATGTTGTTGTCAATGCCGCTGTCCTCAGAGCGTCTCTCTCTCTCCTCTCTCCTCTCTGGCCTCTCTCTCCTCTCTGGCCTCTCTCTCCTCTCTGGCCTCTTTCTCCTCTCTGGCCTCTCTCTCCTCTCTGGCCTCTGTGGCCTCTCTGGCCTCTCTCTCCTCTCCCCCTCCTCTCTCTCCTCTTTCCTCACTCTCCCTCTCCTCCCCCTCCTCTCCCCCTCCTCTCCCCCTCCTCTCCCCCTCCTCTCCCCCTCCTCTCCCCCTCCTCTCCCCCTCCTCTCCCCCTCCTCTCCCCCTCCTCTCCCCCTCCTCTCCCCCTCCTCTCCCCCTCCTCTCCCCCTCCTCTCCCCCTCCTCTCCCCCTCCTCTTTCCTCACTCTCCCTCTCCTCTCCCTCTCCCCCTCCCCTCTCCCTCCTCTCTCTCCTCTTTCCTCTGTTATGAACCCCGTAACTGGGTGTCTTACCAGCAAAGATAGAAGTATCCGTTGGAGTCTGATGATACTATTTTTAACAGTATTTATTAGTAAAAATACACAAAAATAATATCAATGCAAATATACAGATAATATACGTCATCAATACTAAACCTAAAAGTGCGGGTATAATAATAATCAATAAGAAATAAGCTCTGTCGTTGTCTAGGGGATAATGAATTGTCCGATGGAAATATAAAGTTCAGTTCAGTTCATACAGGCTGCGGTAGTTGTCGATCACTGTGTTGCAATTGTTGGAGAGAGAGAGAGAGAGAAAAACTTGCCGACTTTCCTTTTACGATCTTGATCCGTATCCGTCCTTTAGCTAGACCGTTCCATGGAGGACTCGTCACCCAGGCAAGGGTGGACACACACACAAGCCCCCACTGGTCTCGTAGCGTCTCTCCTGGTGCGTCTGAGGGGTGTTCCCCAGACCCTCCTTTTATCCCCACTCACGGGGTCTCAGATGTCAATCAGGTTAGGATGATGCAATCCCTCAACCAGACCACTCTGGTTGCCCCCTGAGGGGTTTCAGTGAATAGAACAGTACTCAATACACAATTCCTTCTCCAAGAGACAATAGCAGTAATCTCTCTTTTTGTCAATAGGAGACATTCCACCTTTGTGTATTCTGGCGTTGTCTCTCTCTCATTACTGACATGATGTATATCTCTCTCATTTCCTGGGTATCAGACCCGAAATAATAGTGATCTTGCGATTCTCAAAGGCGGGGGGGTGGGCATTGGCGATTCTGTACCCTTCTGCCCATCAGAGTTGCTCCTCATTCGTAACACCTCACTCTCTCTCTCCTTTCCTGTACATCTCTGGGATGTGTGAGGAAACTTGGACCACAGGCTCACAGGGTGAGTGTACAAACTCCAGCTAGACAGCGACTGAGATGAGGATTGAACCCAGGTCTCTAGGGTAGGGAGGCAGTGGCCTGCTGTGTCACTCCATCCCACAGTCACTGAGTTCCTCTGACTCAGTGTACCAGCTGGTACTGAGGGATCAGTCATTCTGGGGAATACTACTATCCCATTGGAATCAGTGCCCCAGAGACCCTATCTTGCTTGGTCTTGGGTGCTCTCTGAGTGGAGTTTGCACGTTCTCCCAGTGACATCGTGGGTTTCCCTTGGCGCTTGGGTTTCCTCCCAATTCCAGAGACATGGGATCAGTGGATTAATTGTCCCCAGTGTGAGGGTGATGGGGGTGTGGAGAAATTAAATGGCTTAGGGTAGCAAAGGCAGTCATTTCTGACACATGTTGTTGAGGATAACACAGGCTCAGTGAGCTGAAGGGCCTGTTTCTCTTTTGCATCATTTGTGTCTCAGTAGGCCATTCAGCATGCCTGCATCTACATTTCTCAGGATAACCCTCAATTATGTGTCCCATCTGCTCGTAACTGCACCCACATTACTGTCCTCACCATTTGCTGCGGGAGCAGAGCCACATCTGCTCTCTTTCCTGTCCCTCCCCATCATCCAGGTGACGGAGTGACTCACTCAGCCAACTGAACCGTGCTGGGTTTAAATGCACTGGGATATCCTCTACACTGGAAAAGCCATAACATCACAGGACCTGGGAGAAGAATTGGGCTAAATCAGCCCATTATGGCTGACCCATTTCCCTCTCAACCCCATTCTCCAACCTTCTCTCCATAACTTTTCACAATCTGACTAATCAAGAACTTAACAACCTCCACCCACTGTCTTGGCCTCCGCAGCTACCTGTTGCAACAAATTGCACAGATTCACCTGCCTTTGACTAAAGAAATTTCTCCTCATCTCCGTTTTAAATGGACATCGCCTCTATCTGAGTAATGTCCTCTGGCCTGAGACTTCCCCCAGCATTGGAGACATCCTTTCCACATCCACTCTATCGAGGCCATTCAACATTTGCTAAGTTTCAATGAGATCCCTCATCATCCTCCAAATTCCAGTGAGTACAGGCCCAGGCCATCAATCACTCCTCATATAATCGCCCTTTCATTTCCGGAATTATCTGGTGATCTTCCTCTGAACCCTCTCCAATGTCAGCACAACCTTTCTCAAATAAGGCCCAAACTGCTCACAGTACTCCATTAGGCCTCGCCGGTGCAGTATAAAGCTCAATATTACATAACAACACACAAAATGCTGGAGGAACTCAGCAGACCAGGCAGCATCTATGGGAAAAAAAGCACAGTCAATGTTTCGGTCAAGACCTTTCAGCAGGACAGTAGAGGAAATAGATGAAGAGTAGAGTTAAAAGGGGGAATCTAATAGGAGAGGACTGGAAGCCTTTTCCCTTCTCCAGCCCTGCATCTCTTTCACCATCAACTTCCCAGCTCTTTACTTCACCCCTCCCCCTCCCATTTTCACCTATTACCTTGTGTTTCTCTCTCCCCTCCCCCACCTTTTACATTTATTATTCTTTTTTCTCCAGTCCTGCCCAAACGTCAACTGTATTTTTTTCCCATAGATGCTGCCATCCCTGCTGAGTTCCTCCAGCATTTTGTGTTTTGCTTGGATTTCTAGCATCTGCAGATTTTCTCTTGTTTGTGATCTGTTTGGATGGTATGCAGAACAAAGTTTTTCACTGTACCTCCATATGTAAACCAATTTATCTATTGCTTTTTTTAGTTGCCTTCTGTTGGCTTTTAAAAGCTTCCCAATCCTCTAATTTACCACACTTACCACTATGAGTAGTGATGTGCTGCAAGAATTGGTGCTGGGTCCATTGTTGTTTGTCATCTAAGATTGGGGATGTAAAGGACAGTGAGGAAAAACTTGCAGCGGGATCTGGAATAGCTGGGAAAATGGGCTGGAAAATAGCAGATGGAATTCAATGTAGACAAGTGCAAGATGTTGCACTTTGGTAGGACCCACCAGGGTAGGTCTTACACGGTGAACAGAGGAGTGTGGTAGAACAAAGGGATCTGGGAATACAGATTGATAATCATTTAAAGTGGCAGCACAGGTAAATAGAGTCATGATGAAAGCTTCTGGCACTTTGGCCTTTGTATTGAGTATGGGAACACAAGAAAATCTGCAGATGCTGGAATCCAAGCAACACACACAAAATGCTGGGGGAACTCAGTGGGTCAGACAGCATCTATGGAGAAGAGTAAACAGTCAGCATTTTGGGCTGAGACCCTTTATTGAGTAAAGAGATAGATAGATAGATACTTTATTCATCCCCATGGGGAAATTCAACTTTTTTTCCAATGTCCCATACACTTGTTGTAGCAAAACTAATTACATACAATACTTAACTCAGTAAAAAAATATGATATGCATCTAAATCACTATCTCAAAAAGCATTAATAATAGCTTTTAAAAAGTTCTTAAGTCCTGGCGGTTGAATTGTAAAGCCTAATGGCATTGGGGAGTGTTGACCTCTTCATCCTGTCTGAGGAGCATTGCATCGATAGTAACCTGTCGCTGAAACTGCTTCTCTGTCTCTGGATGGTGCTATGTAGAGGATGTTCAGAGTTTTCCATAATTGACCGTAGCCTACTCAGCGCCCTTCGCTCAGCTACCGATGTTAAACTCTCCAGTACTTTGCCCACGACGGAGCCCGCCTTCCTTACCAGCTTATTAAGACGTGAGGCGTCCCTCTTCTTAATGCTTCCTCCCCAACACGCCACCACAAAGAAGAGGGCGCTCTCCACAACTGACCTATAGAACATCTTCAGCATCTCACTACAGACATTGAATGACGCCAACCTTCTAAGGAAGTACAGTCGACTCTGTGCCTTCCTGCACAAGGCATCTGTGTTGGCAGTCCAGTCTAGCTTCTCGTCTAACTGCACTCCCAGATACTTGTAGGTCTTAACCTGCTCCACACATTCTCCATTAATGATCACTGGCTCCATATGAGGCCTAGATCTCCTAAAGTCCACCACCATCTCCTTGGTCTTGGTGATATTGAGACGCAGGTAGTTTGAGTTGCACCATATCACAAAGTCCTGTATCAGTTTCCTATACTCCTCCTCCTGTCCATTCCTGACACACCCCACTATGGCCATGTCATCAGCGAACTTCTGCACATGGCAGGACTCCGAGTTATATTGGAAGTCTGATGTGTACAGGGTGAACAGGACCGGAGAGAGTACGGTTCCCTGCGGCGCTCCTGTGCTGCTGACCACCGTGTCAGACCTACAGTCTCCCAACTGCACATACTGAGGTCTATCTGTCAAGTAGTCCACTATCCAATTCACCATGTGAGAGTCTACTCCCATCTCCGTTAGTTTGATGTTAGTTTGTTAGTTAGATGGGATGTTATGTTAAAGTTATATAAGACATTCATGAGGCTTAATTTGGAGAATGTGCAGTTTTGGTCACCTAGCTACAGGAAAGATGTAACTGCGAGTGCAGAGAATTTTTACAAGGATGTTGCCAGGACTGGAGGCCCTGAGTTATAAGGAAAGATTGAACAGGTTAGGACTTTATTCCTTGGAACATAGAAGACTGAGTGGAGATTTGATAGAGGTATACAAAATTATAAGGGATATATATATATATGGTAAATGAGCAGGCTTTTTCCACTGAGATTGGGAGGGACTACAACCAGAGGCCATGGGTTAAGGGTGAAAGGTGAAAAATTTAAGGTCAACATCAGGGGAAACTTCCTCACTCAAAAGATCATGAGAGCGTGGAATGAGCTGCCAGAACAAGTGGTGCATGGGAGCTCAATTTCAACGTTTAAGAGAAATTTGGAAAGTTACATAGATGGTAGGTATATGGAGGGCTATGATTCTGATGCACTTTGATGGGAGTAGGCAGATTAAATGATTTGGCACAGACTACATGGGCTGAAGGGCCTGTTTGGCTTTTGTATTTTTTTCCTGATGAGAATGTCAGGAGTGGGCGGGATCTTTGATTATGCTGACTGCTTTACTGAGGTACCGAGATGTATAGACAGAGTAAAACAGCCATAAGGAGGGAAAAGATGAAATAGGCATGTAAGCCAGCCAACAATATTAAAGAGATAACAAAAATTTTTCAGATATATATGAAAAGTATAAGAGAGGCAAGAGTAGATATCATACTGCTGGAAAATGACACTGGAGAGGTAGTAATGGGGGCAAGAGTATAGTGGACGACCTGAATAAGCATTATTCTTCACTGTGGAAGACTCTAGCAATGTGCCAGATATTCAAGAGTGTTAGGAGACAAAAGTGAGTGAAGTTGCCAGTACTAGGGAGAAGGTACTTGGGAAACTGAAAGGTCTAGATGTAGATAAGTCTCCTGGACCGTGTGGTGGAGGCTAAAGAGATTGTGGAGGCATTAGTAGTGATGTTTCAAGAATCACCTGATTCTGAAATGGTTCCAGAGGACTGGAAAATTGCAAATGTCACTTCACTCTTCAAGAAGGGAGGGAGGCAGAAGAAAGAAAATTTTAGGCCCGTTTTCTCAGCTCAGTGGTTGTGAAGATGTTGGCTGTGGATTCGATGTGCTTGGAGGCACGTGATAAAGTCAGCATGGTTTCCTTGAGGGAAAATCTTGCCTGACAAATCTGTTGAAATTCTTTGAGGAAATAACAGTCAGGATGGGCAAAGGAAAATTGGTTGATGTTATGTACTTGAATATTCAGAAGGCTTTCGACGGGGTGCACACATGAGGCTACTAAGTGCCCATGGTATTACAGGACAGATGGAGCAGTGGCTGATTGGCAGGAGACAAAGAGGGAGCCTTTTTTGATCGGCTGTTGGTGACTAATGGTGTACCACAGTGGTCTGTGTTTGGACCGCTTCTTTTTATGTTGTATATCAATTATTTGGTTGACAGAATTGATGGGTTTCCAGACAATATGAAGATAGGTGGAGGGGCAGGTAGTGTTGAACATAGAACATAGAATAGTAAAGCACATTACAGGCTCTTCGGCCCACAAAGTTGTGCCGACCCTCAAATCCTGCTTCCCATAACCCCCCACCTTAAATTCCTCCATATACCTGTCTAGTAGTCTCTTAAACTTCACTAGTGTATCTGCCTCCACCACTGACTCAGGCAGTGCATTCTACGCGCCAACCACTCTCTGAGTGAAAAACCTTCCTCTAATATCCTCCTTGAACTTCCCTCCCCTTACCTTAAAGCCATGTCCTCTTGTACTGAGCAGTGGTGCCCTGGGGAAGAGGCGCTGGCTGTCTACTCTGTCTATTTCTCTTAATATCTTGTACACCTCTATCATGTCTCCTCTCATCCTGCTTCTCTCCAAAGAGTAAAGCCCTAGCTCCCTTAATCTCTGATCATAATCCATACTCTCTAAACCAGGTAGCATCCTGGTAAATCTCCTCTGTACCCTTTCCAATGCTTCCACATCCTTCCTATACTGAGGCGACCAGAACTGGACACAGTACTCCAAGTGTGGCCTAACTAGAGTTTTATAGAGCTGCATCATTACATCGCATCTCGTAAACTCTATCCCTCAACTTATGAAAGCTAACACCCCATAAGCTTTCTTAACTACCCTATCTACCTGTGAGGCAACTTTCAGAGATCTGTGTACATGTACCCCCAGATCCCTCTGTTCCTCCACACTACCAAGTATCCTGCCATTTACTTTGTACTCTGCCTTGGAGTTTGTCCTTCCAAAGTGTACCACCTCACACTTCTCCAGGTTGAACTCCATCTGCCACTTCTCAGTCCACCTGCATCCTATCAATGTCCCTCTGCAATCTTCGACAATCCTCTACACTGTCTACAACACCACCAACCTATGTGTCGTCTGCAAACTTGCCAACCCACCCTTCTACCCCCACATCCAGGTCATTAATAAAAATCACAAAAAGTAGAGGTCCCAGAACAGATCTTTGTGGGACACCACTAGTCACAACCCTCCAATCTGAATGTACTCCCTCCACCACGACCCTCTGCCTTCTGCAGGCAAGCCAATTCTGAATCCACCTGGCCAAACTTCCCTGGATCCCATGCCTTCTGACTTTCTGAATAAGCCTACAATGTGGAACCTTGTCAAATGCCTTACTAAAATCCATGTAAATCACATCCACTGCACTACCCTCATCTATATGCCTGGTCACCTCCTCAAAGAACTCTATCAAGCTTGTTAGGCACGATCTGCCCTTCACAAAGCCATGCTGACTGGCCCTGATCAGACCATGATTCTCTAAATGCCCATAGATCCTATCTCTAAGAATCTTTTCCAACAGCTTTCCCACCACAGATGTAAGGCTCACTGGTCTATAATTACCTGGACTATCCCTACTACCTTTTTTGAACAAGGGGACAACATTCGCTTCCCTCCAATCCTCCGGTACCATTCCCATGGACAAGGACATAAAGATCCTAGCCAGAGGTTCAGCAATCTCTTCCCTTACCTTGTGGAGCAGCCTGGGGAATATTCCGTCAGGCCCCGGGGACTTATCTATCCTAATGTATTTTAACAACTCCAACACCTCCTCTCCCTTAATATCAACATGCTCCAGAACATCAACCTCACTCATATTGTCCTCACCGTCATCAAGTTCCCTCTCAGTGGTGAATACCGAAGAGAAGTATTCATTGAGGACCTCGTTCACTTCCACAGCCTCCAGGCACATCTTCCCACTTTTATCTCTAATCGGTCCTACCTTCACTCCTGTCATCCTTTTGTTCTTCACATAATTGAAGAATACCTTGGGGTTTTCCCTTACCCTACTTGCCAAGGCCTTTTCGTGCCCCCTTCTTGCTCTTCTCAGCCCCTTCTTAAGCTCCTTTCTTGCTACCCTATATTCCTCAATAGACCCATCTGATCCTTGCTTCCTAAACCTCATGTATGCTGCCTTCTTCCACCTGACTAGATTTTCCACTTCACTTGTCACCCATGGTTCCTTCACCCTACCATTCTTTATCTTCCTCACCAGGACAAATTTATCCCTAACATCCTGCAAGAGATCCTTAAACATCAACCACATGTCCATAGTACATTTCCCTGCAAAAACATCATCCCAATTCACACCCGCAAGTTCTGGCCTTATAACCTCATAATTTGCCCTTCCTCAATTAAAATTTTCCTGTCCTCTCTGATTCTATCCTTTTCCATGATAGTGCTAAAGGTCGGGGAGCAGTGATCACTGTCCCCCAGATGCTCACCCACTGACAGATCTGTGACCTGACCCGGTTTGTTATCTAATACTATATCTAGTATAGCATTCCCCCTAGCCGGCCTGTCAACATACTGTGACAGGAATCCATCCTGGACACACTTAACAAACTCTGCCCCATCTAAGCCCTTGGAACTAATCAAGTCCCAATCAATATTAGGGAAGTTAAAGTCACCCATGATAACAACCCTGTTATTTTTGCACCTTTCCAAAATCTGCCTCCCAATCTGCTCCTCGGTATCTCTGCTGCTACCAGGGGGCCTATAGAATACCCCTAGTAGAGTAACTGGTCCCTTCCTGTTCCTGACTTCCACCCATACTGACTCAAAAGAGGATCTTGTTACATTACCCACCCTTTCTGTAGCTGTAATAGTATCCCTGACCAGTAATACCACCCCTCCTCCCCTTTTTCCCCCCTCTCTATCCCTTTTAAAGCACTGAAGTCCAGGAATATTGAGAATCCATTCCTGCCCTGGTGCCAGCCAAGTCTCCGTAATGGCCACTACATCATAATTCCATGTATGTGTCCAAGCTCTCAGTTCATCACCTTTGTTCCTGATGCTTCTTGCATTGAAGTACACACACTTTAGCCCTTCTACCTTACTACCTGTACACCCTTTATTCTGCTTCTCTTTCCTCAAAGCCTCTCTATATGTTAGATCTGGCTTTACCCCATGCACTTCTTTCACTGCTCTATTGCTCCGGGTCCCATCCCCCTTGCAAGTTAATTTAAACCCTCCAAAACCATGCTAGCAAACTACCTGCAAGGATGTTGCTCCCCCTCGAGTTCAGGTGCAACCCATCCAATCTGTACAGGTCCCACCTTCCCCAGAAGAGATCCCAATGGTCCAAAAATCTAAAACCCTGCCCCCAGCACCAACTCCTCAGCCACGCATTCAACTGCCATCTCCTCCAATTCTTACCATCACTATCACGTAGTACTGGCAGCAATCCTGAGAACGCCACCCTTGAGGTCCTGTTCTTCAGCCTTCTGCCTAGTTCCCGAAACTCACACTTCAGGACCTCATCCCTCTTCCTGCCTATGTCGTTGGTCCCAACATGTATCACAACTTCTGGTTGCTTCCCCTCTCGTACCAGGATGTCATGCACCCGGTCAGAGACATCCCGGACCCTGGCACTTGCGAGGCAACAAACCATGCGGGTTTCCTTCTCACATCCACAAAATCTCCTGTCTGCTCCCCTGACTACAGAGTCTCCAATGGCGACAGCTCTCCTCTTCTCCGTCCCATCCTTCTGTACCACAGGGTCAGACTCAGTGCCAGAGGCCCTGCCACCGTGGCTCACACCTGGTCGGTCGTCCTCACCAACAGCATCCAGGACGGTGAACTTATTATTCAGGGGAATGGCTACAGGGGTGCTCTGCACTACCTGTCTACTCTCCTTCGCTTCCCCCCCTCAGACTGTCACCCAACGACCTGCTTCAGGCAGCCTAGGTGTGACTACCTCCCTGTAGCTCTCATCTATGACTGCCTCATTCTCCCTTATGAGTCGAAGGTCATCCAGCTGCTGCTCCAGATTCCTCACACGGTCTTCCAGATCGCCCAGCCACAAGCACTTCTGGCAGATGTCACTCTGCGGGAGAGGGGAGTTCCCCCAAGACTGCCACATCTCACAGGAGAGGCACAACACCGTCTGAGGAGGCACTGTAAAGACTAACTGGGAACAAGCTCATCCTCCACCTCTTCTTGTCGAAGCTTCTTGAGTCAAAGCCTCAAATCTCCACTCCTTCACTGGCCCACTCACTCACTGGCGGCTTTCCGCTTTTGAGGAAGCAGGGAGTTTACAGAGGGGCTTTGACAGATCAAGACAATTGGTTAAGAAGTAGAAAATGGAATACAGTGCAGGGAAGTGTATGTTGATGCTCTTTGGTAGAAGGAGTAAAGGCAGAGATTATTTTCTGAATGGGGAGAAAACTCAAAACTCCAAGGTGTAAATGGACCTGGGAGCCCTCAGGCAGGATCCATCCTTCACCAACTAAACGCACTGTGTCCCTGCTTTCAGGAATCCTGCGATTGGTACCCTGAGATCCCCCTGTTCTTCAGCACTCCCTAGAATCCCACCTTTTGACATGTACAGCCTACCCTGATCAGACCTGCTGAGCTGCGTCTTCTCACTTCTCAGGAATAAATTCCAACTGTCATTGCTCTGTCAATTAATCTGTTTCTGTAAAACAACCCTTCTCAGTATCAATACCGCAAAATTCCTTGCGGTCTAAAAATTTAATCTCCCAACCGACACGCTTCAGCTCTCGGGCCAGACTTTCCTGTTTCTGCCTCACATTCCCTGCATTGTTTTGCACTCTCTCCCCTTCTCGGGTTACAGACTTCAGACTTCACTTGCCTCTGGTTTCTGCCACCCCTGCAGGCAACCTCATCAACTCTGTCAGTTCGCTCTGATATTTAATCCTGCTCACACCACACCTTCCACTTTTGTTCTGTATGCCTCTCCCCAAACCCCACCCCTCCTGCAAGTTGAAGCTTGCTTCATGTCGACACTGAGCCAGGCAGGTAACCCAATCCACACGAACAGCCAAACACTCAGTGTTTCTCACTGGGCTGAGCAGGAGTGTCAGAGTCAGACAGAAGCGTAACAGGCCATTAAACTGTTGGTGACTCTCTCCAGCTGTGTGTCAAAGGCACTCATCACTCTCTGAGTGACAAAGGTACCTACCCCGCTTCCTCCTCACCCTGATCTGTGTCCTTTAATTTTATCCACCTCAGGGTATAGGGAAAATTCCTGCAGTCTGTTCTGTCTCATTTTATATATCCCAGTCTCACCTCTCCTAACTTCCTCCACTCCTGGGTGACCAGACCCAGCCTCCCTTCAGAAGTGAAATCCAATGTCCCAGGCAACATGTTGGTGAATTCCCCTCTGCACTGTTCAGTGATAATCACATTCTTCCTGTAGCCTGCAGACCAGAACTGCACGTAGTAGTCCAGCTGAGGACTGAGCAAGGTTTTAAGAAATTGAAGCAACTTCTCTACACTTGTACTCAGTGCCAGTAGTAATCACGATCAGTATCCCTTGTGCCTTCTTAATGACAATGTCTACCTGTGCTGTCATTTAAAAGTTCCAAGACTCCTCTGTTCCTCATTTCTCCCGACTGCCTGACCCTTCATGTATGTGTGGGGACCATGGGGCACTGAATCACAGACTGGGAAGAGTGTGGTTGCCCCAGGATGAATGATGGGGAGGAAGTCAGGTGGCTTGTGAGAGCAGACGTGGACAGAACAATTGCTTCACAGGGGCTGGATTAAAGGTATTCGTGCCCTACTGGGAGGGAGTTTCTCAGGGGTAGGACCGCGCTGAAGTAAGCCCTGAGAATGTTGACCCTGATTGGGATCCACTCTCGGCAGGTGATGATGGGTGGATCCTGGTTTACAGAGGCCTTTGGAGATCCGTGGAGTGTGGCTGAGGATCAGCTGCTACAGCGTGCAGTGCAGGCAGTGCAGGAGCAGCTGGGGATTGTAGCACAGCCACTGAGGACCATCGTCAGAGTACAGCAGGTGAGGGGACTACTCGACCGGGAGAAGAGGGGGCAAAGTGCCCATCACACTCCACAGGGGACAGAGTGAGTCTCCTTCTACTCTCCTACATCACGTACTGCCCGGGCACGGGTCCGACACAGAGTGCAGCTCCCTCTATACTCCCACATCACATTCCTGGGACCGACACAGAGTGAAGCTCCCTCTACACTGTCCCATCACACACTCCCAGGGCAAGGGTCCGACACAGAGTGAAGCTCCCTCTACACTGTCCCATCACGCACTCCCTGGGTACAGGTCAGACACAGAGTGAAGCTCCCTCTACACTGTCCCATCACACACTCCTAGGATCAGACACAGAGTGAAGCTCCCTCTACACTGTCCCATCACACACTCCCAGGATACGGGTCAGACACAGAGTGAAGCTCCCTCTACACTGTCCCATCACACACTCCTAGGATCAGACACAGAGTGAAGCTCCCTCTACACTGTCCCATCACACACTCCTAGGATCAGACACAGAGTGAAGCCTTCCTTGTGTTTCTGAGTAACTTTGTCCATGTTCTTGACACACAGGACTGTATCCCACAATATGAAATTGGACACTGGAAGCTCTTAGGTAAGTTGGCATGGCTACCTAGTATGTGACCCACACCCCTCAGCACACACCACCTGCAAGTCCCCCCCTGACCCCTCAACACCCACCCCATGACTCTGCCCAGGCATTCAGACGACCCTGATTGAGAGATGCAAACCCATGCCAGTGGTGACAAGTGGTGTGTGTCAGGGACCCCTTCTCTTTATGATTTTAATAAATGACCTGGATGAGGAAGTGGAGGGATGGGTTAGTAAATTTGCTGATGACACAAAGGTTGGAGGTGTTGTGGATAGTGTGGAGGGCTGTCAGAGGTTACAGTGGGACATTGATAGGATGCAAAATTAGGCTGAGAAGTGGCAGATGGAGTTCAGCACAGATGGAGGTGGTTTATTTTGGTAGGTCAAATATGATGACAGAATATAGTATTAATGGTAGGACTCTTGGTAGTGTGAAGGATCAGGGGGATCTTGAGGTCTGAGTCCATAGGACACTCAAAACTGCTATGCAAGTTGACTGGTTTGGAAGGCATACGGTGTATTGGCCTTCAACTGTGGGATTGAGTTTAAGAGCTGAGAGGTAATGTTACAGCTATTTACGACCCTGGTCAGACACCACTTGGAGTACTGTGCTCAATTCTGATCACGTCACTACAGGAAGGATGTGGAAGCCATAGAAAGGGTGCAGAGGAGATTTACAATGATATTGCCTGGATTGGGGAGCATGCCTTATGAGAATAGGTTGAGTGACTCGGCCTTTTCTCCTTGGAGTAGCGGAGGATGAGAGGTGACCTGATAGAGATGTATAAGATGAGAGGCATTGATCGTGTGGCTAGTCAGAGGCTTTTTCCCAGAACTGAAATGGCTAACGTGTGAGAAGGCACAGTTTCAAGGTGCTGGGGAGTAGGTACAGAGGAGATGTCAGTGTTAAGTTTTTTATGCAGAGAGTGGTGAGTGCGTGCAATGGGCTGCCGGCGGCAGATACGATAAGGTCTTTTAAGAGGCTCTTGGATAGGTACATGGAGCTTAGGAAAATAGAGGGCTATGGGTAACCCGAGGTAATTTCTAAAGTAAGTGCATGTTCAGTACAGCATTGTGGGCCGAAGGGCCTCTATGATGAAAGTTTTCTTTGTTTCTATCATCAAGCCAACTCTCGACATGACTTCCTCTCCTTTTGCCACCCACCCTGCTACCCCTGTATCAGGTGTACAGTCAGTATTGCAGCAAACCTGGAACAATCAACACACTCTTCCCCTCCGTACCTGTGACACAGTCACCTCAGTATCTGGCTGTTTTCCGTCTCTGTCATCCAGCTCCAAATCCCCCTTTCACCCCACACACCATCTCTGTCACCCACTCTGTTTTCTGTAAGCCCTCCGGCCCCTACAACCCTCCCTGTGTCTGAAACCCCCTCCAGCCCCTACACCTCTCCCTGTGACTGAAACCACCTCCGGCCCCTACACCTCTCCCTGTCTCTGAAACCCCCTCCGGCCCCTACAATCCTCCCTGTGACTGAAACCCCCTCCGGCCCCTACACCTCTCCCTGTGTCTGAAACCCCCTCCGGCCCCTACAACCCTCCCTGTGTCTGAAACCCCCTCCAGCCCCTACACCTCTCCCTGTGACTGAAACCCCCTCCGGCCCCTACACCTCTCCCTGTGTCTGAAACCCCCTCCGGCCCCTACACCTCTCCCTGTGTCTGAAACCCCCTCCAGCCCCTACAACCCTCCCTGTGTCTGAAACCCCCTCCAGCCCCTACAACCCTCCCTGTGTCTGAAACCCCCTCCAGCCCCTACACCTCTCCCTGTGACTGAAACCCCCTCCGGCCCCTACACCTCTCCCTGTGTCTGAAACCCCCTCCGGCCCCTACACCTTTCCCTGTGTCTGAAACCCCTTCCGGCCCCTACACCTTTCCCTGTGTCTGAAACCCCTTCCGGCCCCTACACCTCTCCCTGTGACTGAAACCCCCTCCGGCCCCTACACCTTTCCCTGTGTCTGAAACCCCTTCCGGCCCCTACACCTTGCCCTGTGTCTGAAACCCCTTCCGGCCCCTACAACCCTCCCTGTGTCTGAAACCCCCTCCGGCCCATACACCTCTCCCTGTGTCTGAAACCCCACTGCCCCCTATACCTCCCCCTGTGTCTGAAACCACCAGGGTCACCTACACCTCTCCCTGTGGCTGAAATCCCCTCCAGCCGCTACACCCCTCCTTGTGTCTGAAACCACCAGGGTCCCCTACAACCCTCCCTGTGTCTGAAACCACCAGGGCCCCTACACCTCTCCCTGTGTCTGAAACCCCCTCCGGCCCCTACACCTCTCCCTGTGTCTGAAACCCCCTCCGGCCCCTACACCTCTCACTGTGTCTGAAACCCCACTGCCCCCTATACCTCCCCCGTGTCTGAAACCACCAGGGTCACCTACACCTCTCCCTGTGGCTGAAATCCCCTCCAGCCCCTACACCTCTCCCTGTGTCTGAAACCACCAGGGTCCCCTACACCCCTCCTTGTGTCTGAAACCACCAGGGTCCCCTACACCTCTCCCTGTGGCTGAAATCCCCTCCAGCCGCTACACCCCTCCTTGTGTCTGAAACCACCAGGGTCCCCTACAACCCTCCCTGTGTCTGAAACCCCCTCCGGCCCCTACAACCCTCTCTGTGTCTGAAACCCCACTGCCCACTATACCTCCCCCTGTGTCTGAAACCACCAGGGTCACCTACACCTCTCCCTGTGGCAGAAATCCCCTCCAGCCCCTACACCTCTCCCTGTGTCTGAAACCACCAGGGTCCCCTACAACTCTCCTTGTGTCTGAAACCCCACCGGCCCCTACAACCCTCCCTGTGTCTGAAACCACCAGGGTCACCTACACCTCTCCCTGTGGCTGAAATCCCCTCCAGCCCCTACACCCCTCCCTGTGTCTGAAACCCCCTCTGGCCCCTACACCTCTCCCTGTGTCTGAAACCACCAGGGTCCCCCACACCCCTCCCTGTGTCTGAAACCCCCTCTGACCCCCACGCCCCTCCCTGTGTCTGAAACCCCCTCTGACCCCCACACCCCTCCCTGTGTCTGAAACCCCCTCCGACCCCTACAACCTTCCCTGTGTCTGAAACTCCCTCCGGCCCCTACACCTCTCACTGTGTCTGAAACCCCACTGCCCCCTATACCTCCCCCTGTGTCTGAAACCACCAGGGTCACCTACACCTCTCCCTGTGGCTGAAATCCCCTCCAGCCCCTACACCTCTCCTTGTGTCTGAAACCACCAGGGTCCGCTTCACCCCTCCTTGTGTCTGAAACCACCAGGGTCCCCTACACCTCTCCCTGTGTCTGAAACTCCCTCCGGCCCCTACACCTCTCCCTGTGTCTGAAACCCCCTCTGGCCCCTACACCTCTCCCTGTGTCTGAAACCACCAGGGTCCCCTACAACCCTCCCTGTGTCTGAAACCCCCTCCGGCCCCTACAACCCTCCCTGTGTCTGAAACCCCACTGCCCACTATACCTCCCCCTGTGTCTGAAACCACCAGGGTCACCTACACCTCTCCTTGTGGCTGAAATCCCCTCCAGCCCCTACACCTCTCCCTGTGTCTGAAACCACCAGGGTCCCCTACACCTCTCCTTGTGTCTGAAACCCCACCGGCCCCTACAACCCTCCCTGTGTCTGAAACCACCAGGGTCACCTACACCTCTCCCTGTGGCTGAAATCCCCTCCAGCCCCTACACCCCTCCCTGTGTCTGAAACCCCCTCTGGCCCCTACACCTCTCCCTGTGTCTGAAACCACCAGGGTCCCCCACACCCCTCCCTGTGTCTGAAACCCCCTCCGGCCCCTACACCTCTCCCTGTGTCTGAAACTCCCTCCGACCCCCACACCCCTCCCTGGGTCTGAAACCCCCTCCGACCCCTACACCCCTCCCTGTGTCTGAAACCCCCTCTGACCCCCACACCCCTCCCTGTGTCTGAAACCCCCTCTGATCCCCACACCCCTCCCTGTGTCTGAAACCCCCTCTGACCCCCACACCCCCCCCCCTCCCATGTCTGAAACCCCCTCCGACCCCTACAACCCTCCCTGTGTCTGAAACTCCCTCCGGTCCCTACACCTCTCCCTGTGTCTGAAACCACCAGGGTCCCCTACACCTCTTCCTGTGACTGAAACCACTACTGTCCCCTACACCTCTTCCTGTGTCTGAAACTCCCTCCGGCCCCTACACCTCTTCCTGTGTCTGAAACCCCCTCTGGCCCCTACACCTCTCCCTGTGTCTGTAACCCCCTCTGGCCCCTACACCTCTCCCTGTGTCTGAAACCACCAGGGTCCCCCACACCTCTCCCTGTGTCTGAAACTCCCTCCGGCCCCTACACCTCTCCCTGTGTCTGAAACCCCCTCCGACCCCCACACCCCTCCCTGGGTCTGAAACCCCCTCCGACCCCTACACCCCTCCCTGTGTCTGAAACCCCCTCTGACCCCCACACCCCTCCCTGTGTCTGAAACCCCCTCTGACCCCCACACCCCTCCCTGTGTCTGAAACCCCCTCTGACCCCCACACCCCCCCCCGTGTCTGAAACCCCCTCCGACCCCTACAACCCTCCCTGTGTCTGAAACTCCCTCCGGTCCCTACACCTCTGCCTGTGTCTGAAACCCCCTCTGGCCCCTACACCTCTCCCTGTGTCTGAAACCCCCTCCGGCCCCTACACCTCTCCCTGTGTCTGAAACCACCAGGGTCCCCTACACCTCTTCCTGTGTCTGAAACCCCCTCCGACCCCCACACCCCCCCCCCCCGTGTCTGAAACCCCCTCCGACCCCTACAACCCTCCCTGTGTTTGAAACTCCCTCCGGTCCCTACACCTCTCCCTGTGTCTGAAACCCCCTCCGGCCCCTACACCTCTCCCTGTGTCTGAAACCACCAGGGTCCCCTACACCTCTTCCTGTGTCTGAAACCCCCTCTGACCCCCACACCCCTCCCTGTGTCTGAAACTCCCTCCGACCCCCACACCCCTCCCTGTGTCTGAAACTCCCTCCGACCCCCACACCCCTCCCTGTGTCTGAAACCCCCTCCGGCCCCTACAACCCTCCCTGTGTCTGAAACTCCCTCCGGTCCCTACACTTCTCCCTGTGTCTGAAACCCCCTCCGGCCCCTACACCCCTCCCTGTGTCTGAAACCCCCTCCAGTCCCTACACCTCTCCCTGTGTCTGAAACCCCCTCCGGCCCCTACAACCCTCCCTGTGTCTGAAACCCCCTCCGACCCCCACACCCCTCCCTGTGTCTGAAACCACCAGGGTCCCCTACACCTCTTCCTGTAAACAGAAAATATACTGCAGATGCTGTGGTCAAATCAACACGTACAAACAAGCTGGAGGAACTCAGCAGGTTGGGCAGCATCCATGGAAACGTGCAGTCAGTGTTCTGGGCCGAGACCCATCTGAAACCACCACTGCCCCTACAGCTGTCCCTGTCTCTGTAAACCCACCGGCTCATACACTCCTCCCTGTCTCTCTATTGTTGAAGGTCCCTGTGCAGAACCTGGCTGGACCCCTCTTCCTCCTTCCTCCATTTGTACGTTCCAGAACCCCCTCACTACCTAGCCATGATTTCTTTATGACTGCTCACCCCTCCCTGTGTGTCGGATGATGTTTTACTCCCTATGTCACTGATGGTGCAATATTTGTGAAGTGACATAGGATTGGAAGATTTTGAATCCTTGTGGGTTGAGTTGAGAAACTGCAAGGGTAAGAGGACCCTGATGGCAGTTATATACAGGCCTCCAATTAGCTGGGATGTGGACAACAGATTACAACAGGAAATAGAAAAGGCTTGTCAAAAGGGCGATCTTAGTAGTCATGGGAGATTTCAACATGCAGGTAGATTCGGAAAATCAGGTTTGAAATGGATCCCAAGAGAGTGATTTTGCCAGCATGATAGAGCTGAGGATGAGCAGCAGGTTTACAAGTAGATGATAGATATAACGTGAATGTAAGGTAGGACAAACCAATAATCGGATACAAATGCAGACAAAGAGTTAAATTGTACCACAGAGGCAAAATTCAGATGGGTGTAGAACACAGGACTGAAGGAGCTGTATTTAAATGCACATAGTATTCAGAATAAGGTGGATGAACTGGTGGCGCAATTAGAGATTGTTTGGTCCATAGGCAGTGGTTTGGGTCTGTTGGTAAAAGATGGAATTACATCTTTAGAAAGAAGTGACTTGGGGTAAGAGAATGTCGAATCTTTGTGGGTGGAGATAAGAACTACAAAAGTGAAAAAACATTATGGGAATCATCTATAGGCTTCCAAATAGCAAAAATGTGGAGATGAGATTGCAAAATGAACTGGAAAAGACATTAATAAGGGTAACGACACAATTGTATGGGGGACTTCAATATGCAAGGGAATTGGGAAAATCAGATTGGTGTTGGATTGCAAGAGGGGGAATTTGATGAATGCCTGCAAGATTTTTTTTTAGAGTAGATTGTGTTTGATCTTACTCAGGGCAAGGCTATGTTAGATTGGGTGTTGTGCGATAAAATCCAGATTTTATTAGGGAGCTTAAGGTAAGGGAACCTTTAGGATACATTGATCATAATATGATTGAATTCATATTACAGTTTGAGAGGAAGAAGCATAATTCACATGTATCAGAATCGCAGTGGAATAAAGGGAATTACAGAGGCATGAGAGAGGAGCTTGCCCAGGTGGATCGGAGGGGGATACGGTGGGGATGGCGGCAGAGCAGAGATGGCAGAAGGTTCTGGGAATAGTTCACAAGGTGCAGGACAGATATATCCCACAGAAGAAGTTGTCAGATGGTAGGGGGAGGCAACTGTGGCTGACAAGGGAGGTTAAGGACTGCATTAAAGCCAAGGAAAGGATATATAATGTAGCAAAAGTAAGTGGTAAGTTGGATGGTAAGGAACTTTTAAAAATACAACAAAAGGTAACTTAAAAAAAAACCCATGAGAAGGAAAAAAATTAAATATGAGTGCAAACTAGCCAATAATATAAATCAAGATACCAAAAGTTTTTTCAGTTATGTATTGGACCACTGGAAAGTGATGCTGGTGGTAGAAATGGGGAACAAAGAAATGGCAGATGAACTTAATGTGTACTTTGCATCTGCCTTCACTGTGGAATATACTAGCAGTGTGCCAGAGGTCCGTGAGTGTCAGGAAGCAGGAGTGAGTGCCATTGATATTACAAAGGAAAAATTGTTAGGCAAACTGAAAATCTTAAGGTGGTTAAGTCACTTGGACCAGATGGACTACATCCCAGAGTTCTGAAAGAAGTTGCTGAAGAGATAGCAGATGCATTGGTCATGATCATTCAAGAATCTCTTGATTTTGGTATGGTTCTGGAGGACTGGAAGACTGCTAATGTCACTCCACTCTTTAAGAAGGGAAGTAGAGAAAAGAAAGGAAATTATAGACCACTTAGCTTAACCTCAGTGGTTGGTAAATTGTTGGAGTCTTTTATTGAGGATGAGGTTTCGGGGTACTTGAAGGTTAATGATAAAATAAATCAAAGTCAGCATGGTTTCTGTAAAGAGAAATATTGCCTGACAGATCTGTTAGAGTTCTTCGAAGAAATAACCAGCAGGGTGGACAAAGGAGAAGCAGTAGATATCAATTACTTGAGTAGCATTGGTGCCCCCAATTTAACCCTGTTCGCCTAGGGTGAACCGCCATCACCAGCCAATAGTGCGACACTTCAGTGTAAATACGGCGTAATGCCCCCCAGTACACACTTGCAACACAAATATTAGACAATACACCAAAAGCGAATAAATAATTGCAACTTTATAGTTATTTCTTAGTGATGGGTTAGTAGAAACAGATAACCCAAAGGCACCAAATCTGTAAGTTTATGAGTTTGTGCACGTAATATTTTAATACGTTGGAGCTCACGCCTCCGGTTCCATCCACAACGACCTTCCGAGCCTTCAGCCACCGTCCGAACCGCCGATGTCCAGTATCCACCGCCCTGGAACCGCTGTCTGCTCCACACACGTCCATCCTCCTCGCTCTCCTCCCAAAAAAGACTGCGAACTTCCGCTCAGTTTACACATACAAGATAGCATAACAATTCTCAATTGGTTAGTTCCCCCCCCCTCCCTTATTTGCAGTCATAACCCAAACATTCCAGACACAGAAACCTATTTCAGCATTGAATAACATTACAGAGAAGCCATTTTGTTAGCCTGAACAATTAACACCACAGTTACTGGTACTGAGAGCTGTACGTTCTCCCTCACCAAATTTAGTCATGCCCTCATGACACTCAGATAATTCGCCAACCCTTCCTGCAGAACACACAGCCGAATCCAAGTGCAGGAATCAGTGACATAACTTCCCAAAACAGTGGAGATCATACCCTGTTCCCCAGGTGCTACATAGGCCAACCTATCTGGGGGGGGGGGGGGGGGGCGCCTCCTTCTCTGAGACCTGTGCACCCCCTCTTCTAATTCCTCCACCTCGGACAATACTTGAGACTCATGGAAACTACGAGGCAAACCCTCCTGCGAGCGGTCACCCAAGCCCCCCTGCACCTCGGAACCCGCTATCTCTTGCTCGGGCCCCACATACTCCCCGCCAACACCCTGTGGTTCTCCCGATGGCCCATCACTAGCCCCCCTTACTCCGTCTAACCCAGTGGAGGAAGGGCCAGGAACAACCTCCTTCATCACAGGGGCATCAGCGAATGGCAGCATGTACCAATCATCCCAGTCACTATCCTCCGAGTCAGTATCCCTCACAGGGGCTGGGCTGGGGCCCGCCTCTCCTGGGGTGGGCTCTTCCTCCACCCTGCGTGGACACAGAATCCTGGTACGAGGTGCAGCCGGCATCTCGGGCTCCTGCTCTACTTTTACATCTCACCCCAGGGGCAACAGATGATTCCAATGGAGAATCTTGACAGACCCCTTCCCATCCTCGGGCTGCACTTGGAAGACCCGTAAGTTGGGCAACTGACTCTCCACCACATAGGGCGTGCCTGACCAGCAATCAACCAGCTTGTGCTTCCCAGGCAATCTCAGATTCTTTATGAGGACTCGGTCTCTCGGCAAGAGTTGGAAGAGCTTTACTTTCTGGTCATATCTCCTCTTATTTCCCCAATCCTGCTTGGCGGCTGCCTCCCCAGCCAACTCATAAACCCTTTGCAGCTCCTTCTTCATATCAGCCACATACTTCAAGTAGGGCTTCGGCGATACTTCACCCACATCCGTCCCGAAACAGAGGTCAATGGGCAACCTTGCCTCGCGCCCGAACATCAAATAATAGGGTGAGCAGCCAGTAGCATCATTGAGTGTACAGTCATAGCAGTGAACCAGATGTCCAATATGTTGACTCCATTGACTCTTTTTGCTGATATCCAGAGTCCCGAGCATGTCTAGCAGGGTCCGATTAAACCTCTCTGGCTGGGGGGGGGGGGGTCACCCTGCGGATGATAAGGTGTGGTCCTCAATTTCTCAATTCCCAGCATATCCAGTAACTCGTAGATGAGCTTACTCTCAGAGACCTGTCCCTGGTCACCATGTATCTGCTGGGGAAGGCCATAATGCACAAAATACTTCTCCCATTGCACTCTTGCCACTGTAGTCGCCCTCTGATCCTTGGTGGGGAACGCACGAGCATACCTGGTGTAATGGTCCGTGATGACTAAGACATTCACCGTGTTGCTGGTATCGGGTTCCATGGTCAGGAAATCCATACACACCAGGTCCAAAGGCCCCGCACTCTGCAAGTGCGACAAAGGAGCAGCCTGCATAGGCAGCGTCTTCTGGCATATGCGACGTATGCAGGACTTGCAATACTCGTTGACCTCCGAACTCATTCGAGGCCAATAAAACCGGTCCTTGAGTTCTCCTTCTCCACCCCCAAGTGCCCAGAGACATCGTGCAGTGACTTCATCACAACTCTCCGATAATTCTCAGGCAGGACCAGCTGCCAACACCGAGGTCGGTCCGGGGTGATGTTACCCAGTATAACATTTGGTTCTTCAACCTCAACCGAGGCCAGTCTCTCAGTAACAGAGACACTGAGCAATGTTGAGTTTTCTCCACCCGGACCACGTCCCCCTTCTCAGCTGCATCCCAAATAGTGCCAATGCCAGGGTCATCTCGCTGAGCAGCTGCAATTGGATTTTCAGAAAGCATTTGATAAGGTGTCACACATGAGGCTGCTTATCAAGATAAAATTCCATGGCATTACAGAGAAGCTACTATATGACCATAAGATATAGGAGCAGAAGTAGGCCATTCAGCCCATTGAGTCTGCTCCACCATTCAATCATGGCTGATCCAATTTTTCCAGTCATTCCAACTCCCCTGCCTTCTCCCCATATCCTTTGATGCCCTGGCTAATCAAGAACCTATCCATCTCTGCCTTAAATACATCCAGTGACTTGGCCTCCACAGCCACACGTGGAAACAAACTCCACAGATGTACCACCCTCTGATTAAAGTAATTTCTCCACATCTTTGTTCTAAATGGATGTCCTTCAATCCTGAAGTTGTGCCCTCTTGTCCTAAACTCCACTACCATGGGAAATAACTAATCTGTTAAGGCCTTTCAACGTTCAGAATGTTTCTATGAGATTCCCCCTCTTTCTCCTGAACTCCAGGGAGTACAGCCCAAGAGCTGCCCGATGTTCCTCACATGGTAACCCTTTCATTCCTGGAATCATTCTTGTGAATACAGGCTGACAGGCGGGACGCAGCAAGAAACTGCCTAGAATCCCCCAACTGCATAGCCCTCTATTTTTCTAAGCTCCATGTACCTATCTAAGAGTCTCTTAAAAGACCCTATTGTATCCATCTATACCGCCTTCACTGGCAGTGCATTCCACGCACCCACCACTCCGTGTGTATAAAACTTACCCCTGACGTCCCCTCGGTACTTACTTCCAAACACCTTAAAACTATGCTCCCTCGTGTTAGTCATTTCAGCCCTGGGAAAAAGCCTCTGGCTATTCACGTGATAGCAACAACATCAGCAAAACAAGTCCCTTTCCAGCCTTGGATCCACCCTGCCACCCACAGCTTCTTGTTCTTCCAGTCCCGATGAAGGCTCTTGGTCCGATACACCAACCACTCACTCCTCTTCACAGATGCTGCCCAACCCACTGAGATAATGGTGAGGAGGCAGATGTATGTAGTTGAGTGGGATCTGAGATCAGCCATGATGGAGCAGCTTTGATGGGCTGAATAGTTTAATTTTGCTCCTATTCTTATGATCAGTTTGTCGTTGAGACTAACAGGGATCAGCTATGCTGGATTGAGTGTTATTTAATGAACCAGAGGCGATTAGGGAGCTTAAGGTAAAGGAATCCTTAGGAGCCAGTGATCACAGTATGATTGAGTTCAACTTGAAATTTGAGAGGGAGAAAGTAAAGTCTGACGTAGCAGTATTTCAGTGGAATAAAGGAAATTACAGTGGTATGAGAGGGGAATGGTCAAAGTAAATTGGAAGGAGATGCTGGCAGGGATGAAAGCAGAGCAGAAATGTCTTTTGTTTCCTTGAAAAATAAAGGTGCAAGATGGATGTATTCCAAAAACAAAGAAATACTCAAATGGCAAAATGGTACAACCATGGCTGACGAAGACAAAGCTCTAAAGTAAAAGCAAAGAGGGCATACCACCAAACAAAAATTAACAGGAAGGCGAGGATTGGGAAGCTTTTAAAACCCTACAGAAAACAACTAAAAGAATCATTTGGAGGGAAAAGATGAAAACAAGTTAGCAAACAATATCAAAGTGAATAGTAAAAACCTTTTCAAGTTTAAAAAAATAAGAGAGAGGAGAGTGGATATAGGACCACTAGAAAATGAGTCCCGAGAAATAACAGGGAACAAAGAGAAAGCAGATGAACCAAATGAGTATTTGGAGTACTTTTTATGTTGTATATAAATGATTTAGATGATGGTTTAGATGGTTTGTTGCAAAGTTTACAGATGATATGAAGATTGGAGGGGCAGGTAATGTTGATGAAACAGGCTGCAGAAGGATTTAGACAGATTAGGAGAATGGTCAAGAAAGTAACAAATGAAATACAATGTTGGAAAATGCATGGTCATGCACTTTGGCAGTAGAAATAAATGTGCAGACTATTTTCTAAATGGGGAGAAAATCCAAAAATCTGAGATGCAAAGGGACTTGGGAGTCCTTGTGCAGAACACTCTAAAGGTTAATTTGCAGGTTGAGTTGTTGGTGAGGAAGGCAAATACAATGTTAGTATTCATTTCAAGAGCTCTAGAATACAAGAGCAGGGATGTGATGCTGAAGCTTTCTGGTGGGGCCTCACCTTGAATATTGTGAACAGTTTTGGGCTTCTCATCTAAGAAAAGGTGTGCTGGCATTGGAAAGGATTCAGAGGAGGTTCACATGGATGATTCTGAGAATGAAAGGTTTATCATGTGAGGAACATTTGATGGCTCTGGGCCTGTACATGCTGGAATTTAGAAGAATAAGAGGGGATCTCACTGAAACCTTTTGAATATTGGTGGTGAATTTGTGGGATTTGTTACCATAGGCAGCAGTGGAGGCCAGATCAATGGGTCTGTTTAAGGCAGAGATTGCTAGGTTCTTGATTGGCCATGGCATCAAAGGTTATGGGGAGAAGGCTGGGGAGGGGGAAATAGGATCAGCCATAATTGAATGGCGGTGCAGACTCAATGGGCCAAATGGCATAATTCTACACCAATGTCTTATGGTCTCATTTCTCCCCCAACTCTGCCATCCCTTCACACATACCCTACCACCCTCTCACTTTTCCACTCACAACCTCACCATTCTTCTCTCTCTTCCTACCCCTTGCCAACCTCCCCTCTCCCTTCCCTTATGTTCCTCTACCCCACCTCCCCTACCCACTTCTCCCTCTTCCTTCCACCCACAGCTGACATCTCTGGATTCATTGAGCATAACCGCCTTCCTCTGACGCTGATCGGAGCCTCGTACCAGGGCGTGTCGGTAAACGACTGCATCTACCAGGCACAGCATAGCGTCGAGCGCCTCTGCCACTGAGGTGGGGTGTTCATCCTCTCAACTCTGTGCTCCTGCCCCTCCCCCTAGGCTCCCCATCGGTAGACCCAGGAGTAATTCCCTAAAGGTGTCAGTCTGACCCCTGTATGGTGACAGGGCTTCCCTGCACCTGACTGCCCTGTTCCAGTGGTACAGTGGGCTGTTGGGGCTGGGCCAAGTATTGGCAGGTGCTGTTAAATGCATAGATGTATCAGGGCTGGTGTGTTTCCCCGGAGCGTCAGATGCTGAGGCTGGGCTTAGAGAAGTGTATCAAATGGGAGCATGGCCAGATAGGTGGTCTCTCGGTATGGGAGCCTGGATCTAGAGGGCACAGGTTTAAGGTGAGAGCAGACAAATTTCAAGGACTTGGGAATCACACTTCTCTGGGTGTGTGGAATGCCGGAGTAGCTGATAGAGATGGGTACAGTTGCAGTGTTTTAATTAATTACCTTTGGACAGCCTCATGGTTTAGAGCAGGGGATCCCAACCTTTTTAATGACATTGAGCCTCAGCTTTAACTGAGGGGTTTTGGACCCTGGGCTGAGGACCCCTGGTTTAGCGTGGAGGCAAGTGGGACTAACTCAGTTCAGTATGCTCACGTAGAGCTGATGGACCTCTTTCTGTGCTGTGCAATGGTGTGGCTCTCTCAGCTTGCAGGTAAATTCCACAGTGAAGAGGCTGTGGTTGGGAAAGAGAGACTGATTTGAAGGGTATGAGGGGGAAGGAGGGCCCCTTTACCAATACAGTGCAGAGTAGGCCTTTCAGCCCTTTGAACAGTGCGACCCCAGCAACCCCCAAAAAACCCGATTAACCCTGAACTAAATGTGGTACAAATTACAACGACCAATTACCCTAATCGGCTCATCTTTAGATTGTGGGAGAAATCGTGGAGCACCCGGAGAAAACCTGCATTCCATAGACAGAACGAACAAACTCCTTACAGGGAGCGTCGGAATTGAATTCCAAACTCTGATGCTCCGAGCTGTGATAGCATCACACTAACCGCTACCCTACCGTGGGGTCCAGAGATGAGCAGGGCCTGTGGGGAGAAAGGATGGGTCTGGATACACAGAGAGCAGCAGGAGGGCTGAACCCACACTCACCACAGCTGCAGCCCCCAATCCCAGGACCCCAGGCTGCTCCGGGGGTCAGGGAAGGATGAGAGGGTTCCAGGGTGGGTGTGAATGAGTCCTGAATTGGTGCCTCCTGTAGTAGGGAAGGGAGAGAGTGAGTCTGGGAGGGGTGGGGGGAGGGACAGTTCTAAGGTCAGGGATGTCTCCTTGAGTTGCAATTGGTCAGTGTCCCTCTGTCCCCAGCAGTGAGAGCAGAGCAGAGGTGTGTGGGTGGTCTGTTTGATTAGAGTCAGGACTGTGAACTCCATAAAAGCACCTCCCACCCAGTGAGATAAGACCTCAGCCATCATGTTCATGGGCTTTACAGGGCATGGGGCTGCTCAGGAGGGGTGTTGAAGAAGCTCTGCACTCTTGGAGGAGCTCTAGCTGGGGGAGGAGCAATGCTCCCTATCCATTGTTGGCCTCCGTTGTCTTCTAAAGGTCCTACTACTGGGGGAAACATGAGGAGCCAGCACAGAACCAGGAGTGTATTCTTTATTTCAGAAATAAACTATATTTTTTTCATTGTGAAACAAGTTCAAAGGAAATTTATTATCAAAGTACATATATGCTACCATATACAATCCTGAGATTCATTTTCTTGTGAGCATCTAGAGTAAATACAAGGAACGCAATAGAATTAATGAAAGACTGCACCCAGCAGTACAGTCAAACAACCAATGTGCAAAATACAACAAAATGTGCAAATGCAAAGAGGAAAAAAACATAATAATAAATAAGCATTCAGTATCGGGAACATGAGATAAAGAGTCCTTGAAAGTGAGTCCATAACGCTGTGGAAACAGTTTAGGAAGTTATCCCCTTTGGTTCAAGAGCCTGATGGTTGAGGGGCAATAACCGTTGCTGAACCTGGTGGTGTGATCCCTGAGACTCTTCACCTTTTTGATGGCAGCAGTGAGAAGAGAGCATAGCCTAGATGGTATGGGTCCTCAATCATGGATGCTGCTTTCCTGCGACAGCACTCCATGTAAATGTGCTCTTTGTTGGGGAGGGCTTTACCCGTGATGGACTCGGCTGTATTCACCACTTTCTGTAGGATTTTCCGTTCAAGGGCATTAGTGTTTCCATAGCAGGCCATGATGCAACCAGCCAATATATTGTCCCATTACACATCTATAGAAGTTTATCAAAGTTTTAGTTGCAATGCCAAATCTTGGAAACTTCTAAGAAAGTGGATGCGCTTCTGTGCTTTCTTAATAATTGCACTTGTGTGCTGCAGCCAGGACAGGTCCTCTGAAATTATACCACCAAGCAATTTAAAGTTGCTGACCCTCTCCACCTCTGATCCCCCCCAATGAGGACTGACTCATAGACCTCTGATTTCATCCTCCTGAAATCAATCATTTCCACAGTCTTACATTGAATGAGAGGAAGCCACAGTCTTTGTGGACCCCCATCACCCAGGACATGCCCTCTTCTCATTGCTACCATCGGGGAAGAGGTACAGGAGCCTGAAGACACACACTCAACGTTCAAAGTCCACTTATTATTGATGTACGTATACATTATACAACTTTCATCTCCTCACAGGCAGCTACAAAACAAAGAAACACAAAAGAACCCATTTAAAAAACGGTCAAACAACCAAGGTGCAGAGAGAGAAAAACATCGTGCAAGCGATGGAAATAAGCAAACAACCTTCAGAACGAAAGTGAGTCCATAGACGTAAATCCTTGAGCAGGCCATGCACAGCCTGAGCCTCAGTGCTCAGAGCCAAATAAACGTCACGTAGCAGCCAGCAGATCTGGCCTGACCCTCGCCTCTGGTGCGGACACCCAGCCACTCCAATCGATCAAGCCCAGCATTTAAATCATCCAGACATCGCGCCGTTCTTCGCACTGGAGTCCAGGCCGGGCCCTGTCGCATTGATACGCTCTGGACCCCACTGTCACATTTCAGCCTGAAACCGACTTTTCTAAATTGGCCTGGCACCTAAATTGATCAAACCTCCCTCTGTTTTAGGTGGACGGGCCTTGCGACTGTCTCTCCTCTGTTCCAATTTTTCTTCACTCTGCTCGGCCAGACTTTGCCTCGACCTCATCTCGAGTGTTTCACTCCCACTCATCGACCCTCGACTCAGCCTTGCTTTCACTTGCCTCTTCATTGTTTACCATAAATTTTTACAGGAAAAGTGTTCAGTTGCTTTCTTTGTTTTGTATGGTGCCTGTAAGTAATCGCTGGGCTTTACCAGCCACATCTTCAACCAGAAGTTTCAGGAACAGCTTCTTCCCCTCCACCATCAGATTTCAGGACCGTGGATGAACCCATGAACACCACCCTCACTTTATTCTTTACCTTTGTCTTTATTCATTTAATTTGTAACTTGTGCTGCAAAATGACAAGTTTCATAACATATCTGTGATAATAAACCTGGTTTTCATTCCCCGGGCCTGCAAGGCCTGAGTCGATGTAGTAGTAATGGGCTTGCTTATCAGGATCAGGAGTGGCTGGTGGCCGCCTGTGCTTGACTAGCAGTTTGGAAGGGCTGAGTGGTCTCGCTCAGTGTGGGCATCATCTGTACTGTCCCTTCTGCTCTGGCCCACTCCCTGGAGGGGGAGTCAGCAGGTGCTCCCTTGCCCAGCCTCAGTCCCTCGTGCGTTGGTGTGGACGGGACTAGCCTCTCAGTGTCCCCCGGAACCAGCGGGGCTTCCTGCTTTCCTTCGGCTCAAGGAGGGTCTCGCCCTGCGGTACATCCACAGCAACACATCCACAGCAACACCAACAGCAAGAACAGCAACAGGACGGAGGCAAACAGTAACAGTCCGACTCGCTCATGCTCTGCACAGGGAAGCTGGGAGCCTGTAACAGAGGGAGGGAGAGGGGGGAGAAGGAGAGAGAGAGTGGGAGGGGGCAGGGCGAGGGAGGAGGGGTAGAGAAGTCAGGGAGAGGGAGGAAGGTAAAGAGTCAGTGAGGGGGAGAGGAGGGGTAGACAGTCAGTATCTGGTAAGTTGCTTTTTCTTTATTTTTTAACCCTCCTCTGTTAGGGCACAGTTAGGAAGTGAGAATAGATCCAGGGCACAGTTAGTTCAGTGAAAATGGCCCCAGGATAGTTAGCCAGTGAGAATGACCCCAGGGCACAGTTACTGCGGTGAGAATGGCCCCTGGGCACAGTTAGTCGGTGAGAATGGATCTAGGACAGTTACTGCAGTGAGAATGGATCCAGGATAGTGTGGTGAGAATGGCACCAGGATAGTTAATTCAGTGAGAATGGCCCCAGGACACAGTTATTACGGTGAGAATGGCCCCACGGCCTGTGTTTTGTTCTTTGTGTGAGATGTGGGAATTCTGGGAGACCTCCAGCCTCCTGGATAACCACATTTGCACCCGGTGCACTGCGCCTCAGCTACTCAGAGAACGTGTAAAGGAACTAGAGCTGCTGCTCGATGACCTTCAGTTCATACAGGAGCCTGAGGAAGTGATTGATAGGAGCTGCAGGGAGGTAGACACCCCGGGCTTCAGGAGGCAGATAACTGGGTGACTGTCAGGAGAAGGAAGGGAACTGGGCTGCCAGTGCAGAGTAACGTTGTGGCCATTCTCAGTAATAAGTATACCACTTTAGATACTGTTGAGGGGGTTGACCTACCAGGGAGGAGCTGCAGTGTTGTGCAGTAAAGGCACTATATCTGAGCACATGCAGTATATGGGATAAGGTAGATGAATTAGTAGCAGAGTTAGAGTTTGAAATGTATGATGCTTTGGGTATCACTGAATTGTGGCTGAAAGAAGATTATAGCTGTGAGCGTAACATCCAAGGATACAAATTGTATCAAAAAGACAGGCGGGAAGGCTGATAGGGTGGCATGGCTCTGGTGGTAAAAGATTAAATCAAATCATTAGTATAAGGTGACTTAGGATTGGAAGATGTAGAATCATTGTGGCTAGAGGTAAGAAACTGCAAGGGTGAAAAGACCCTGATGGGTGTTATACTGTATACAGACCTCTGAACAGCAGCCAGCAAGTGGGCTACAAATTACAATGGGAGATAGAAGATGCGTGTCAGACAGGCAATGTTATAACAGTCATGAGGGATTTCAATATGCAGGTAGATTGGGAAAATCAGGTAAGTGCTGGATCCCAAGAGGGAGAATTTGTAGAATGCCTATGAGATGACGTTTTAGTGCAGCTCATTGTTGAGCCTACTAGAGGATCAGCTATTCTGGAATGGGTGTTGTTCAAAGAACCAGAACTGATTAGAGAGATTAAGGTAAAGGAACCCTGAAGGGACAGTGATCATAATATGTTCGAATTCACCCTACATTCTTCGAGGGAGAAGCTAAAGTTAGATGTGTCAGTATTACCGTGGAGTAAAGGGAATTACATTAGAGAAGAGCTGACCAGGACTGATTAGAAGGCAACACTAGTAGATAGCAGCAGTGGCAGGAGTTACTGGGAGCAAGTCAGAAAGCACATGCAGATACATCCCAAAGAAGCAGCGTTTTGAAGGCAGGATTACACAACCATGGCTGACAAGGGAAGCCAGAACTTGGAAGTCTGGGAAGCTTTCAAAAACCAGCAGAAGGCAACTAAGAAAGTCATAAAGAAGGAAAAGATGAAATATGTAGGCAAGCTAGTCAATAATATTATAGAGGATATCAAAAGTTTATAAAGTATAAAGAGAGGTGAGAGTAGATATTGGACTGGTGGAATATGATGCTGGAGAGGTAGGAATGGGGGACAAGGAGATGGCAGATGAACTGAATAATTATCTTACATCAGTCTTCACTATGGAAGACACTAGCAATATGCCAAAAGTTCGAGAGAGCCAGGGGACAGAAGTGAGGGAAGTTGTAGTTACAAGGGAGAAGGTGCTTGGGTAGCTGAAAGTTTTGAAGGTAAATAAGTCACCTGTTCCAGATGGCCTGCTCCCAATGGTTCGGAAAGAGGCGGCTGAAGAGGTACTGGAGGCATTAGTAATGATTTTTCAAGAATCAATGGTTTCTGGCATGGTACCCGAACACTGGAAAATTGTAAATATCACTCCAATCTTCAAGAAGGAAGAAAGGCAGAAGAAAGAAAATTATAGGCCAGTTACTCTGACCTCAGTGGTTGGGAAGTTGTTGGAGTCGCTTGTTAAGGACGTGGTTTCCGGTTACTGGGTGGGACATGATAAAAGAGGCCATAGTCAGCATTGTTTCCTCAAGGGAAAATATTGCCTGACAAATCTGTTGGAATTCTTTGAAGAAATAACAAGCTGAATAGATAAAGGAGAGTCAGTCAATATTGTGTACTTGGACTTTCAGAAGGCCCTTGACAAGGTGCCACACATGAGGCGGCTTAACAAGCTGTGGGCCCATGGTATAACAGGAAAGATTCTAGCATGGATAAGGCATTGCTGATTGGCAGGAGGCAAAGAGTGGGTATGAATAGTGCCTTTTCTGATTGGCTGCCCGTGGCTAGTGGTGTTCCACAGGAGCCGCTTCCATTTACATCATATGTCAATGATTTGGATGATGGAATTGATGGTTTTATGGATGATATGAAGATAAGTGGAGGGGCAGCTAATGTTGAGGAAGCAGTGATGCTACAGAAGGATGTAGACAGATTAGGAGAGTGGGCAAAGAAATGGCAGATGGAATACAGTGTCAGGAAGTGTATGGTCATGCACTTTGGTAGAAGAAAAGAAGTATAGACTATTTTCTAAATAGGAAGTAAATTCAGAAATCTGAGGCACAAAGGGACCTGGGAGTCCTCGTCCAGGATTCCCTAAAGCTTAACTCGCAGGTTGAGTCTGTGGTGAGGAAGGCAAATGCAATGTCAGCATTCAGTTTGAGAGAACTAGAATGTAGAAGCAAAGATGTAATGTTGAGGCTTCATAAAGAATTAATGAGGCCTCACTGGGAGTACTGGGAGTAATTCTGGGCCCTTTATCTAAGAAAGGATGCACTGACATTGGAGAAGATTCAAAGGAAGTTCACGGAAATGATTCCGGGTTTGCAAAGCTCATTATAGCAGGAGCGTTTGATGTCTCTGGTCTCTACTAACTGGAATTCAGAAGAGTGAGGGGATATCTCATTGAAACCTGTCAAATGTTGAAAGGCTCGATAGAGTGGATAGAAACATAGAAAATAAGTGCAGGAGTAGGCCATTCGGCCCTTCGAGCCTGCACCGCCATTCAGTATGATCATGGCTGATCATCCAACTCAGAACCCTGTACCTGCTTTCTCTCCATACCCCCTGATCCCTTTAGCCACAAGGGCCATATCTAACTTCCTCTTAAATATAGCCAATGAACCGGCCTCAACCGTTTCCTGTGGCAGAGAATTCCACAGATTCACCACTCTCTGTGTGAAGAAGTTTTTCCTCATCTCGGTCCTAAAAGGCTTCCCCTTTATCCTTAAACTGTGACCCCTCGTTCTGGACTTCCCCAACATCGGAAACAATCTTCCTGCATCAAGCCTGTCCAATCCCTTTAGAATTTTATATGTTTCAATAAGATCCCCCCTCAATCTTCTAAATTCCAGTGAGTATAAGCCTAGTTGATCCAGTCTTTCTTCATATGAAAGTCCTGCCATCCCAGGAATCAATCTGGTGAACCATCTCTGTACCCCCTCTATGGCAAGAATGTCTTTCCTCAGATTAGGGGACCAAAACTGCACACAATATTCTAGGTGCAGTCTCACCAAGGCCTTGTACAACTGCAGTAGAACCTCCCTGCTCCTGTACTCAAATCCTTTTGCTATGAATGCCAACATCTTTTTCACCGCCTGCTGTACCTGCATGCCCACCTTCAATGACTGGTGAACAATGATACCCAGGTCTCGTTGCATCTCCACTTTTCCTAATCGGCCACCGTTCAGATAATAATCTGTTTTCCTGTTCTTGCAACCAAAGTGGATAACCTCACATTTATCCACATTAAATTGCATCTGCCATGAATTTGTCCACTCACCTAACCTATCCAAGTCACCCTGCATCCTCTTAGCATCCTCCTCACAGCTAACACCGCTGCCCTGCTTTGTGTCATCCGCAAACTTGGAGATGCTGCGTTTAATTCCCTCGTCTAAATCATTAATATATATTGTAAACAATTGGGGTCCCAGCACTGAGCCTTGCAGTACCCCACTAGTCACTGCCTGCCATTCTGAAAAGGATATGGAGAGGATGTTTGCTATGGTGGGAGAGTCTATGATCAGAGGACATCCTCTTAGAATGAAGATGAGGAGAAATTTCTTTAGCCAAGGAGTGGTGAATCTATAGAATTTGTTGCCACAGGTGGCTGTGGAGGCCAGGTCATTGGGGGTATTAACACAGAGTTTGATAGATTCTTGATTAGTCAGGACATGAAGGATACGGGGAGAAGGCAGGACATTGAGGATGAGAGAAAAATTGGATCAGCCATGATGAAATGGCTGAGCAGACCGATGGACCAAATGGCCTAGTTCTGCTCCTATATCTCACAGTCTTATGGTAGTAATCGGTCATTGTAAATTATCCCGTGATTAGGTTAGGGTTAAATCAGGGGTTGCTGCCTCTAAAGAATTAAACAAGTGTTGGAGGAACTCAGCGGGTCGGGGGAAACGGAGAGCCATCGTTTCAGGTCTACAGCCCTCATCAGGTGAGGATATTGACAGAGGATGGATAGCCACCGAGGGAGTCAGAGAGAGGCAAGATAGGTAGGGAGAAGAGGGATGGAAGTAGACGAGGGTTGTGACAGTGGGGAAGGGGCTGCATGGGAGGGGGAGGGTTACAGAGACAGGGAGGGGTGTAGAGATCAGGGGGGGGGGGGGGTTACAGATACAGAGAGGGGTGTAGGGGCCAGAGGGGGATTACAGAGACAGGGAGGGGTGTAGGGGCCAGAGGGGGGTTACAGAGACAGGGAGGAGTGTTGGGACTGGAAGGGGTTACAGAGACAGGGAGGGGTGTAGGGACTGGAAGGGGTTACAGAGACAGGGAGGGGTGTGGGGACTGGAAGGGGTTACCGAGACAGGGAGGAGTTTTGGGACTGGAAGGAGTTACAGAGACAGGGAGGAGTTTTGGGACTGGAAGGGGTTACAGAGACAGGGAGGAGTTTTGGGACTGGAAGGGGTTACAGAGACAGGGAGGAGTGTTGGGACTGGAAGGGGTTACAGAGACAGGGAGGGGTGTTGGGACTGGAAGGGGTTACAGAGACAGGGAGGAGTTTTGGGACTGGAAGGGGTTACAGAGACAGGGAGGAGTGTTGGGACTGGAAGGGGTTACAGAGACAGGGAGGGGTGTTGGGACTGGAAGGGGTTACAGAGACAGGGAGGAGTTTTGGGACTGGAAGGGGTTACAGAGACAGGGAGGAGTTTTGGGACTGGAGGGGGTTACAGAGACAGGGAGGGGTGTAGGGACTGGAGGAGGTTACAGAGACAGGGAGGAGTTTTGGGACTGGAAGGGGTTACAGAGACAGGGAGGGGTGTTGGGACTGGAGGAGGTTACCGAGACAGGGAGGGGTGTAGGGGCTGGAGGGGGTTACAGAGACAGGGAGGGGTGTGGGGACTGGAAGGGGTTACCGAGACAGGGAGGAGTTTTGGGACTGGAAGGGGTTACAGAGACAGGGAGGGGTGTAGGGACTGGAAGGGGTTACAGAGACAGGGAGGGGTGTAGGGACTGGAGGGGGTTACAGAGACAGGGAGGGGTGTGGGGACTGGAAGGGGTTCCCGAGACAGGGAGGAGTTTTGGGACTGGAAGGGGTTACAGAGACAGGGAGGAGTGTTGGGACTGGAAGGGGTTACAGAGACAGGGAGGAGTGTTGGGACTGGAAAGGGTTACAGAGACAGGGAGGGGTGTAGGGACTGGAGGAGGTTACTGAGACAGGGAGGGGTGTAGGGGCCAGAGGGGGGTTACAGAGACAGGGAGGGGTGTAGGGGCCAGAGGGGGGTTACAGAGACAGGGAGGGGTGTGGGGGCCAGAGGGGGGTTACAGAGACAGGGAGGGGTGTAGGGGCCAGAGGGGGTTACAGAGACAGGGAGGGGTGTAGGGGCCAGAGGAGGGTTACAGAGACAGGGAGGGGTGTAGGGGCCAGAGGGGGTTACCGAGACAGGGAGGGGTGTAGGGGCCAGAGGGGGTTACCGAGACAGGGAGGGGTGTAGGGACTGGAGGAGGTTACCGAGACAGGGAGGTGTGGAGGGACTGGAGGGGGTTACAGAGACAGGGAGGGATGTAGGGGCCAGAGGGGGGTTACAGAGACAGGGATGGAGGTGGTGTTCACCGAGACGTAGAGGGGAATGGGGTGGTTATTCAGGTGGGCTGCTAAGGTTGGTTGGTAGCAGGGTGCTGAGGTGGGATGTCACGTACCATTGAGGTGTGGGCAGTGCCCTGAGCTGTGAAATATTCTCTCGATGCCCCGGGTGATGTGCTGCGGGCAGTTGGCATTGCTGCTGTGGGATTGGTTCAGCCAGGAGTCGGTGACCACACAGTACAGGTCGAAATCCCAGGACGCGGTGGCCTCCAGCCTGCTGCGTAGTTGGTACGTGCCATCGGGTGCCTGTGCCACGCTCGTGTTCTGCACCTCGCTCCTGTATTCGGTGCCATTGCTCCAGACCCACTGCAGATGTGCCAGGAGAAACCCCCCCCAGGACACACAGTCCAGCTGCACCTTCCCCTCATCCTCCGCTCCATCCCCACCCACGGGTGAGCAGTTCACATGGGGCTGGCTGTAGGGAGCTGGGGGGGGGCGGTGGGGGACAGGTTGTAGTTGGAGTGTGGGTGGGAGGGAGACAAGAGGACATTGTTGGTTTCTTCATCTGTCCTATCACTGACCCTCACCCTTCCCGTCAACTGTATCCCCCACCCATCACCACATCTCTTCACCTGTCAAAGAATCCTTCCCCACAGCCCATAGACTCATTCCCTGCCCTGTCACCAACTCTCCCCACCCACTGAATCCCCTCCCACATCCCAGACACAGCCGCCTATCGAGTGCCCTCCCACAGACACTCTCCCTGTCTATGAATCCCCCCCATTGCCCACAGACACTCTCCCCCGTCCCCCACCCATCGAATCCCAACTCCACAGCCCACAGACACACCCTATCCACCGAATCCCCTCCCATAGACACTCCCCCCACCTACTGAATCCCCTTCCATAGCCCACGGACACCCCCCCCACCCATTGAATCCCCCCACAGCCCACAAACCCTCCCCCCATTGTATCCCCTCCCACAGCCTACACCACCCCCACAGTCCACAGACACTCCCCACCCACTGAATCCCCCCCAAAACCTAGAGACACTCCCCCACCCATCAAATTCCTTCCCACAGCCCACAGACACTCCCCACCCATCAAATTCCTTCCCACAGCCCACAGACACCCTCCCACCCATCGAATTCCCTCCCTCAGCCCACAGACACTCCCCCATCCACTGAATCCCCCCACAGCCCAGACACACTCCCCACTGAATCCCCCCGCAGCCCACAGACACTCCCCCACATATCGAATCCCCTCCCACAGCCCACAGACACCCTCCCACCCATCAAATTCCCTCCCTCAGCCCACAGACACTCCCCCATCCACTGAATCCCCCCACAGCCCACAGACACTCCCCCACCCATCGAATTCCCCACAGACACCCTCCCACACATTGAATCCCCTCCCACAGCCCACAGACACCCTCTCCATCACAAATTTCCGACTCACTGCTCTCCCTCAGAGCCTCCTCCTCACTCTCTCTGCCCTGGGTTGGGGTATCTCCTTCACCCACCTGTAACGATGAGGAGCTGCTCTTTCACCTTCTTCCACTCTGGGGTGTGAAGAACGCACAAATAGGTGCCATTATCGTGAACCGTGACGTTCTGCAGCCTCAGTGATGCATCCCCCTGCCCCAGCAGCGACTCATTCACAGTGGCCCTGCCGTGGAACTGCTTGTCTTGGAACTGGGCGGCCACTGAGCCCTGATGGTAGATGTACGCCAGGAGGACTCCGTCAGGTCTTTGCAGACTCCACTGGATGCCCCCAAGTTCCCGGGACCATGGTCGATTGAAATGGCAAATCAGGAGGGAGTCTTCACCAATCCTGGCGACGATAGTTGAGTCCATCACCACTGGAAACGAGAGAGATTTAGCCCAGGAGCTGCCACTGAAATCATCGACTGGGTGAAGTTGCACTGAGAGCAACAGTCTCTCAATACCCCAGCACCCCATCCGATCAGAACCATACCCTTTCATACCCCAGCCGGTCCCAGCGTGAATCGGGTGTTTACAGGACATACCAGAACTGGTGATGTGGTGGATAGTGAAGAAGGTTGGCCAAGGTTACACAGCATCTAGTTTATAGAAACATAGAAAACCTACAGCACAATACAGGCCCTTCGGCCCACAAAGTTGTGCTGAACATGCTTACCTATAGCCCTCTATTTTACTAAGCTCCATGTACCTATCTAAAAGTCTTTTAAAAGACCTTATCGTATCCGCCTCCACCACCATTGCCGGAAGCCCATTCCACGCACTCGCCATTCTCTGAGCAAAAAACTTACCCCTGACACCTCCTCTGTACCTACTCCCCAGCACCTTAAACCTGTGCCCTCTTGTGGCAGCCATTTCAGCCCTGGGAAAAAGCCTCTGACTATCCACATGATCAATGTCTCTTCTACAACTCTATCAGGTCACCTCTCATTCTCCGTCGCTCCAAGGAGAAAAGGCCGAGTTCACTCAACCTATTCTCATAGGGCATGCTCCCCAATCCAGGCAACATCCTTGTAAATCTCCTCTGCACCCTTTCTATGGCTTCCACATCCTTCCTGTAGTGAGGCGACCAGAACTGAGCACAGTACTCCAAGTGGGGTCTGACCAGGGTCCTATATAGCTGCATTGCAACATTACCTCTCGACTCCTAAATTCAGTTTCACTGGAATGCCAGATGGAATTTAGCTCAGACAAGTGTGAGGTGAATCTTTTGTAGGGCTCTGTTGTGGAACAGACAGCCTCGGGGTATAGGTGCATAGTGCTAAGACAGGTAGACGGTAGTGAATTTGCAGTACAGCACGCTGCACTTCAGTGCTCAGGGCACTGAATATAAGAGCTGGGATGTTAAGTTACAGCTGTACAGGGTGGAGACCACTCTTGAAATGTTGTGTATTGTTCTGTTTGCCGAGCTATAGGGTATCATTACGCTGGAAAGATGAAGAAAAGGTTCACAAAGGCGTTGCAAGGACTGGAGGGCTGGAGTTATGGAGACTGGACCGGCTGGCACAGTTTTCCTTCGAGTGAAGGAAGCTGAGGGGTGACCTTACAGAGGCTTATAAAAACCCAAGGGGCATAAAGTGATTGGTCACAGTCTTTTTCCCAAGGTAGGCATGTCAAAAACTAGAGGACACAGGTTTAAAGATAACATTTTAGAGATAAGGGCTGAACAGGACAAACAGTACTCAGTTCTGCAAGCTGGCACGGGTGGGCTGGGCCAAAGTCTGTTTTCAATTTGTTTGGTCAACAACAATGTCACCTGACTCTCTGTTCACTCCCTGCACAACCCAGTGTAATCCCACTCTCCCCTCAATGCCCACTGCACTCAGTACCACCCCCTGCCCCCGTGCCCCCTTTACCTGGGGAGAACAAGTGCAGAAACACCAGCAACATTCCTCCAGTTCTTTGGCCGTTCAACATTGCAGGCTTTCTGTCGCACCGTCTGGACATTCCAGTGACGTCCACCTCTCTCTCACTCGTTCTATCCCTCCTCTCTGCCTCACGTTGCAGTTGGTGACCTTAGTGTCGAGCACACCTTCGCATTCAGACGTCTGTTGTGGTTTCAGCAAGTCTGCAGGAGAGCGGGCAGGAATGAGAAGGGGAGGGGAGGGGGGAGGGGAGGAGGGAGAGTGAAAGGGAGAGACAGAGAGAGAGGGAGGCAGGCAGAGGGAGAGAGAGAGAGAGAGAGAGACGGGGAGAGAGAGAGAGAGACGGGGAGAGAGAGAGAGACGGAGAAAACATAGGAAGAGACAAACAGTTCAGGGGACAGGTGTGATATGGACAAAGTGATTTACAAAAGGAATGGATATGTTGATAAGCAAAGGTGTAGGAGGGAGAGAGGGAAAAGTTGGGGGAAGAGAGAGAGAAAGAAGAGCGTGGAATAAAGGAGGCATGAAAACTGAAGGAGAGAGAGGAAGACAGACAGAGAGTCACGTCGTGGAAGACGAGGAGCGATACCTTCTCCCAGAGAGGTACTGAAGGTTAACAGTGTCAATCACAACGTGTTACACCGGTTCCTGTAAGGCAGCATTAGTTCCTGGATTCCTTAGTAATGGGCCAGAGGAAGGTACAGTTTATCAACAGTTGGCATTGCAGTGAGTGCACAGGCAAACAGCCAAAATGTAGAGAATTAACCCTCTCTTTCCCACCTCCCTCCATCTACACACAGTCCCCTGACATGAACAGCACCTTCAGCCCACAGTTACTCAGAATCAGAATCAGGTTTAACATCACCGGCATAGTTCATGAAATTTATTGTTTTGCAGCAGCAGTACAATGCAATGCACAATCATATAAAAATATAAATTACAATAAGATATATATATGAAAATGAATAAGTAATAGTTTGGGTCGATGGCAGTTTAAATGGATTGGCATCTACTAGATGGGCTGAAGGGCCAGTTTCTGTTTCTATGACTCTAATTAGTGCAAAAAGAGAGCAAAAAACTAGTGAGGTAGTGTTCATGGGTTCAGTGTCCATTCAGAAGTCTGATGGTGGGGGGGAAGAAGCTGTTCTGAAACACTGAAAGTGTGTTTTCAGGTTTCTGTACACCCTCATTAATGACAGCAAGGAGAGGAGGGCATGTTCTGGGTGGTGGGGTCCTTAATGATGGATGACACCCTTTTGAGGTATCGCTTTTTGAAGCTGTCCTGGAATCTGGGAGAGACTAGTGCCTAGGGAGCAGGCTGAGTTTACAACTTTCTGCATCTTTTTTCCAATCGTGTGCAGTGGGACCTCCATACCAGATGGCAGTGAAACAGGTTAGAATGCTCTAATTTAGTTAACTAATTGGTAATTAAATGCCCAACTAACCCCTCCTGCCTTCACAATGCCCAGTTTCTGTACATTCATGTGCCGAGTTAAGAACATCTCTATTATGCTCACCATCCAAGCAGAGCATTGTGGAAACCACCCTCTGTGTCAAAAGTCCTGCTCTGCCCACCTCCTTTCAACTTACCCCTCTCACCTTAAATGCATGCCCTCTGGGAAAGAGATGTCAGCTGTCTACTCTATGCCTCTTGTAATCTTATAAACCTCTATTAGATCTCCCCTCAGCCTCTGCCACTCCAGAGAAAACAACTTCGTGTTATAGCACATGGTGTCTAATCCAGGCAACCTCCTGGCAAACCTTGTTCACACCTCTCCATAGGCTCCACGTCCTACCTACAATGAGGTGACCAGAACTGTACGCAATATCCAGGTGCAGCCTAACTAGAGTTTTATAAAGCTGCAAGATAACTTTTCACCTTAATTCCTCAGCTAATAGAAGCAAGTCATCTTTACCAGCCTATCAGCCTGTGTAGCCACTTTCAGGGAGCTACAGACTTGGGCTCTAAGATCCCTCCATGCCTCAGCAGTGTTAAAGGTCTTGCCATACCAGTGTACAGTTTCCTTATATTTGATCTGCCGAAGTGCAAGACTTCACATTTGGCCGGGTTAAACACCATCTGCCATTTTGCCATGCATGTCTACAACTGATCTGTACCCTGCTCTCTATCCTTTGCCAGTCTTCTACACTATCCACAACACCGCTAATCTTTTCATCATCTTTGAACATACTCATCTACATTTTCATTAGGGTTCCTGTACATTCATTACTGCCTGAATGACTATCGCCCTTTAGCGCTGACACCCATAGCCATGAAGTGCTTTGAGAGACTTGTGCTCTCACACATTAAGGCTACAATCCCACCTGATCTGGACAAACACCAGTTTGCCTACCGGGCAAACCGCCCCACAGAGGATGCAATCACAACAGCCCCTCATATTGCACTGACTCACTTAGAGGAACCGAACACTTATGTGAGGATGTTATTTGTGGACTTTGGTTCTGCATTTAACACAGTCACCCCCCATAAACTGGTCAGCAAACTGAACACTCTTGGCCTTGGTTCCTCCCTGTGCTCGTGGGTCATGGACTTTCTCACAGACCGACCACAGCAAGTCAGAGTTGGTAAACACACCTCCACCACCCTCATCTCAAAAACAGGCAGCCCTATGCTCTACACACTCTTCACACATGGCTGCACCCCCATCTACACCTCCACCATCTTCATCTCAAAAACAGGCAGCCCTATGCTCTACCCACTCTTCACACATGACTGCACCCCCATCTACACCTCCAACTCCATAATTATATTGCGCACGATACCACAGTGGAATCCACCAGGCTCGAGGTGGATCATCTGAGGGATTTGGTGTAAGGACAACGACCTGGTCCTTAACACTTCTAAAAGAGATGATCATTGACTTCAGGAGATCAAAGGACAGAGTACACACCCCTCTCCGTATACATGGAGAGGTAGTGGAAAATGTGGAAAACCTAAAGTTCCTTGGAGTTATGTTGTCAAAAGAGCTGACATGGAGCACCAACACCTCACTGCTTGTAAAAAAGGCAGAACAAAGACTAGATAGATAGATAGATACTTTATTCATCCCCATGGGGAAATTCAACATTTTTTCCAATGTCCCATACACTTATTGTAGCAAAACTAATTACATACAATACTTAACTCAGTATAAATATGATATGCATCTAAAATCACCCTCTCAAAAAGCATTAATAAATAGCTTTTAAAGAGTTCTTAAATAGTTTACTAAAATACATTGAATGGTAACTTAAGCTCAGTCCTAACCCCGGCATTTTAACATATCTTACCCCTGGCGGTTGAATTGTAAAGCCGAATGGCATTGGGGAGTAATGATCTCTTCATCCTGTCTGAGGAGCATTGCATCGATAGCAACCTGTCGCTGAAACTGCTTCTCTGTCTCTGGATGGTGCTATGCAGAGGATGTTCAGGGTTTTCCATGATTGACCGTAGCCTACTCAGCGCCCTTCGCTCTGCTACTGATGTCATACTCTCCAGTTCTGTGCCCACGACAGAGCCCGCCTTCCTTACCAGCTTATTAAGACGTGAGGCGTCCCTCTTCTTAATGCTGCCTCCCCAACACGCCACCACAAAGAAGAGAGCGCTCTCCACAACTGACCTATAGAACATCTTCAGCATCTCACTACAAACATTGAATGACGCCAACCTTCTAAGGAAGTACAGTCGACTCTGTGCCTTCCTGCACAAGGCATCTGTGTTGGCAGTCCAGTCTAGCTTCTTCCTCAGAAAGCTGAAACAGGCCAAACTCCCACAAAAGCCATTGCTTAATTTCTACAGAAGCACAATTGAAACCATCCTGACCGACAGTGCCACATTGTGGTATGCCAGCTGCACAGCCGCTGAGCGGCAAGACCTGCATCGCGTGGTGAAGGCGGCCCAGCGAATTGTCAGGATGGAGCTCCCAGGACTGGACACCATCTATTCCAGCAGACCCAGGAGGAAAGCAATCAGCATAACCAGAGACACCGCACACCCCGGCCACTCACTGACCCACTGCCATCCAACAAAAGGTTCAGGACACTAAAAGCCAGAACAAATAGACTGAGGAACAACTTCTACCCCAGAGCTGTGGCCTCCATCACACCACTCCCACAGAGCAATGACTGAAACTGTGAGCACACACAAGGATTCAAATACTTGCACTAATGGCACTTTGTGCATTACTGTGATATTCTGGTGTTGTTGCAACTTATTTTCTGCTATTTATCTATTTAATACTGTTTTTCTATTACTGTCTTGTTTTTATCTACTGTACTGCTTTATTTAATTGTCTGAGAGGAAGCCAAACAGAGTTTCATTGTATCTATGTCTAATGACAATAAAGATCATTCATTCATTCAGATCAAAGGTAAGGACATGTTCGGCACAAGGGCCTGTATTGTGCTGTAGGGTTTCTATGAGTCTGTTTCTATCAATACTGCACCTATAAAAGGTATTCATTTCCCTTGGAAGTTTTTATGTTTTATTGTTTTACAACATTCAATCGCAGTGGATTTAATTTGGCTTTTTGACACTGAGCAAAAGAAAAAAACTTCCATGTCAAGGTGAAAACAAATCTCTATAAAGTAATCCAAATTAATTACAATTAAAAAACAAAATAATCGATTGTATAATTACTCACCCTGTTCCCCCCCCCCCCCTTTAATTTGACACAGCTCATAGACGGATCAGAAGTGGAGAGAGTGAGCAGCTTCAAGTACCTGGGTGTCAAGATCTCTGAGGATCTAACCTGGTCCCAACACATGGACGTAGTCATAAAGAAGGCAAGACAGTGGCTATACTTTATTAGGAGTTTGAAGAGATTTGGCATGTCAACAAATACACTCAAAAACTTCTATAGTTGTACTGTGGAGAGCATTCTGACAGACTGCATCACTGTCTGGTATGGAGGGGCTACTGCACCGGAAGAAGCTGTAGAAGGTTGTAAATCTTGTCAGCTCCATCTTGGGCACTAGCCTACAAAGTACCCAGGACATCTTTAGTGAGCAGTGTCTCAGAAAGGCAGCAATATTATTAAGGACTTCCATCACCCAGGGCATGCCCCTTTCACTGCTACCATCAGGTAGGAGGTACAGTAGCCTGAAGGCACACACTCAGCGATTCAGGAACAGCTTCTTCCCCTCTGCCATCCAATTCCTAAATGGACATTGAACCCTTGGACACTACCTCACTTTTTTAATATACAGTATTTCTGTTTTTGCACATTTAAAAAAATCTATTCAATATATGTAATTGATTAACTTGTTTATTTATTTTATTTATTATTATTATTTTTTCTCTCTCTCTCTGCTAGATTATGCATTGCACTGAACTGCTGCTGCTAAGTTAACCAATTTGATGTCACATGCCAGTGATAATAAACCTGATTCTGATTCTAATAATCGCTGGTGCAGCCAACTGGTTTTAGAAGTCACGTAATTAGTTAAATGGAGAACTGTTTTTAGAGCCTTGTGTGCAGTCAAGGTATTTCAGATGATCGTAGTAAAAACACTCTTGATAAAAACTACACCATGAAGACAAAGGAATACTCCAAACAACTCCACAAAAAGGTTATTGAAAAGCACAAGATAACAGATGGATAACAGGAGCCTGAAGACACACACTCAACATTCAAAGTCCACTTATTATTGATGTACGTATACATTATACAACTTTCATCTCCTCACAGGCAGCTACAAAACAAAGAAACACAAATGAACCCATTTAAAAAACGGTCAAACAACCAAGGTGCAGAGAGAGAAAAACATCGTGCAAGCGATGGAAATAAGCAAACAACCTTCAGAACGAAAGTGAGTCCATAGACGTAAATCCTTGAGCAGGCCATGCACAGCCTGAGCCTCAGTGCTCAGAGCCAAATAAACGTCACGTAGCAGCCAGCAGATCTGGCCTGACCCTCGCCTCTGGTGCGGACACCCAGCCACTCCAATCGATCAAGCCCAGCATTTAAATCATCCAGACATCGCGCCGTTCTTCGCACTGGAGTCCAGGCCGGGCCCTGTCGCATTGATACGCTCTGGACCCCACTGTCACATTTCAGCCTGAAACCGACTTTTCTAAATTGGCCTGGCACCTAAATTGATCAAACCTCCCTCTGTTTTAGGTGGACGGGCCTTGCGACTGTCTCTCCTCTGTTCCAATTTTACTTCACTCTGCTCGGCCAGACTTTGCCTCGACCTCATCTCGAGTGTTTCACTCCCACTCATCGACCCTCGACTCAGCCTTGCTTTCACTTGCCTCTTCATTGTTTACCATAAATTTTTACAGGAAAAGTGTTCAGTTGCTTTCTTTGTTTTGTATGGTGCCTGTAAGTAATCGCTGGGCTTTACCAGCCACATCTTCAACCAGAAGTTTCAGGAACAGCTTCTTCCCCTCCACCATCAGATTTCAGGACCGTGGATGAACCCATGAACACCACCCTCACTTTATTCTTTACCTTTGTCTTTATTCATTTAATTTGTAACTTGTGCTGCAAAATGACAAGTTTCATAACATATCTGTGATAATAAACCTGGTTTTCATTCCCCGGGCCTGCAAGGCCTGAGTCGATGTAGTAGTAATGGGCTTGCTTATCAGGATCAGGAGTGGCTGGTGGCCGCCTGTGCTTGACTAGCAGTTTGGAAGGGCTGAGTGGTCTCGCTCAGTGTGGGCATCATCTGTACTGTCCCTTCTGCTCTGGCCCACTCCCTGGAGGGGGAGTCAGCAGGTGCTCCCTTGCCCAGCCTCAGTCCCTCGTGCGTTGGTGTGGACGGGACTAGCCTCTCAGTGTCCCCCGGAACCAGCGGGGCTTCCTGCTTTCCTTCGGCTCAAGGAGGGTCTCGCCCTGCGGTACATCCACAGCAACACATCCACAGCAACACCAACAGCAAGAACAGCAACAGGACGGAGGCAAACAGTAACAGTCCGACTCGCTCATGCTCTGCACAGGGAAGCTGGGAGCCTGTAACAGAGGGAGGGAGAGGGGGGAGAAGGAGAGAGAGAGTGGGAGGGGGCAGGGCGAGGGAGGAGGGGTAGAGAAGTCAGGGAGAGGGAGGAAGGTAAAGAGTCAGTGAGGGGGAGAGGAGGGGTAGACAGTCAGTATCTGGTAAGTTGCTTTTTCTTTATTTTTTAACCCTCCTCTGTTAGGGCACAGTTAGGAAGTGAGAATAGATCCAGGGCACAGTTAGTTCAGTGAAAATGGCCCCAGGATAGTTAGCCAGTGAGAATGACCCCAGGGCACAGTTACTGCGGTGAGAATGGCCCCTGGGCACAGTTAGTCGGTGAGAATGGATCTAGGACAGTTACTGCAGTGAGAATGGATCCAGGATAGTGTGGTGAGAATGGCACCAGGATAGTTAATTCAGTGAGAATGGCCCCAGGACACAGTTATTACGGTGAGAATGGCCCCACGGCCTGTGTTTTGTTCTTTGTGTGAGATGTGGGAATTCTGGGAGACCTCCAGCCTCCTGGATAACCACATTTGCACCCGGTGCACTGCGCCTCAGCTACTCAGAGAACGTGTAAAGGAACTAGAGCTGCTGCTCGATGACCTTCAGTTCATACAGGAGCCTGAGGAAGTGATTGATAGGAGCTGCAGGGAGGTAGACACCCCGGGCTTCAGGAGGCAGATAACTGGGTGACTGTCAGGAGAAGGAAGGGAACTGGGCTGCCAGTGCAGAGTAACGTTGTGGCCATTCTCAGTAATAAGTATACCACTTTAGATACCGTTGAGGGGGTTGACCTACCAGGGAGGAGCTGCAGTGTTGTGCAGTAAAGGCACTATATCTGAGCACATGCAGTATATGGGATAAGGTAGATGAATTAGTAGCAGAGTTAGAGTTTGAAATGTATGATGCTTTGGGTATCACTGAATTGTGGCTGAAAGAAGATTATAGCTGTGAGCGTAACATCCAAGGATACAAATTGTATCAAAAAGACAGGCGGGAAGGCTGATAGGGTGGCATGGCTCTGGTGGTAAAAGATTAAATCAAATCATTAGTATAAGGTGACTTAGGATTGGAAGATGTAGAATCATTGTGGCTAGAGGTAAGAAACTGCAAGGGTGAAAAGACCCTGATGGGTATTATACTGTATACAGACCTCTGAACAGCAGCCAGCAAGTGGGCTACAAATTACAATGGGAGATAGAAGATGCGTGTCAGACAGGCAATGTTATAACAGTCATGAGGGATTTCAATATGCAGGTAGATTGGGAAAATCAGGTAAGTGCTGGATCCCAAGAGGGAGAATTTGTAGAATGCCTATGAGATGACGTTTTAGTGCAGCTCATTGTTGAGCCTACTAGAGGATCAGCTATTCTGGAATGGGTGTTGTTCAAAGAACCAGAACTGATTAGAGAGATTAAGGTAAAGGAACCCTGAAGGGACAGTGATCATAATATGTTCGAATTCACCCTACATTCTTCGAGGGAGAAGCTAAAGTTAGATGTGTCAGTATTACCGTGGAGTAAAGGGAATTACATTAGAGAAGAGCTGACCAGGACTGATTAGAAGGCAACACTAGTAGATAGCAGCAGTGGCAGGAGTTACTGGGAGCAAGTCAGAAAGCACATGCAGATACATCCCAAAGAAGCAGCGTTTTGAAGGCAGGATTACACAACCATGGCTGACAAGGGAAGCCAGAACTTGGAAGTCTGGGAAGCTTTCAAAAACCAGCAGAAGGCAACTAAGAAAGTCATAAAGAAGGAAAAGATGAAATATGTAGGCAAGCTAGTCAATAATATTATAGAGGATATCAAAAGTTTATAAAGTATAAAGAGAGGTGAGAGTAGATATTGGACTGGTGGAATATGATGCTGGAGAGGTAGGAATGGGGGACAAGGAGATGGCAGATGAACTGAATAATTATCTTACATCAGTCTTCACTATGGAAGACACTAGCAATATGCCAAAAGTTCGAGAGAGCCAGGGGACAGAAGTGAGGGAAGTTGTAGTTACAAGGGAGAAGGTGCTTGGGTAGCTGAAAGTTTTGAAGGTAAATAAGTCACCTGTTCCAGATGGCCTGCTCCCAATGGTTCGGAAAGAGGCGGCTGAAGAGGTACTGGAGGCATTAGTAATGATTTTTCAAGAATCAATGGTTTCTGGCATGGTACCCGAACACTGGAAAATTGTAAATATCACTCCAATCTTCAAGAAGGAAGAAAGGCAGAAGAAAGAAAATTATAGGCCAGTTACTCTGACCTCAGTGGTTGGGAAGTTGTTGGAGTCGCTTGTTAAGGACGTGGTTTCCGGTTACTGGGTGGGACATGATAAAAGAGGCCATAGTCAGCATTGTTTCCTCAAGGGAAAATATTGCCTGACAAATCTGTTGGAATTCTTTGAAGAAATAACAAGCTGAATAGATAAAGGAGAGTCAGTCAATATTGTGTACTTGGACTTTCAGAAGGCCCTTGACAAGGTGCCACACATGAGGCGGCTTAACAAGCTGTGGGCCCATGGTATAACAGGAAAGATTCTAGCATGGATAAGGCATTGCTGATTGGCAGGAGGCAAAGAGTGGGTATGAATAGTGCCTTTTCTGATTGGCTGCCCGTGGCTAGTGGTGTTCCACAGGAGCCGCTTCCATTTACATCATATGTCAATGATTTGGATGATGGAATTGATGGTTTTGTGGATGATATGAAGATAAGTGGAGGGGCAGGTAATGTTGAGGAAGCAATGATGCTACAGAAGGATGTAGACAGATTAGGAGAGTGGGCAAAGAAATGGCAGATGGAATACAGTGTCAGGAAGTGTATGGTCATGCACTTTGGTAGAAGAAAAGAAGTATAGACTATTTTCTAAATAGGAAGTAAATTCAGAAATCTGAGGCACAAAGGGACCTGGGAGTCCTCGTCCAGGATTCCCTAAAGCTTAACTCGCAGGTTGAGTCTGTGGTGAGGAAGGCAAATGCAATGTCAGCATTCAGTTTGAGAGAACTAGAATGTAGAAGCAAAGATGTAATGTTGAGGCTTCATAAAGAATTAATGAGGCCTCACTGGGAGTACTGGGAGTAATTCTGGGCCCTTTATCTAAGAAAGGATGCACTGACATTGGAGAAGATTCAAAGGAAGTTCATGGAAATGATTCCGGGTTTGCAAAGCTCATTATAGCAGGAGCGTTTGATGTCTCTGGTCTCTACTAACTGGAATTCAGAAGAGTGAGGGGATATCTCATTGAAACCTGTCAAATGTTGAAAGGCTCGATAGAGTGGATATGGAGAGGATGTTTGCTATGGTGGGAGAGTCTATGATCAGAGGACATACCTTCATTCTAGAGAGGCATCCTTTTAGAATGAAGATGAGGAGAAATTTCTTTAGCCAGAGAGTGGCGAATCTATGGAATTTGTTGCCACAGGTGGCTGTGGAGGCCAGGTCATTGGGGGTATTAACACAGAGTTTGATAGATTCTTGATTAGTCAGGACATGAAGGATACGGGGAGAAGGCAGGACATTGAGGATGAGAGAAAAATTGGATCAGCCAGGATGAAATGGCTGAGCAGACCAATGCACCAAATGGCCTAGTTCTGCTCCTATATCTCACAGTCTTATGGTAGTAATCGGTCATTGTAAATTATCCCGTGATTAGGTTAGGGTTAAATCAGGGGTTGCTGCCATTGCAGTTTGAAGGGCTGGAATCACCTATTCAGTACTACCTCTAAAGAATTAAACAAGTGTTGGAGGAACTCAGCGGGTCGGGGGAAACGGAGAGCCATCGTTTCAGGTCTACAGCCCTCATCAGGTGAGGATATTGACAGGATGGATAGCCACCGAGGGAGTCAGAGAGAGGCAAGATAGGTAGGTAGAAGAGGGATGGAAGTAGACGAGGGTTGTGACAGTGGGGAAGGGGCTGCATGGGAGGGGGAGGGTTACAGAGACAAAGTGGGGTGTAGAGATCAGAGGGGTTACAGAGACAGAGAGGGGTGTAGGGGCCAGACGGGGGTTACAGAGACAGGGAGGGGTGTAGGGGCCAGAGGGGGGTTACAGAGACAGGGAGGGGTGTAGGGACCAGAGGAGGGTTACAGAGATAGGGAGGGGTGTGGGGACTGGAGGGGGTTACTGAGACAAGGAGGGGTGTAGGGACCAGAGGAGGGTTACAGAGACAGGGAGGGGTGTGGGGACTGGAGGGGGTTACTGAGACAGGGAGGGGTGGAGGGACTGGAGGGGGGTTACAGAGACAGGAAGGGGTGTAGTGGCCAGAGGGGGGTTACAGAGACAGGGAGGGGTGTGGGGACTGGAGGGGGTTACTGAGAGGGAGGGGTGGAGGGACTGGAGGGGGTTACAGAGACAGGGAGGGATGTAGGGGCCAGAGGGGGGTTACAGAGACAGGAAGGGGTGTAGGGGCCAGAGGGGGGTTACAGAGACAGGAAGGGGTGTAGGGGCCAGAGGGGGGTTACAGAGACAGGGAGGGGTTTGGGGACTGGAGGGGGTTACTGAGAGGGAGGGGTGTAGGGACTGGAGGAGGTTACTGAGACAGGGAGGGGTGTGGGGACTGGAGGGGGTTACTGAGACAGGGAGGGGTGTAGGGGCCAGAGGGGGGTTACAGAGACAGGGAGGGGTGTAGGGGCCAGAAGGGGGTTACAGAGACAGGGAGGGGTGTGGGGACTGGAGGGGGTTACTGAGACAGGGAGGGGTGTAGGGGCCAGAGGGGGGGTTACAGAGACAGGAAGGGGTGTAGGGGCCAGAGGGGGGTTACAGAGACAGGGAGGGGTGTAGGGGCCAGAGGGGGGGTTACAGAGACAGGAAGGGGTGTAGGGGCCAGAGGGGGGTTACAGAGACAGGGAGGGGTGTAGGGGCCAGAGGGGGGTTACAGAGACAGGAAGGGGTGTAGGGACCAGAGGAGGGTTACAGAGACAGGGAGGGGTGTTGGGACTGGAGGGGGTTACAGAGACAGGGAGGGGTGTGGGGACTGGAGGGGTTACCGAGACAGGGAGGGGTGTGGGGACTGGAGGGGGTTACAGAGACTCAGAGGTGAATGTGGACCAGAGGGGGGTTACAGAGACAGGGATGGAGGTGGTGTTCACCGAGACGGAGAGGGGAATGGGGTAGTTATTCAGGTGGGCTGCTAAGGTTGGTTGGTAGCAGGGTGCTGAGGTGGGATGTCACGTACCATTGAGGTGTGGGCAGTGCCCTGAGCTGTGAGGCGTACTCTCGGTGCCCCGGGTGATGTGCTGCAGGCAGTTGGCATTGCTGCTGTGGGATTGGTTCAGCCAGGAGTCGGTGACCACACAGTACAGGTCGAAATCCCAGGACGTGGTGGCCTCCAGCCTGCTGCGTAGTTGGTACGTGCCATCGGGTGCCTGTGCCACGCTCGTGTTCTGCACCTCGCTCCTGTATTCGGTGCCATTGCTCCAGACCCACTGCAGATGTGCCAGGGGAAACCCCCCCCAGGACACACAGTCCAGCTGCACCTTCCCCTCATCCTCCGCTCCATCCCCACCCACGGGTGAGCAGTTCACATGGGGCTGGCTGTAGGGAGCTAGTGGGGGTGGGGTATGGTTTGGGAAGGAGGGTGGGTGGGGGACAGGTTGTAGTTGGAGTGTGGGTGGGAGGGAGACAAGAGGACATTGTTGGTTTCTTCATCTGTCCTATCACTGACCCTCACCCTTCCCGTCAACTGTATCCCCCACCCATCACCACATCTCTTCACCTGTCAAAGAATCCTTCCCCACAGCCCATAGACTCATTCCCTGCCCTGTCACCAACTCTCCCCACCCACTGAATCCCCTCCCACATCCCAGACACAGCCGCCTATCGAGTGCCCTCCCACAGACACTCTCCCTGTCTATGAATCCCCCCCATTGCCCACAGACACTCTCCCTCGTCCCCCACCCATCGAATCCCACCCCCACAGCCCACAGACACACCCTATCCACCGAATCCCCTCCCACAGACACTCCCCCCACCTACTGAATCCCCTTCCATAGCCCACGGACACCCCTCCACCCATTGAATCCCCCCACAGCCCACAAACACTCCCCCCATTGTATCCCCTCCCACAGCCTACACCACCCCCACAGTCCACAGACACTCCCCACCCACTGAATCCCCCACAAAGCCTAGAGACACTCCCCCACCCATCAAATTCCTTCCCACAGCCCACAGACACTCCCCACCCATCAAATTCCCTCCCACAGCCCACAGACACCCTCCCACCCATCGAATTCCCTCCCTCAGCCCACAGACACTCCCCCATCCACTGAATCCCCCCACAGCCCACAGACACCCTCCCACCCATCGAATTCCCTCCCTCAGCCCACAGACACTCCCCCATCCACTGAATCCCCCCACAGCCCACAGACACTCCCCCACCCATCGAATTCCCCACAGACACTCCCCCACACATCGAATTCCCTCCCTCAGTCCACAGACACTCCCCCATCCACTGAATCCCCCCACAGCCCACAGACACACTCCCCACTGAATACCCCCGCAGCCCACAGACACTCCCCCACACATCGAATTCCCTCCCTCAGCCCACAGACACTCCCCCACACATCGAATCCCCTCCCACAGCCCACAAACACTTCCCCACCCATCGAATTCCCTCCCTCAGCCCACAGACACCCTCTCCATCACAAACTCCCGGCACTCACTGCTCTCCCTCAGAGCCTCCTCCTCACTCTCACTGCCCTGGGTTGGGGTATCTCCTTCACCCACCTGTAACGATGAGGAGCTGCTCTTTCACCTTCTTCCACTCTGGGGTGTGAAGAACGCACATATAGGTGCCATTATCGTGAACCGTGACGTTCTGCAGCCTCAGTGATGCATCCCCCTGCCCCAGCAGCGACTCATTCACAGTGGCCCTGCCGTGGAACTGCTTGTCTTGGAACTGGGCGGCCACTGAGCCCTGATGGTAGATGTACGCCAGGAGGACTCCGTCAGGTCTTTGCAGACTCCACTGGATGCCCCCAAGTTCCCGGGACCATGGTCGATTGAAATGGCAAATCAGGAGGGAGTCTTCACCAATCCTGGCGACGATAGGTGAGTCCAGCACCACTGGAAACGAGAGATTTAGCCCAGGAACTTCCACTGAAATCATCGACTGGGTGAAGTTGCACTGAGAGCAACAGTCTCTCAATACCCCAGCACCCCATCCGATCAGAACCATACCCTTTCATACCCCAGCCGGTCCCAGCGTGAATCGGGTGTTTACAGGACATACCAGAACTGGTGATGTGGTGGATAGTGAAGAAGGTTGGCCAAGGTTACACAGCATCTAGTTTATAGAAACATAGAAAACCTACAGCACAATACAGGCCCTTCGGCCCACAAAGTTGTGCTGAACATGCTTACCTATAGCCCTCTATTTTACTAAGCTCCATGTACCTATCTAAAAGTCTTTTAAAAGACCTTATCGTATCCGCCTCCACCACCATTGCCGGAAGCCCATTCCACGCACTCGCCATTCTCTGAGCAAAAAACTTACCCCTGACATCTCCTCTGTACCTACTCCCCAGCACCTTAAACCTGTGTCCTCTTGTGGCAGCCATTTCAGACCTGGGAAAAAGCCTCTGACTATCCACATGATCAATGTCTCTTCTACAACTCTATCAGGTCACCTCTCATTCTCCGTCGCTCCAAGGAGAAAAGGCCGAGTTCACTCAACCTATTCTCATAGGCCATGCTCCCCAATCCAGGCAACATCCTTGTCAATCCCCTCTGCACCCTTTCTATGGCTTCCACATCCTTCCTGTAGTGAGGCGACCAGAACTGAGCACAGTACTCCAAGTGGGGTCTGACCAGGGTCCTATATAGCTGCATTGCAACATTACCTCTCGACTCCTAAATTCAGTTTCACTGGAATGCCAGATGGAATTTAGCTCAGACAAGTGTGAGGTGAATCTTTTGTAGGGCTCTGTTGTGGAACAGACAGCCTCGGGGTATAGGTGCATAGTGCTAAGACAGGTAGACGGTAGTGAATTTGCAGTACAGCACGCTGCACTTCAGTGCTCAGGGCACTGAATATAAGAGCTGGGATGTTAAGTTACAGCTGTACAGGGTGGAGACCACTCTTGAAATGTTGTGTATTGTTCTGTTTGCCGAGCTATAGGGTATCATTACGCTGGAAAGATGAAGAAAAGGTTCACAAAGGCGTTGCAAGGACTGGAGGGCTGGAGTTATGGAGACTGGACCGGCTGGCACAGTTTTCCTTCGAGTGAAGGAAGTTGAGGGGTGACCTTACAGAGGCTTATAAAAACCCAAGGGGCATAAAGTGATTGGTCACAGTCTTTTTCCCAAGGTAGGCATGTCAAAAACTAGAGGACACAGGTTTAAAGATAACATTTTAGAGATAAGGGCTGAACAGGACAAACAGTACTCAGTTCTGGAAGCTGGCACGGGTGGGCTGGGCCAAAGTCTGTTTTCAATTTGTTCGGTCAACAACAATGTCACCTGACTCTGTTCACTGCCTGCACAACCCAGTGTAATCCCACTCTCCCCTCAATGCCCACTGCACTCAGTACCACCCCCTGCCCCCGTGCCCCCTTTACCTGGGGAGAACAAGTGCAGAAACACCAGCAACATTCCTCCAGTTCTTTGGCCGTTCAACATTGCAGGCTTTCTGTTGCACCGTCTGGACATTCCAGTGACGTCCACCTCTCTCTCACTCGTTCTATCCCTCCTCTCTGCCTCACGTTGCAGTTGGTGACCTTTGTGTCGAGCACACCTTCGCATTCAGACGTCTGTTGTGGTTTCAGCAAGTCTGCAGGAGAGCGGGCAGGAATGAGAAGGGGAGGGGAGGGGAAGGGAGGGGGAGGGGAGGAGGGAGTGAGAGAGGGAGGGAGAGGGAGAGAGAGAGGGAGAGGGAGGGGGGAGAGAGAGAGAGGGAGAGGGAGAGAGACGGAGAGAGAGAGAGAGAGACGGAGAAAACACAGGAAGAGACAAACAGTTCAGGGGACGGGTGTGATATGGACAAAGTGATTTACAAAAGGAGTGGATATGTTGACAAGCAAAGGTGTGGGAGGGAGAGAGGGAAAAGTTGGGGGAAGAGAGGGAAAAGGTGGGGGAAGAGAGAGAAAGAAGAGCGTGGAATAAAGGAGGCATGAAGACTGAAGGAGAGAGAGAGGAAGACAGACAGAGAGTCACGGCGTGGAAGACAAGGATCGATACCTTCTCCCAGAGAGGTACTGAAGGTTAACAGTGTCAATCACAACGTGTTACACCGGTTCCTGTAAGGCAGCATTAGTTCCTGGATTCCTTAGTAATGGGCCAGAGGAAGGTACAGTTTATCAACAGTTGGCAAGACTTCACATCTGGCCGGGTTAAACACCATCTGCCATTTTGCCATGCATGTCTACAACTGATCTGTACCCTGCTCTCTATCCTTTGCCAGTCTTCTACACTATCCACAACACCGCTAATCTTTTCATCATCTTTGAACATACTCATCTACATTTTCATTAGGGTTCCTGTACATTCATTACTGCCTGAATGACTATCGCCCTTTAGCGCTGACACCCATTGCCGTGAAGTGCTTTGAGAGACTTGTGCTCTCACACATTAAGGCTACAATCCCAGCTGATCTGGACAAACACCAGTTTGCCAACCGGGCAAACCGCTCCACAGGGGATGCAATCACAACAGCCCCTCATATTGCACTGACTCTCTTGGCCTTGGTTCCCCCCTGTGCTCTTGGGTCATGGACTTTCTCACAGACCGACCACAGCAAGTCAGAGTTGGTAAGCACACCTCCACCACCCTCATCTTAAAAACAGGGCTGTGTGCTGAGCCCTATGCTCTACCTACGCTTCACACATGACTGCACCCCCATCTACACCTCCAACTCCATAATTAAATTTGCGGACGATACCACAGTGGAATCCAACAGGCTCGAGGTGGATCATCTGAGGGATTGGTGTAAGGACAACAACCTGGTCCTTAATACTTCTAAAACAAAAGAAATGATCATTGACTTTAGGAGATCAAAGGACAGAGTACACACCCCTCTCCATATACATGGAGAGGTAGTGGAAAACGTAAAGTTCCTTGGAGTTATAATTAGAAGTGGTAGAGGCAGGTTCGGTATTGTAATTTAAAGTAAAATTGGATCGGTATATGGACAAGAAAGGAATGGAGGGTTATGGGCTGAGTGCGGGCCAGTGGGACTAGGTGAGAGTAAGCGTTCAGCACGGACTAGAAGGGCCGAGATGGCCTGTTTCCGTGCTGTAATTGTTATGTGGTTATATGTTGTTAAAACAGCTGACATGGACCACCAACACCTCACTGCTTGTAAAAAAGGCAGAACAAAGACTATTCTTCCTCAGAAAGCTGAAACCGGCCAAACTCCCACAAAAGCTGTTGCTTAATTTCTACAGAAGCACAATTGAAACCATCCTGACCGACGGTGCCACATTGTGGTATGCCAGCTGCACAGCCGCTGAGCGGCAAGACCTGCATCGCGTGGTGAAGGCGGCCCAGCGAATTGTCAGGATGGAGCTCCCAGGACTGGACACCATCTATTCCAGCAGACCCAGGAGGAAAGCAATCAGCATAACCAGAGACACCGCACACCCCGGCCACTCACTGACCCACTGCCATCCAACAAAAGGTTCAGGACACTAAAAGCCAGAACAAATAGACTGAGGAACAGTTTCTACCCCAGAGCTGTGGCTTCCATCACACCACTCCCACAGAACAATGACTGAAACTGTGAGCACACACAAGGATTCAAATACTTGCACTAATGGCACTTTGTGCATTACTGTGATATTCTGGTGCTGCTGCAACTTATTTTCTGCTATTTATCTATTTAATACTGTTTTTCTATTACTGTCTTGTTTTTATCTACTGTACTGCTTTATTTAATTGTCTGAGTGGAAGCCAAACAGAGTTTCATTGTATCTATGTCTAATGACAATAAAGATCATTCATTCATTCAGATCAAAGGTAAGGACATGTTCGGCACAAGGGCCTGTATTGTGCTGTAGGGTTTCTATGAGTCTGTTTCTATCAATACTGCACCTATAAAAGGTATTCATTTCCCTTGGAAGTTTTCATGTTTTATTGTTTTACAACATTCAATCGCAGTGGATTTAATTTGGCTTTTTGACACTGAGCAAAAGAAAAAAACTTCCATGTCAAGGTGAAAACAAATCTCTATAAAGTAATCCAAATTAATTACAAATAAAAAACAAAATAATCGATTGTATAATTATTCACCCTGTTCCCCCCCCCCACCTTTAATTTGACACAGCTCATAGACGGATCAGAAGTGGAGAGAGTGAGCAGCTTCAAGTACCTGGGTGTCAAGATCTCTGAGGATCTAACCTGGTCCCAACACATGGATGTAGTCATAAAGAAGGCAAGACAGTGGCTATACTTTAGATAGATAGATAGATAGATACTTTATTCATCCCCATGGGGAAATTCAACTTTTTTCCGATGTCCCATACACTTGTTGTAGCAAAACTAATTACATACAATACTTAACTCAGTAAAAAATATGATATGCATCTAAATCACTATCTCAAAAAGCATTAATAATAGCTTTTAAAAAGTTCTTAAGTCCTGGCGGTTGAATTGTAAAGCCTAATGGCATTGGGGAGTATTGACCTCTTCATCCTGTCTGAGGAGCATTGCATCGATAGTAACCTGTCGCTGAAACTGCTTCTCTGTCTCTGGATGGTGCTATGTAGAGGATGTTCAGAGTTTTCCATAATTGACCGTAGCCTACTCAGCGCCCTTCGCTGAGTTTGAAGAGATTTGGCATGTCAACAAATACACTCAAAAACTTCTATAGTTGTACTGTGGAGAGCATTCTGACAGACTGCATCACTGTCTGGTATGGAGGGGCTACTGCACCGAAAGAAGCTGTAGAAGGTTGTAAATCTTGTCAGCTCCATCTTGGGCACTAGCCTACAAAGTACCCAGGACATCTTTAGTGAGCAGTGTCTCAGAAAGGCAGCAATATTATTAAGGACTTCCATCACCCAGGGCATGCCCCTTTCACTGCTACCATCAGGTAGGAGGTACAGTAGCCTGAAGGCACACACTCAGCGATTCAGGAACAGCTTCTTCCCCTCTGCCATCCGGTTCCTGAATGGACATTGAACCCTTGGACACTACCTCACTTTTTTAATATACAGTATTTCTGTTTTTGCACATTTAAAAAAATCTATTCAATATATGTAATTGATTTACTGATTTATTTATTTTATTTATTATTATTATTTTTTCTCTCTCTCTCTGCTAGATTATGCATTGCACTGAACTGCTGCTGCTAAGTTAACCAATTTGATGTCACATGCCAGTGATAATAAACCTGATTCTGATTCTAATAATCGCTGGTGCAGCCAACTGGTTTTAGAAGTCACGTAATTAGTTAAATGGAGAACTGTTTTTAGAGCCTTGTGTGCAGTCAAGGTATTTCAGATGATCGTAGTAAAAACACTCTTGATAAAAACTACACCATGAAGACAAAGGAATACTCCAAACAACTCCACAAAAAGGTTATTGAAAAGCACAAGTCAGGAGATGGATACAACAAAATTTCCAAGTAACTGAATATGCCTTGAAGCATAGTTAAGTCAATCATCAAGAAATGGAAAGAATATGGCACAGCTGTAAATCTGCCTAGAGCAGGCCGTCCTCAAAAACTGAGTGACTGTGCAAGAAGAGACTAGTGAGGGAGGCCACAAAGGGAGCTATCACAGCTCTGGAGGTGTTACAAGCTTCAGTGGCTAAGATGGGAACGACTGCACATACAACTATTGCCCGGGTGCATCACCAGTTGCAACTTTATGGGAGGGTGGCAAAGAGAAAGCCACTGTTGAAAACAGGAAATTGCGGAGAATGATGTGTTGGATGTGGAGGGTCATGGGGTGGTAGGTGAGGACAAGAGGAACTCTATCCACATTAAGGTGGAAGGAAGATGGGGTGAGCGTGGATGTCCAGCAAATGGAGCAGAGGTGGATGAGGGTGGTATATTCATGTCCTCTTTAGCCTCGGGTCAATACCTGGTAAACTAACAAGCAGCTAACATTGTTCATTATACACTGAAAGGGAAACAGAGATAATCCTGGATACTACGGAGCGTCTCATGTTAGTGTTAGAGAAGCTATTGGAGTGGATTGTTGAGAGCAGGATTTATGAGCATTTGGAATATCTTGGCCTAATTAAGGACAGTCAGCTTAGCTTTGTGCAGGACCTAACGAAGGTAATTGATGAATGCAGACCTGTAGGTATTGATAAAGGACCTAGTGCTATATCGACGTATGTGACAAATAAACTCTTCTCAGGCTTCCAGCTGGGTTCAAGTATCGATTTTAACCGATGCTTCAATGACAAACTCTGCCATCTTCATCAGGGATGATGCCTGGGCCTGTCTAGTCCGGACGCATTTATACCTCTCGTCTGTCCCTCCTGACTGGCTAGTCCTTATCCAATCAGGTCTCCACTGTCTCACCTTGCTTACAATTGAATTCCAGTTCTTACTTTCCTTCGTCTTTGTTAAAATGAATTTTTTCTAGCATTACTTCATCAGGCGGTTCCAAAAGCCCTTGGTGTGGCAAGGTAGTTTTGTGCCATCAAAGTCAATCCTACAGCCATTACGAATGCTTCTATGTCTGATGGTGCTATGAATACTGGACTGTTGGCTTCACAGTCCACCTCATTATGATCTTGTATCCTCTTGTTTATCTGCATTTTCTCTGTAGTTGTCACACTTCATTCACATCACCATCGGTTAACCTTGTTCTGCCTCAATACACTGCACAATGATCTAATCTGTATGTGAGATAGGCTTCTCACTCATTCTCAGTATTCCAGTCACATTATAAATCAATAAGTCTGTCTAAATTTAGCTTCCTATATCTTACTTACACTTCCTTTTACTTCTTGACTAAATTCATCACCTCTCTGGAAACTAAGGGTCTCTTACCTTGTCCTTCCTGTCCTGCACTCTGTGTAGTTGGTCTTCAAATATCCTCCACATGTCAGATGTGGACTTGCCCAAACACAGCTGTTCCCAATTAACTCTCCCCAGTTCCTGCCTATTGCTCTCGTAATTTTCCGTCTGCAGCAAAGTTTATATAAAACTTAAAGAGTTGTAATCACTGTTCCTCAACTGCCCTCCCATAGAAAGGTTGGTTACCTGGCCAGGCTGGGTACTCAACATCAAGTCTTGATGGCCCTCCCTCTTGTTGATCATATCTACATATTGAGTTAGGAAACCCTCCTGGATTCACCTAAAAAATGGCAAAACAACAACCCTGGTGCTTTTACAACTTTCCCTAATCTGCCTGCATACTGTTCCTCAATTTCCCAGTGGTTGTTGGGGGTTCTGTAGATTAATCCCATCAGAGTGACTGCACCTTGAGTTCAACCACGTGAGCTGGTTGTGGATTACAGGAGGAACAGAGATGGGCTAACCCTTATTGACATCAATGGATCTGGGGTTGAGACTAAACAGCTTCAAGCTCCTCGGCATCCACATCATGAGGACCTCACATGGTCTGTACACACCGGCTGTGTGGTGAAAAAGGCACAACAGCACCTCTTTCACCTCAGAAAGTTGAGGAAGTGTGGTATAGGCCCCTAAATCTTAAGAATTTTCTGCGGGGGCACAATTGAGAGCATCTTGACTGGCTGCACCACTGACTGGTATGGGAACTGTACCTCCCTCAATCACAGGACTCTGCAGAGAGTGGTGCAGACAGCACAGCACATCTGTAGTTGTGAACTTCCCATGATACAGGAAATTTACAAGGACAGGTGTGTAGAAAGGGCCCGTAGGATCATTGGGGACTCAAGCCATCCCAACCACAATCTATTCCAGCCGCTAGCATTGGGAAGCGGTACCGCAGCATAAAAGCCAGGAACAACAGGCTCCGGGACAGATTCTTCCACCAGGCCATCAGACTGATAAACTCACACTGACTTGAGTGTACTCATAATGTATACATTGAGTGTTGTCATAAATCTTACATTGACTGTTCTATTTATTATAAATTACTATAAATTACTAAGATAGCACATTGCACATTTAGATGGAGATGTAACGTAAAGATTTTTACTCCCCATGTATGTGAAGGATGTAAGAAATGAAGTCAATTCAGTTCTATGTCCTGTCTAAGTGCAGCTGTGATGTTGTCCCTGATTAGTGGTGCATCTCCTTACCCCCACCCTTCTCTTACCTCTTTCTCTTTGTTTTCTAAAACATCATTGCCATGGAACATTAAGAATCCATTCCTGTTAACCAAGCTCCTGTTAGCTACATAAAATGGGCTGCCGGCAACGGTGGTGGAGGTGGATATGATAGGGTCTTTTAAGAGACTCCATAGAGCTTAGAAAATAGAGGGCTATGGGTAAGCCTAGGTAGTTCTAATGTAAGGACATGTTCAGCACAGCTTTGTGGGCCGAAGGGCCTGTATTGTGCTGTATGTTTTCTATGTTTCTAAAATCATAGTTCCACTTAGTGATGTATGCTCTAAGTTCATCACACTTAAATTTCATTCTCTGAGCATTAAAATACTCACACTTCAACCAGTCCATTACCCTGCTCTAGCTTCTCCATCCTGGCCCTGACGTCTACCTTCCACCTGATCCTTACACTTTCTGTCCGATGCTCTGGTCCCAGCTGCCAAATTAGTTTAAACCCTCCTGAGCAGCAGCACCATACCTCCTGGCTAGGATATTGGTTCCCCTCCAGCTATGGTGCAAACTGTACCTGTGTCTAGGTCACACCTGGCCCAGCAAAGGTGCCAATGATCCAAGAACCTGCAGCCCTGCACCCTCCCCTCCCCCTCCTCCTGCCCAGTTCTTCAGCCACATTCATCTGTTCTGTATTTCTGTTCTGACTAGCGTGGGGCACCAGGAGTAATCCTGTGATTACTACCTTCGAGCTTCTGCTTTTACATTACATATTTTTAAATTACATATTGATACAATTATAAAGAAGGCACAACAGTGGCTATATTCATTAGGAGTTTGAGGAGATTAGCTACGTCACTAAAGACTCGCGCAAATTTCTACACGTGTACCATGGAGAGCATTCTAACTGGTTGTATCACTGTCTGGTATGGAGGCGCCACTGCACAGGATCAGAAGAACCTACAGAAAGTTGTAGCCTTGCCAGCATACAGGACACCTTCTAAAAGCAATGCCCCACAAAGGACCCCAGTCACCCAGGACATGCCTGCTTCTCACTGCTACCATCAGGGAGGAGGAACAGGAGCCTGAAGACAGACTCAACAATTCAGGAACAGCTTCTTCCCTTCTGCATCAGATTTCTGAATGGAAAAAGAACTCATGAGCACTTTTTCACTATTTTTTCCTCTTTCTGTACTACTTATTTAATTTACTGTATATATTTAATATATATATTCACTATTGTAATTACAGTTTTTATTATTATGTATGCAATGTACTGCTCCCACGAAACACCAAATGTCAGAACATAAGCCGATGATTCTAATTCGGCCTCAATTCTAACTCCGCATGGACACTCTGCATGCACACACCACACGTACATCCCACAGGACCTCTTCCCTCCCTGTGTGCTCATCACTGGTGCCAATGTTCTGGCATCTCACCTTTCCTCGTGAAGCTGCCCTGAGACATCCTGAGAGGCAGCACCCCACCCCCCGGCCACACAGGCCGCAGAATCCCCTCCAATAATTGAATCTCCTATCACTGTGGCTCTGCCTGGCTTGACCCTTCCCTGCAGATCCTCATTGCCGGCCATGGTGCCACTGGCCTTGTTGCTGCTGCTGTGTCCTGATCGGCCCCCCCCCCCCCCCCCCAGCAATATCCAAAGATTAACTCCAACACCCCCCTCCCAGAGGGAATTAACCCTCTCATCCCTACACTTCCCCATGGTCAAATTTTGAAAGACATTAATCAGTGTTCATTGAGTTAGGAAGCATTGCTTTTATTTATCCAGCAGGTTCGCAGTTGTCAGCCCTGATCCCAGCAGGAGGTTTGCAAGGTGACGGGACTGATCCCAGCAGGGGGTTTGTGAGGTTGGGACCCCGATCCCAGCAGGAGGTTTGCGAGATGGGGACCCCGATCCCAGCAGAGCCGCTACCCTGTACTGCTGTTAGTCTTCCAGGTTGTGAAAGGCGTTTTGCATTTCTTCCAGGAGGAGGGTGTAGTCTGACTTGATCTTTACCTCCCCGTCCTTGACCGGGTCCTGAGGTATGAGCAGAGAGTGAGACCACAGCAATCATTTCTCTCCCAACCCCTCTCCCGAACCAACCGCACGGACTCCCTACTTCATTCACCCTCTCTCCAATAATGCCTCATTTTCCACTCCCTCCCCTTCCTTCCCACCCCTCTGCCCCCTCCATCCCTCAACACTCCTCCTTTTCCCATCCCTCTCTCCCCACCTCTTTGCCCCTCTCCTCCTTTCTTGCCACCCATCACCCCCTCTCTCCCTCACCTCCCTCCTCTTTTCCCTGAAACCCCTCTTTCACCTCCCCCAACCCCTCCTTTCCCCTCTCCTCTCACTGGGGTCTGACCTTAAACTTCATGGCACTCAATTTGTACAGGACATCACCCATGTTGTCCCGGATGAGGGACCAGGTGAGGCGGTTGTCGGAGTGGGCCGTGGTCTCCACCGAGTGACGTGCCAGGTCGTAGAAGGCGATAATATTCTTCAGGATCCCCACCGTCTTGTAGAAAGGGCAGTACCTGCAGGGCAGAGGGAGAGGGGCTGAATGGTCTCCTATCCCTGTGTGATAGACTGCGGGAGAGGAGCTAAATGGTCTCTATCCCTATATAACAGACTGAGCGAGAGGGGCTGAATGGTCTCTATCCCTATATAACAGACTGAAGGAGAGGGGCTGAACGGTCTCTATCCCTATATAACAGACTGAAGGAGAGGGGCTGAACGGTCTCTATCCCTGTGTGACAGGCTGACGGAGAGGGGCTGATGTGTGAGAGAACATATGTGTGAGAGAATCTATAGCACAGAGAGAATCTATGTGCCAACCATGTAACCTACTCTAGAAACTGCCTAGAATTTCCCTAGCACATAGCCCTCTATTTTTCTAAACCCGTGTACGTATGTATCTAAGAGTCTCTTAAAAGAGCTACAGATTAACTGTGATGTGCATCATTGTCACTGTCTGATCAGCCCCCTCCCCTGCCCCCCACCAGATCCCCCACCTGTCATACGGGGCGTGTCTGTTCTATTGATCCGTGACACAGTTCGATCACCCCCCCCCACCTGTCATACGAGGCGTGTCTGTTCTATTGATCCGTGACACAGTTCGATCACCCCCCCCCACCTGTCATACGAGGCGTGTCTGTTCTATTGATCCGTGACACAGTTCGATCACCCCCCCCCCACCTGTCATACGGGGCGTGTCTGTTCTATTGATCCGTGACACAGTTCGATCACCCCCCCGCCCCCACCTGTCATACGGGGCGTGTCTGTTCTATTGATCCGTGACACAGTTCGATCACCCCCCCGCCCCCACCTGTCATACGAGGCGTGTCTGTTCTATTGATCCGTGACACAGTTCGATCACCCCCCCCCACCTGTCATACGAGGCGTGTCTGTTCTATTGATCCGTGACACAGTTCGATCACCCCCCCCCACCTGTCATACGAGGCGTGTCTGTTCTATTGATCCGTGACACAGTTCGATCACCCCCCCGCCCCCACCTGTCATACGGGGCGTGTCCATTCTGCTGCAGAAAGTCATCCTTGAGCAACTTGGCCACCTCCAGAGTTATCTTGTCCAGTTCAGCCAAGGACGCCTAGGGTAGTGGGACAGAGGGTCAGTGAGTGCACACAAAATACACTCCTAAAGGAACATTCCCTCACACGTGTGCACACACACAGTGAGACAGAGACACACCAAGCACAGACTGAGACTTACAATGAAAGTTCAAAGTACATTTCTTATCTGAGTGTACATTGTATACCAGCTTGAGGTTCTCTCCTTACAGTCACAAAACAAAGAAACCCATAAAAAAACCGTCAGACACTCAACGTGCAGATAAAATCATGCAAACAATAAAAGTAAGCAAATAGTATTCAGAACAAAAGTGAGTCAACAGACACAAATCCTGGCATCACTGTAAATGGAGCAGACAACAGAGTGAGACACACAGGCACTGACAAACACATCACACACACACAGAATGAGACACACAGAGACAGACAAACCACACATCACACACACACAAAGACAAACCACACATCTCTCTCTCTCTCACACACACACACACACACACACACACAGACAAACCAAACACATCACACACACAGATTCACACACAAAACAGACACACTATCAATGCTGTAGATCGAAGAATCTGCAGATGACAGTGAAGGTGAGGGTAGTTTTATATTACACAGTGATAAATTGGCCAGGGCAATGATGGATGGAATTTAATCTGGACATGGGAGATAAAGAATTCTGGGAGAATTAAGGGAAGACATGGACATTGCAAACCTGGGACCCGGAGAAACAAACCAACTGGGAGGATTGAGCAACATCTGTGGGGGCAGAGCGATGGTCAATGTTTTGGGTTTGGACCCTGCATCAGGACTGAAAGTGGAAAGGCGAGAGAGGCGGGATGAAGAGGGGGTGAGTTGGGTGCTGGGAGCTGAAGGATGGATACAGGCGAGGATGGGGGCAGTGAAAGGTAGTCGAGAGCATGAAGGGGTGGGTAGAGACCGTGAATGGGTCGGTCTTGGAGTGTTGGGAAACAGAGGTACCTCAGTGCACGAGTCTGAGGATCCCAGAAGGAGATAGCACAGGTACATCGGGTGGTGAAGTGGGATGTTCGCCTGATAGAGCAAAGGACCTGCGGCATCACGTTACAACCTTATCAAACACTAGTTAAGGCAGACTGAGAGTATTTTGGCGAGTTCTGGTCACCACGCTCCAGGACGATTGCACTAGACAGGGTATAGAGGAGTTCCCCGGTACGTGGTCTGGGACTGAGTTTCAATTTCGAGGAGAAACCGGGTCTGTTCTCCTTGGAGCAGAGGACCTGACAGAGGTGCACTGTACTGCTGACACACGTCATTCTGACCATGGAGGTAAGGGTAGACAGTCAGCATGGACGTGATGGGCTGAAGGGAGCTGTCTAAACTATCTGTCTCCCTAACCCCCTCACACCCCACCTGTCCTGTGCTGAGTCACCTTGCCAACCAGCTGCACAATCTCCGCCAGGTCCTCCTCCTCCTGCAGGATCTCCTTGGCGCGGTTCCGGAGAGCGACAAACTCGGGGAAGTGTTTGTCATAGTAATCGTCGAGCAGCCGGCTGTACTTGCTGTAGCTCACCAGCCAGTTGACGGAGGGAAAGTGTTTCCGCTGGGCCAGCTTCTTGTCCAGTCCCCAGAACACCTGCGGGCAGTGCAGAGGGCCAAGAGTGTGAGCCCTACACAGGCTGGCACGGGCACTCGCAGTGGGGAGCCCCTCTCTGCCACTCCTGAAAAGGGCAGATCCCTCATCTCTCCTCTCACCACATGGAGCTTCCTCATCTCTCCTCTCACCATACGGAGCTCCCTCACATCTCCTCTCACAGTGGAGCCCCTCTCTGCCACTCCTGAAAAGGGCAGCAACCTCATCTCACAACAGGAAGCTCCCTCACATCTCCTCTCTGAGTGGGGAGATCCTTCATTTCATTTCTCCCAGCACAGTGTGGAGTTCCCTTACCAACACTCCCACAGCAGGAGCTACCTCACCACTCCTCCCACAATGCCCCTCCCACAGTGGGGAGATCCCTCACTACCACTCCCACTTTGGGGAGCTCCCTCATCACCTCCCACAATGGGAGGGTACCTCGCTAATCCTCTGTCAGTGGAGCTTCATCACTGACCCTTCTACAGTGCAGAGGCCATTCATCACTGCTCCTTCATGGGGAGCTCCCTCACCCCTGCCCCCCGCACAGTGGGTAGTGTACAGGCAAACTCAACGGGGCTCTGACTGCCCCTTCCCACATAATGAAACTCCCCTGTCACCTCCCAACTCTCCCACAGCAACGAGCTCCCTCACCGCCCCACCACAAGGCAGAGTACCTACTCCCATCCCACAGTATGAAGCTCCCTCCCCAACCCCACCTTCCATCACACCCACAGTGCGGTGATCCCTCACCACCTCTTTCTCAGTGCAAAGATACCCCACCTCCCTACCATAGCGAGGCATTCCCTCACAGGGCCTCCCTCAGTGAGGGACCTGCCCGGGATCCTGATAGTGCTGGCCGAGTCGGAATGGAACGGGACGGGACGGGTCGGGATGAGGTGCGACAGGACCAGACAGGACAGCTGGATTGAGTAAGCAGCCGTTTTGAGTTTCACCACCCATCGGAGTTTCGAGGCCCGAGGGTTGAATATCCGATCTCAGCACAGAATGGAGGCAGGGCTGTAGACAACAATGCAGTCTTTGTGAGGCACCAGTCTCTGTCTGGCCGGGAAATCACAGCAACATGGAGCTCAGGGTCAGGGAAAGCGAGGGAGCAGGAGAACAAAAGAGAGAGTCACAGTAGTGAGGGTATCACAGAGTGAGGGTGGCACAGGAAGGGTACATAGATGGGCTGGTGTAGGTGAGGGGGGGTACAGAGATGGGGGTGGTGTAGGTGAGGGGAGTACAGAGATGGGATGGTGTAGGTGAGGAGGGTACAGAGATGGGGGTGGTGTAGGTGAGGAGGGGTACAGAGATGGGGGGTGTAGGTGAGGGGGTACAGAGATGGGGGTGGTGTAGGTGAGGGGGTACAGAGATGAGCTGGTGTAGGTGAGGAGGGTACAGAGATGGGATGGTGTAGGTGAGGAGGGTACAGAGATGGGGGTGGTGTAGGTGAGGGGGTACATAGATGGGCTGGTGTAGGTGAGGGGGGGTACAGAGATGGGGGGGTGTAGGTGAGGGGGTACAGAGATGGGGGTGGTGTAGGTGAGGGGGGTGCAGAGATGGGATGGTGTAGGTGAGGAGGGTACAGAGATGGGGGTGGTGTAGGGGAGGGGGGTACAGAGATGGGGGTGGTGTAGGTGAGGGGGTACAGAGATGGGGGTGGTGTGGGGGAGGGAGGTGTACAGGGGGTAGTGTAGGTGAGAGGGGTACAGAGATGGGGGTGGTGTAGGTGAGGAGGGTACAGAGATGGGATGGTGTAGGTGAGGGGGTACAGAGATGGGGGTGGTGTAGGTGAGGGGGTACAGAGATGGGGGTGGTGTAGGTGAGGGGGTACAGAGATGGGTTGGTGTAGGTGAGGGGGTACAGAGATGGGATGGTGTAGGTGAGGGGGTACAGAGATGGGGGTGGTGTAGGTGAGGGGGTACAGAGATGGGGGTGGTGTAGGTGAGGGGGTACAGAGATGGGTTGGTGTAGGTGAGGGGGTACAGAGATGGGGGTGGTGTGGGGGAGGGAGGGATACAGAGATGGGGGTGGTGTAGGTGAGGGGGTACAGAGATGGGCTGGTGTAGGTGAGGAGGGTACAGAGATGGGGGTGTAGGTGAGGGGGTACAGAGATGGGGGTGGTGTAGGTGAGGAGGGTACAGAGATGGGATGGTGTAGGTGAGGAGGGTACAGAGATGGGGGTGGTGTAGGTGAGGGGGGTACAGAGATGGGGGGGTGTAGGTGAGGGGGTACATAGATGGGCTGGTGTAGGTGAGGGGGGTACAGAGATGGGGGTGGTGTAGGTGAGGGGGGTACAGAGATGGGGGGGTGTAGGTGAGGGGGTACATAGATGGGCTGGTGTAGGTGAGGGGGGTACAGAGATGGGGGTGGTGTAGGTGAGGGGGGTACAGAGATGGGGGTGGTGTGGGGGAGGGAGGGGGTACAGAGATGGGGAGGGGTGTAGAGGCCGGAGGGGGTTACAGAGACAGGGAGGAGTGTAGAGGCCGGAGGGGGTACAGAGATGGGGAGGGGTGTAGAGGCCGGAGGGGGTACAGAGATGGGGAGGGGTGTAGAGGCCGGAGGGGGTTACAGAGACAGGGAGGAGTGTAGAGGCCGTGGGGTTACAGAGACAGGGAGGGGAGAGGTGCAGCGGACAGAGGGATTTTCAGAGACAGGGAGGGGAGAGGTGCAGCGGACAGAGGGATTTTCAGAGACAGGGAGGGGTGTAGAGGCCGGAGGGGGTTACAGAGACAGGGAGGGGTGTAGAGGCCGGAGGGGGTTACAGAGACAGGGAGGGGAGAGGTGCAGCGGACAGAGGGGGTTACAGAGACAGGGAGGGGTGTAGAGGCCGGAGGGGGTTACAGAGACAGGGAGGGGTGTAGAGGCCGGAGGGGGTTACAGAGACAGGGAGGGGAGAGGTGCAACGGACGGAGGAATTTTCAGAGACAGGGAAGAGTGAAGAATTGCTCACCTGGACAATGCCGAGGGTGGCAGCGGTGACTGGGTCCGAGAAATCCCCTCCTGGGGGTGACACTCTGTGGAGGGAGGAGTGGGGAGGGTAAATAAAGGGTCACAGAGGGATAGTTCCCCTTGGCTCTCTCTCAGCCTTACCCTTTCCTTCCCTCTTCCCACACCTTTACTGCTCCTCACCCACTTTTTGTTTCTCCTCTCTACTCAATGCGCACTCCATCCATCTCCTGTGCACCTTGCCCCCTCTATTTCCCTTAAAACCCTCCCACTCTACTTCCTGTCATCCCTTCATGCAGATCACATCATTACACAGAGCACTGAGGTAGAACAAGGCCAAACAACAACAATGCAGAAGAAAGTAACACACACAAAGTGCTGGAGGAACTCAGCAGGCCAGACTGCATTGTATGGAAAAGAATACCGGTTAGAGCTCTAACTCCTCATCTTTTTTTCACTGTCCTGATGACGGGTCTTGGCCTGAAACGTTGGCTGCTTACTCTTTTCCATAGATGCTGCTTGTCCGCTGAGCATTTTGTCTGTATTGCTTGGATATCCAGCATCTGCAGATTTCCTCATCTTTGTGCAGAATAAAGTGTAACAGCTACAGAGAGAGTGTAGTGCAGTTAAGCAATAAAGATCAAGATCATAATGAGGTAAATTGAGAGGTCAAGAGTGACAGAATTTCTGGAAGCAATTCAGAAGTCACAGGATATATACATCCCAAAGAGGAAGACGTATTCAAAAGGAAAGATGACACAAGGTAAAGCTTGTTACATGGCATATGGCTCATTGCTAACAGAAGTAAAAGCCAACATAAAAACCAAAGAATGGGCATAGAGCGATAATTAGTGGGAAGTTAGAGGATTAAGAAGCTTTTAAAAGCCAACAGAAGGCAACTAAAAATTCATTAAGAAGGTAGAGATGTTGGACTGCTGGAAAACTAGGAGAGATAATAATGGGGGTCAACGAAATGGCAGACAAATTGAATAACTATTTTGCGTCAGTCTTCACTGTGGAAGACACTAGGGATTTGGTGGAAGTTCCAGGTGTCAGGAGTCTGAAGTGTGTGAAGCATAACTAGAGAAAAGGTTCTTGGGAAACTTAAAAGAACAGAAGGTAGATAAGTCACCTGGACCAGATAGTGTACACCCCAGAGTTCTGAAAGACGTGGCTGAAGAGATTGTGGAGGCATTGGTAATTATCTTTCAAGAATCACTAGATTCTGGAATGGTTCCGGAAGACTGGAAAATTACAAATGTCATTCCACTCTTCAAGAAGGGAGAGAGGCAGTAGAAAGGGAGAGAGGCAGTAGAAAGGAAATTATGGGCTCTAGTTTTAGTTCTTAGTTGACAGTAGTGGGAAGATGTTGGAGTTGATTATTAAGGATGAGATCTCAGGGTATTTGGAGGCACACGATAAAATAGGCCATGGAAATAACAAGCAGGATAGACAAAGGAGAACGTTGTGTAATTGGATTTTCGGAAGGCCTTTGAGAAGGTGCCGCACATGAGGCTGCTTAACAAGCTACGATTCCATGGTATGATAGAAAAGATTCTAGCATGGATAAAGCAGTGGCTGACTGGCAGGAGGCAAAGAGTGGGAATAAAAAGAGCCATTTCTGGTTGGATGGCAGTGACTACTTGTATACCACAGGGTCTGTATTGGGGCCGATTCTTTTTACGTTATATGTCAATGATTTGGATGATGGAATTGACGACTCTGTTGCGAAGTTTACAGATGATATGAAGATAGGGAGGCACAGGTAGTTTTTGAGGAAGTAGAGAGGCTACAGAAGGACTTAGACAGATGAGGAAATGGGCAAAGAAGTGGCAGATGGAATACAGTGTAGAGAAATGTATGGTCATGCTCTTAGGTAGAAGGAACAGTAGCATAGACTATTATCTAAACAGGAAGAAAATTCAAATATCCGAGATGCAAAAGGATTTGGGAGTCCTTGTGCAGGATTTCCTAAAGGTTAATTTGCAGGTTGAGTCGGTGATGAGGAATGCAAATGCAATGTTAGCATTCATTTTAAGAAAACTAGAAGATAAGAGCAAGGATGTGATGCTGAGACTTTATAAAGCACTGGTGAGGCCTCACTTGTTGTGTTGTGAGCAGTTTTGGGCCCCTTATTGAAGGATGTGCTGACATTGGAGAGAATTCAGAGAAGGTTCACAAGAACGATTCTGGAAATGAAAGGGTTATCATATGAGCAGCAATGGAAGGCTCTGGGCCTGTACTTGCTGGCATTTAGAAGCATGGGGGTTGGGGGGGGGAATCTCATTGAAGCTTATTGAATGTTGAAAGGCCTAGACAGAGTAGATGTGGAGAGGATGTTTCCTTTAGTGGGGGAGTCTCAGACCAGGAGGCACAGCCTCAGAGTAGAGGGATGTCTGTCACAGAGATGAGGAGGAATTTCTTTAGCTGGATGTTGGCGAATCTGTGGAATTCGTTCCATAGGCAGTTGTGGAGGCCAGGTCCCTGGGTGCATTTAAGGGAGATGTTGATATATGTCTGGTAAGTCAGGGAGTGACAGACGGACATACGAGGGAAATTGGGTGAAAGCTTACGGGGAGAAGGCAGGAGTTTGGGGTTGAGCCTTGATGAAGCAGCTGATGGGCCGACTGGCCTAATTCTGCTACAATGTCTTATGGTCTTAAAACTACAGCACAGAAACAGGCCATTCAGCCCATCTAGTCCATGCCAAACTGCCTAGTCCCAGGACAATAGCCCTCCATACCCCTACCATCCATGTACCTATCCAAACTTCCCTTAATCAATGAAAATGAAATCACATGCACCACTTTTGCTGGCAGCTTGTTCCACACTCTCACAGCACTCTGAGTGAAGTTTCCCCTCGTTCCTCTTAAACTTTTCACCTTCACCCTTAACCCATAACCTCTAGTTGTAGTCCATCTTATTGTACCAGAGACCCAGTGATAACAGGAAGCTGCCCTTGAGCCTGGTGGGATGTGCTTTCTGGCTCTTGTACCTTCTGTCCAATGGGAGAGAGGAGAATAGAGAATCAACAACCTCCCCCACTCCCCATTACCCCCTCCCTCACCTGATCTACTCTGCATCAACACCAGCTCCGCCACACCATCTCAACTGTGATTCCCTTCGTCCGTACCCCTTCGCGAACCCATATCACCCACACACCACCTCCCGCCAATCCACACTTACGCTCCAACAATGCCTGACACTTCCCTCCCTCTCGGGGACTGCCCAGGCATCTCACCCGTCCTGCCCGCTCATAGAAAGAGGCAAGACGGGCACCCAGATAGGCGGATACCCACTGTCTGTGGAGGAGAGCGAGACAGAGAGAGTAAATGTGAGAGGGAGGGGGAAGAGAGAGAGAGGGAGAGAGAGGGGGAGAGGGGGGAGAGGGGGGAGAGAGAGGGGAAAGAGAGGGGGAGAGAGAGGGGGAGAGGAAGAGTGTGGAGAGGGGGAGAGAGGGGAAGAGGGGGGAGAGAGGGGGGAGAGAGGGGGAGAGAGGGGGGAGAGAGGGGGAGAGAGGGGGAGAGAGGGGGAGGGGAGGAGAGAGGGGGAGAGAGGGGAAAGGGGGAGAGAGGGGAAAGGAGGAGAGAGGGAGAGAGGGGAGAGAGGGAGAGAGGGAGAGAGGGAGAGAGGGGGAGAGGGGGGAGAGAGGAACCGTGTGAGAGAGGGAGAGAGTGCGAGAGAGAGGAACAGTGTGAGAGAGGGGGAGAGAACCGTGTGAGAGAGGGAGAGAGTGCGAGAGAGAGGAACCGTGTGAGAGAGGGGGAGAGACAGAAAGGGGAGAGGAACAGTGTGAGAGGGAGACAGAAAGGGGGAGAGGAACAGTGTGAGAGAGGGAGGAGAGAGAGAGGGGGAGAGGAACCGTGTGAGAGAGGGGGGAGAGGAACCGTGTGAGAGAGGGGGAGAGACAGAAAGGGAGGGGGGAGAGGAAGACAGTAAGTGTGAGAGAGGGGGAGAGGAACCGTGTGAGAGGGAGACAGAAAGGGGGAGAGGAACAGTGTGAGAGAGGGAGAGAGAGGGGGGAGAGGAACCGTGTGAGAGAGGGGGAGAGGAACCGTGTGAGAGAGGGAGAGAGAGAGAGGGGGAGAGGAACCGTGTGAGAGAGGGGAAAAGTGCGAGAGAGAGGAACCGTGTGAGAGAGGGGGAGAGGAACCGTGTGAGAGAGGGGGAGAGTGTGAGAGAGAGGAACCGTGTGAGAGAGGGGGAGAGGGAACCGTTGTGAGAGAGTGGGGAGAGGAACCGTGTGAGAGAGGGGGAGAGGAACCGTGAGAGAGGGACGAGGAGAGAGGGGGAGAGGAACCGTGTGAGAGAGGGAGAGAGAGGGTGAGGAACAGTGTGAGAGACGGGGATGAACAGGGAGAGAGAGGGAGGGAGAGAAGGGGAGAGGAACCGTGTGAGAGAGGGAGAGAGAGGGCGAGGAACAGTGTGAGGAGAGGGAGAGAGAGAGGGGGAGAGGAACCGTGTGAGAGAGGGAGAGAGAGAGAGGGGGAGAGGAACAGTGTGAGAGAGGGAGAGAGAGAGGGGGAGAGGAACAGTGTGAGAGAGGTAGAGAGAGAGAGGGGGAGAGGAACAGTGTGAGAAAGGAGAGAGAGGGGGAGAGGAACAGTGTGAGAGAAGGAGAGAGAGAAGGTGAGGAACAGTGTGAGAGAGGGAGAGAGAGAGGGGAGAGGAACAGTGTGAGAGGGAGAGAGAGAGGGGGAGAGGAACAGTGTGAGAGAGGTAGAGAGAGAGAGGGGGGAGAGGAACTGTGAGAAAGGGAGAGAGAGGGGCAGAGGAACAGTGTGAGAGAGGGAGAGAGAGAAGGTGAGGAACAGTGTGAGAGAGGGAGAGAGATAGGGGAGAGGAACAGTGTGAGAGGGAGAGAGAGAGGGGAGAGGAACAGTGTGAGAGGGAGAGAGAAAGGGGGAGAGGAACAGTGTGAGAGGGAGAGAGAGAAGGTGAGGAACAGTGTGAGAGAGGGAGAGAGAGAGGGGAGAGGAACAGTGTGAGAGGGAGAGAGAGAGGGGGGAGAGGAACAGTGTGAGAGGGAGAGAGAGAGGGGAGAGGAACAGTGTGAGAGGGAGAGAGAAAGGGGGGAGAGGAACAGTGTGAGAGGGAGAGAGAGAAGGTGAGGAACAGTGTGAGAGAGGGAGAGAGAGAGGGGAGAGGAACAGTGTGAGAGGGAGAGAGGAGAGGGGGAGAGGAACAGTGTGAGAGGGAGAGAGAGAGGGGAGAGGAACAGTGTGAGAGGGAGAGAGAGAGGGGAGAGGAACAGTGTGAGAGAGGGAGAGAGAGGGGAGAGGAACAGTGTGAGAGGGAGAGAGAGAGGGGGAGAGGAACAGTGTGAGAGAGGGAGAGAGAGGGGGAGAGGAACCGTGTGAGAGTGGGAGAGAGAGGGGGAGAGGAACAGTGTGAGAGAGGGAGGGAGAGAGGGGGAGAGGAACAGTGTGAAAGAGGGAGAGAGAGAGGGGGAGAGGAACAGTGTGAGAGGAGAGAGAGAGGGGAGAGGAACAGTGTGAAAGAGGGAGAGAGAGAGGGGAGAGGAACAGTGTGAGAGGGAGAGAGAGAGGGGGGGAGAGGAACAGTGAGAGAGAGAGGGGAGAGGAACAGTGTGGAGGGAGAGAGAGAGGGGGAGAGGAACAGTGAGAGAGGGAGGGGGAGAGGAACAGTGTAAGAGAGGGAGAGAGAGAGGGGGAGAGGAACCGTGTGAGAGAGGGAGAGGGGGGGGAGAGGAACAGTGTGAGAGAGGGAGAGAGAGAGGGGGAGAGGAACCGTGTGAGAGAGGGAGAGAGAGAGGGGGGGAGAGGAACCGTGTGAGAGAGGGAGAGAGAGAGGGGGAGAGGAACAGTGTGAGAGAGGGAGAGCGAGAGGGGGGAGAGGAACAGTGAGAGAGGGAGAGAGAGAGGGGGGAGAGGAACAGTGTGAGAGAGGAAGTGAGAAGGGGGGAGAGGAACTGTGTGAGAAAGGGAGAGAGAGGGGGAGAGGAACAGTGTGAGAGAGGGAGAGCGAGAGAGGGGGAGAGGAACAGTTGTGAGAGGGAGAGAGAGAAGGGGAGGAACAGTGTGAAAGAGGGAGAGAGAGAGGGGAGAGGAACAGTGTGAGAGAGGGAGAGACAGAGGGGGGAGAGGAACAGTGTGAGAGGGAGAGAGAGAAGGGGAGGAACAGTGTGAGAGAGGGATAGAGTGAGGGGGAGAGGAACAGTGTGAGAGGGAGAGAGAGAGGGGGAGGAACAGTGTGAAAGAGGGAGAGAGGGAGGAACAGTGTGAGAGAGGGAGAGAGGGAGGAACAGTGTGAGAGAGGGAGAGTGCATGAGAGAGTGAGAATATGTGAGGGGCAGGATAGAATGTGAGAATGAGAAAGGAAAAAGTGTGTGAGAGAAGGGGGGGAGTGCGAGAGAGGGGCAGACATGAAGGAGGGAGGGAGAGATTTATGAGAGAAGGGGAGAGAGAATGCTTCAGAGAAGGAGGAGAGAGTGCAGTGTAAAAGGAGCTTCCCCTGTCCTGGGAGTGTGTAGAGCGGCTTTCCTCTGTGTCTCTTACCCCAGAGTGCGTCAGAGAGAGAGGGAGAGGGGGGAGAAAAACAGTACAGATGGAGGTTCATTCTGTACTGACCCTGGGAGTGTGTGATGCGACAGTGTAGAGGGAGCTTCACTCTGTGTCTGACCCATTCCCTGGGAAGATCTGATGGGTTTTGGTCTGACCCCTCCTAATTTCTGTTACTTACCTGCAGGCATCTCCGCGAGGCGACCAGAGATTTCACGGAGAGCTTCAGCCCAGCGGGAGGTGGAGTCCGCCATCATACTGACGTTGTAACCCATGTCACGGAAATACTCCGAGATGGTTATACCTGGAGATGGAGGGGGTGAAGGGGAGCATCGGGCAGTGGCAGTGGGGGGAGCATAGGGTGTGAGGGGGTGAGGGAGGAGTGAGGTGGGGAGGGGGAACACGTAGGGGAGGATGTAAAGTGAGTGGAGATGTTGCGTATGGAGAGGGATGGGATTGGGGACAGTGATGGAATCAGGACAATTACAGCAGAGCAAGTAGAGACATTGTGGGGCAGGGGATGGGTAAGGCTCAAGATGGGTGAGAAAGATGAGGTGGGGTATAGATATAGGGGAGTAGTCGAGGTGTGGGGAGCAAGGAATGGGGGGAATCAGTAGGCATTTGGCATCAGGCTAGTTGGGACAGTGTGAGAGAGTATGGGAGGACAGGAGGTAAGGATGTTGGAGGGGAGGGTGGTTGGGGCCAAGTTAGAGGGTTGTGGGTCAAGGTTATTTGGGGTCAGGCAGCTGGGAGAAGGGGCGGGAGGTAGGTGGGCAGCCGGCTGGGGCCAGAAGTGATGTCTTACACACAGTTTGGACTGTGGGGAGGAGTCTGAGGGGGGAGGGAGAGGGTGGGGGTGTGATGGGAGCCGGACTTGGATGTTGAGCTCTGGGGGGAGGGGTGGGAGCATGTTGACAGCATGAAGGTCAAGCTGGGGGGGGTGGGCTGGTTAGTAATGGGGGGTGAAAAGTGAAGGGTAGGGAGCAGGAGGAGAGGTGATGGGGACGATGGGAGGAGTGTGTTGGATTGTGAGGAGGTGATGGGAGGAGAAGTGATGGACAGACAGTGGGGATGATGAGGTGGAGGGTGATGGACAGACAGTGGGGATGATGGGGTGGAGGGTGGGGACAGACAGTGGGGATGATGGGGTGGAGGGTGTGGGGACAGACAGTGGGGATGATGGGGTGGAGGGTGATGGACAGACAGTGGGGATGCTGTGGTGGAGGGTGTGGGGACAGACAATGGGGATGATGGGGTGGAGGGTGATGGACAGACAGTGGGGATGATGGGGTGGAGGGTGGGGACAGACAGTGGGGGATGATGGGGTGGAGGGTGGGGTCAGATGGCGGGGATGATGGGGTGGAGGATGGGGTCAGATGGCGGGGATGATGGGGTGGAGGGTGGGGATAGAGTGGGGATGATGGGGTGGAGGATGGGGTCAGATGGCGGGGATGATGGGGTGGAGGGTGGGGGTCAGACAGTGTGTATGATGTGGTGGAGGGTGAGGGACAGATGACGATGATGGGTGGAGGGTGGGGGTCAGACAGTGGGGATGATGGGGGTGGAGGGTGATGGACAGACAGTGGGGATGATGGGGTGGAGGGTGTGGGGACAGACAGTGGGGATGATGGGGTGGAGGGTGGGGATAGATGGGGATGATGGGGTGGAGGGTGGGGGTCAGACAGTGGGGGATGATGGGGTGGAGGGTGGGGATAGAGTGGGGATGATGGGGTGGAGGATGGGGGTCAGACAATGGGAATGATGAGGTGGAGGGTGGGGACAGACCAGTGGGGATGATGGGGTGGAGGGTGATGGACAGACAGTGGGGATGATGGGGTGGAGGGTGTGGGGACAGACAGTGGGGATGATGGGGTGGAGGGTGATGGACAGACAGTGGGGATGATGGGGTGGAGGGTGATGTACAGACAGTGGGGTGATGGGGTGGAGGGTGTGGGGACAGACAGTGGGGATGATGGGGTGGAGGGTGATGGACAGACAGTGGGGATGATGGGGTGGAGGGGTGTGGGGACAGACAGTGGGGATGATGGAGTGGAGGGTGATGGACAGACAGTGGGGATGATGGGGTGGAGGGTGTGGGGACAGACAGTGGGGATGCTGTGGTGGAGGGTGTGGGGACAGACAATGGGGATGATGGGGTGGAGGGTGATGGACAGACAGTGGGGATGATGGGGTGGAGGGTGGGGACAGACAGTGGGGATGATGGGGTGGAGGGTGGGGTCAGATGGCGGGGATGATGGGGTGGAGGATGGGGTCAGATGGCGGGGATGATGGGGTGGAGGGTGGGGATAGAGTGGGGGATGATGGGGTGGAGGATGGGGTCAGATGGCGGGGATGGGGTCAGATGGCGGGGATGATGGGGTGGAGGGTGGGGGTCAGACAGTGTGTATGATGTGGTGGAGGGTGAGGACAGATGACGATGATGGGTGGAGGGTGGGGGTCAGACAGTGGGGATGATGGGGTGGAGGGTGATGGACAGACAGTGGGGATGATGGGATGGAGGGTGTGGGGACAGACAGTGGGGATGATGGGGTGGAGGGTGGGGATAGATGGGGATGATGGGGTGGAGGGTGGGGGTCAGACAGTGGGGATGATGGGGTGGAGGGTGGGGATAGAGTGGGGATGATGGGGTGGAGGATGGGGGTCAGACAATGGGAATGATGAGGTGGAGGGTGGGGACAGACAGTGGGGATGATGGGGTGGAGGGTGATGGACAGACAGTGGGGATGATGGGGTGGAGGGTGTGGGGACAGACAGTGGGGATGCTGTGGTGGAGGGTGTGGGGACAGACAATGGGGATGATGGGGTGGAGGGTGATGGACAGACAGTGGGGATGATGGGGTGGAGGGTGGGGACAGACAGTGGGGATGATGGGGTGGAGGGTGGGGTCAGATGGCGGGGATGATGGGGTGGAGGATGGGGTCAGATGGCGGGGATGATGGGGTGGAGGGTGGGGATAGAGTGGGGATGATGGGGTGGAGGATGGGGTCAGATGGCGGGGATGATGGGGTGGAGGGTGGGGGTCAGACAGTGTGTATGATGTGGTGGAGGGTGAGGACAGATGACGATGATGGGTGGAGGGTGGGGGTCAGACAGTGGGGATGATGGGGTGGAGGGTGATGGACAGACAGTGGGGATGATGGGGTGGAGGGTGTGGGGACAGACAGTGGGGATGATGGGGTGGAGGGTGGGGATAGATGGGGATGATGGGGTGGAGGGTGGGGGTCAGACAGTGGGGATGATGGGGTGGAGGGTGGGGATAGAGTGGGGATGATGGGGTGGAGGATGGGGGTCAGACAATGGGAATGATGAGGTGGAGGGTGGGGACAGACAGTGGGGATGATGGGGTGGAGGGTGATGGACAGACAGTGGGGATGATGGGGTGGAGGGTGTGGGGACAGACAGTGGGGATGATGGGGTGGAGGGTGATGGACAGACAGTGGGGATGATGGGGTGGAGGGTGATGTACAGACAGTGGGGATGATGGGGTGGAGGGTGTGGGGACAGACAGTGGGGATGATGGGGTGGAGGGTGATGGACAGACAGTGGGGATGATGAGGTGGAGGGTGTGGGGACAGACAGTGGGGATGATGAGGTGGAGGGTGATGGACAGACAGTGGGGATGATGGGGTGGAGGATGTGGGGACAGACAGTGGGGATGATGGGGTGTAGGGTGATGGACAGACAGTGGGGATGATGGGGTGGAGGGTGTGGGGACAGACAGTGGGGATGATGGGGTGGATGGTGATGGTCAGACAGTGGGGATGATGGGGTGGAGGGTGATGGACAGACAGTGGGGTGATGGGGTGGAGGGTGTGGGGACAGACAGTGGGGATGATGGGGTGGAGGGTGATGGACAGACAGTGGGGATGATGGGGTGGAGGGTGATGGACAGACAGTGGGGATGATGGGGTGGAGGGTGTGGGGACAGACAGTGGGGATGCTGTGGTGGAGGGTGTGGGGACAGACAATGGGGATGATGGGGTGGAGGGTGATGGACAGACAGTGGGGATGATGGAGTGGAGGGTGATGGACAGACAGTGGGGATGATGGGGTGGAGGGTGTGGGGACAGACAGTGGGGATGCTGTGGTGGAGGGTGTGGGGACAGACAATGGGGATGATGGGGTGGAGGGTGATGGACAGACAGTGGGGATGATGGGGTGGAGGGTGGGGACAGACAGTGGGGATGATGGGGTGGAGGGTGGGGTCAGATGGCGGGGATGATGGGGTGGAGGATGGGGTCAGATGGCGGGGATGATGGGGTGGAGGGTGGGGATAGAGTGGGGATGATGGGGTGGAGGATGGGGTCAGATGGCGGGGATGATGGGGTGGAGGGTGGGGGTCAGACAGTGTGTATGATGTGGTGGAGGGTGAGGACAGATGACGATGATGGGTGGAGGGTGGGGGTCAGACAGTGGGGATGATGGGGTGGAGGGTGGGGATAGAGTGGGGATGATGGGGTGGAGGATGGGGGTCAGACAATGGGAATGATGAGGTGGAGGGTGGGGACAGACAGTGGGGATGATGGGGTGGAGGGTGATGGACAGACAGTGGGGATGATGGGATGGAGGGTGTGGGGACAGACAGTGGGGATGATGGGGTGGAGGGTGGGGATAGATGGGGATGATGGGGTGGAGGGTGGGGGTCAGACAGTGGGGATGATGGGGTGGAGGGTGGGGATAGAGTGGGGATGATGGGGTGGAGGATGGGGGTCAGACAATGGGAATGATGAGGTGGAGGGTGGGGACAGACAGTGGGGATGATGGGGTGGAGGGTGATGGACAGACAGTGGGGATGATGGGGTGGAGGGTGTGGGGACAGACAGTGGGGATGATGGGGTGGAGGGTGATGGACAGACAGTGGGGATGATGGGGTGGAGGGTGATGTACAGACAGTGGGGATGATGGGGTGGAGGGTGTGGGGACAGACAGTGGGGATGATGGGGTGGAGGGTGATGGACAGACAGTGGGGATGATGAGGTGGAGGGTGTGGGGACAGACAGTGGGGATGATGAGGTGGAGGGTGATGGACAGACAGTGGGGATGATGGGGTGGAGGATGTGGGGACAGACAGTGGGGATGATGGGGTGTAGGGTGATGGACAGACAGTGGGGATGATGGGGTGGAGGGTGTGGGGACAGACAGTGGGGATGATGGGGTGGATGGTGATGGTCAGACAGTGGGGATGATGGGGTGGAGGGTGATGGACAGACAGTGGGGTGATGGGGTGGAGGGTGTGGGGACAGACAGTGGGGATGATGGGGTGGAGGGTGATGGACAGACAGTGGGGATGATGGGGTGGAGGGTGATGGACAGACAGTGGGGATGATGAGGTGGAGGGTGGGGACAGGCAGTGGGGATGATGGGGTGGAGGGTAGGGACAGACAGTGGGGATGATGGGGTGGAGGGTGATGGACAGACAGTGGGGATGATGAGGTGGAGGGTGATGGACAGACAGTGGGGATGATGGGATGGAGGGTGATGGACAGACAGTGGGGATGATGGGGTGGAGGGTGTGGGGACAGACAGTGGGGATGATGGGGTGGAGGGTGATGGACAGACAGTGGGGATGATGGGGTGGAGGGTGTGGGGACAGACAGTGGGGATGATGTGGTGGAGGGTGATGGACAGACAGTGGGGATGATGGAGTGGAGGGTGTGGGGACAGACAGTGGGGATGATGGGGTGGAGGGTGATGGACAGACAGTGGGGATGATGGGGTGGAGGGTCGGGACAGACAGTGGGGATGATGGGGTGTAGGGTGATGGACAGACAGTGGGGATGATGGGGTGGAGGGTGTGGGGACAGACAGTGGGGATGATGGGGTGGAGGGTGATGGACAGACAGTGGGGTGATGGGGTGGAGGGTGTGGGGACAGACAGTGGGGATGATGGGGTGGAGGGTGATGGACAGACAGTGGGGATGATGAGGTGGAGGGTGGGGACAGGCAGTGGGGATGATGGGGTGGAGGGTGATGGACAGACAGTGGGGATGATGAGGTGGAGGATGATGGACAGACAGTGGGGATGATGGGGGGGAGGGTGATGGACAGACAGTGGGATGATGGGGTGGAGGGTGATGGACAGACAGTGGGGATGATGAGGTGGAGGGTGATGGACAGACAGTGGGGATGATGGGATGGAGGGTGATGGACAGACAGTGGGGATGATGGGGTGGAGGGTGTGGGGACAGACAGTGGGGATGATGGGGTGGAGGGTGATGGACAGACAGTGGGGATGATGGGGTGGAGGGTGTGGGGACAGACAGTGGGGATGATGTGGTGGAGGGTGATGGACAGACAGTGGGGATGATGGAGTGGAGGGTGTGGGGACAGACAGTGGGGATGATGGGGTGGAGGGTGATGGACAGACAGTGGGGATGATGGGGTGGACGGTGTGGGGACAGACAGTGGGGATGATGGGATGGACGGTGTGGGGACAGACAGTGGGGATATTGAGGTGGAGGGTGTGGGGACGGACAGTGGGGATGATGAGGTGGAGGGTGATGGACAGACAGTGGGGATGATGGGGTGGAGGGTGATGGACAGACAGTGGGAATGATGGGGTGGAGGGTGATGTACAGACTTTGGGGATGATGGGGTGGAGGGTGTGGGGACAGACAGTGGGGATGATGGGGTGGAGGGTGATGGACAGACAGTGGGGATGATGAGGTGGAGGGTGTGGGGACAGACAGTGGGGATGATGAGGTGGAGGGTGATGGACAGACAGTGGGGATGATGGGGTGGAGGATGTGGGGACAGACAGTGGGGATGATGGGGTGTAGGGTGATGGACAGACAGTGGGGATGATGGGGTGGAGGGTGTGGGGACAGACAGTGGGGATGATGGGGTGGATGGTGATGGTCAGACAGTGGGGATGATGGGGTGGAGGGTGATGGACAGACAGTGGGGATGATGAGGTGGAGGGTGATGGACAGACAGTGGGGTGATGGGGTGGAGGGTGTGGGGACAGACAGTGGGGATGATGGGGTGGAGGGTGATGGACAGACAGTGGGGATGATGAGGTGGAGGGTGGGGACAGGCAGTGGGGATGATGGGGTGGAGGGTGATGGACAGACAGTGGGGATGATGAGGTGGAGGGTGATGGACAGACAGTGGGGATGATGGGGTGGAGGGTGTGGGGACAGACAGTGGGGATGATGAGGTGGAGGGTGATGGACAGACAGTGGGGATGATGAGGTGGAGGGTGGGGACAGACAGTGGGGATGATGAGGTGGAGGGTGATGGACAGAGAGTGGGGATGATGGGGTGGAGGGTGATGGACAGACAGTGGGGATGATGGGGTGGAGGGTGATGGACAGACAGTGGGGATGATGAGGTGGAGGGTGATGGACAGACAGTGGGGATGATGGGGTGGAGGGTGTGGGGACAGACAGTGGGGATGATGAGGTGGAGGGTGATGGACAGACAGTGGGGATGATGAGGTGGAGGGTGATGGACAGACAGTGGGGATGATGAGGTGGAGGGTGGGGACAGACAGTGGGGATGATGAGGTGGAGGGTGATGGACAGAGAGTGGGGATGATGGGGTGGAGGGTGATGGACAGACAGTGGGGATGATGGGGTGGAGGGTGATGGACAGACAGTGGGGATGATGAGGTGGAGGGTGTGGGGACAGACAGTGGGGATGATGAGGTGGAGGGTGTGGGGACAGACAGTGGGGATAATGAGGTGGAGGGTGATGGACAGACAGTGGGGATGATGAGGTGGAGGGTGTGGGGACAGACAGTGGGGATGATGGGGTGTAGGGTGATGGACAGACAGTGGGGATGATGGGGTGGAGGGTGTGGGGACAGACAGTGGGGATGATGGGGTGGAGGGTGATGGACAGACAGTGGGGATGATGGGGTGGAGGGTGTGGGGACAGACATTGGGGATGATGGGGTGGAGGGTGGGGTCAGACAGTGGGGATGATGAGGTGGAGGGTGATGGACAGACAGTGGGGATGATGGGGTGGACGGTGTGGGGACAGACAGTGGGGATGATGGGGTGGAGGGTGGGGACTGACAGTGGGACGATGGGGTGGAGGGTGGGGATAGATAGGGATGATGGGGTGGAGGGTGGGGGTCAGACAGTGGGGATGATGAGGTGGAGGGTGATGGACAGACAGTGGGGATGACGGGGTGGAGGGTGGGGACAGACAGTGGGGATGATGGGGTGGAGGGTGTGGGGACAGACAGTGGGGATGATGGGGTGGAGTGTGATGGACAGACAGTGGGGATGATGGGGTGGAGGGTGTGGGGACAGACAGTGGGGATGATGGGGTGGATGGTGATGGTCAGACAGTGGGGATGATGGGGTGGAGGGTGTGGGGACAGACAGTGGGGATGATGGGGTGGAGGGTGATGGACAGACAGTGGGGATGATGAGGTGGAGGGTGTGGGGACAGACAGTGGGGATGATGAGGTGGAGGGTGATGGACAGACAGTGAGGATGATGGGGTGGAGGGTGTGGGGACAGACAGTGGGGATGATGGGGTGTAGGGTGATGGACAGACAGTGGGGATGATGGGGTGGAGGGTGTGGGGACAGACAGTGGGGATGATGGGGTGGAGGGTGATGGACAGACAGTGGGGATGATGGGGTGGAGGGTGATGGTCAGACAGTGGGGATGATGGGGTGGAGGGTGATGGACAGACAGTGGGGATGATGGGGTGGAGGGTGATGGACAGACAGTGGGGATGATGGGGTGGTGGGTGTGGGGACAGACAGTGGGGATGATGGGGTGGAGGGTGATGGACAGACAGTGGGGATGATGAGGTGGAGGGTGGGGACAGACAGTGGGGATGATGGGGTGGAGGGTGATGGACAGACAGTGGGGATGATGAGGTGGAGGGTGTGGGGACAGACAGTGGGGATGATGGGGTGTAGGGTGATGGACAGACAGTGGGGATGATGAGGTGGAGGGTGATGGACAGACAGTGGGGATGATGGGATGGAGGGTGATGGACAGACAGTGGGGATGATGAGGTGGAGGGTGATGGACAGACAGTGGGGATGATGGGGTGGATGGTGATGGACAGACAGTGGGGATGATGAGGTGGAGGGTGATGGACAGACAGTGGGGATGATGGGATGGAGGGTGATGGACAGACAGTGGGGATGATGAGGTGGAGGGTGATGGACTGACAGTGGGGATGATGGGGTGGAGGGTGATGGATGGACAGTGGGGATGATGGGGTGGATGGTGTGGTGACAGACAGTGGGGATGATGAGGTGGAGGGTGATGGACAGACAGTGGGGATGATGGGGTGGAGGGTGTGGAGACAGACAGTGGGGATGATGGGGTGGAGGGTGATGGACAGACAGTGGGGATGATGGGGTGGAGGGTGTGGGGACAGACAGTGGGGATGATGTGGTGGAGGGTGATGGACAGACAGTGGGGATGATGGAGTGGAGGGTGTGGGAACAGACAGTGGGGATGATGGGGTGGAGGGTGATGGACAGACAGTGGAGATGATGGGGTGGACGGTGTGGGGACAGACAGTGGGGATGATGGGGTGGACGGTGTGGGGACAGACAGTGGGGATGATGGGATGGACGGTGTGGGGACAGACAGTGGGGATATTGAGGTGGAGGGTGTGGGGACAGACAGTGGGGATGATGAGGTGGAGGGTGATGGACAGACAGTGGGGATGATGGGGTGGAGGGTGTGGGGACAGACAGTGGGGATGATGAGGTGGAGGGTGATGGACAGACAGTGGGGATGATGGGGTGGAGGGTGATGGACAGACAGTGGGGATGATGGGATGGAGGGTGATGGACAGACAGTGGGGATGATGAGGTGGAGGGTGATGGACAGACAGTGGGGATGATGGGGTGGAGGGTGATGGACAGACAGTGGGGATGATGGGGTGGAGGGTGTGGTGACAGACAGTGAGGATGATGAGGTGGAGGGTGATGGACAGACAGTGGGGATGATGGGATGGAGGGTGATGGACAGACAGTGGGGATGATGGGGTGGAGGGTGTGGGGACAGACAGTGGGGATGATGGGGTGGAGGGTGATGGACAGACAGTGGGGATGATGGGGTGGAGGGTGATGGACAGACAGTGGGGATGATGGGGTGGAGGGTGTGGGGACAGACAGTGGGGATGATGTGGTGGAGGGTGATGGACAGACAGTGGGGATGATGGAGTGGAGGGTGTGGGGACAGACAGTGGGGATGATGGGATGGAGGGTGATGGACAGACAGTGGGGATGATGGGGTGGACGGTGTGGGGACAGACAGTGGGGATGATGGGATGGACGGTGTGGGGACAGACAGTGGGGATATTGAGGTGGAGGGTGTGGGGACAGACAGTGGGGATGATGAGGTGGAGGGTGATGGACAGACAGTGGGGATGATGGGGTGGAGGGTGTGGGGACAGACCGTGGGGATGATGAGGTGGAGGGTGATGGACAGACAGTGGGGATGATGGGATGGAGGGTGATGGACAGACAGTGGGGATGATGGGGTGAAGGGTGATGGACAGACAGTGGGGATGATGAGGTGGAGGGTGATGGACAGACAGTGGGGATGATGGGATGGAGGGTGATGGACAGACAGTGGGGATGATGAGGTGGAGGGTGATGGACAGACAGTGGGGATGATGGGGTGGAGGGTGATGGACAGACAGTGGGGATGATGGGGTGGAGGGTGTGGTGACAGACAGTGGGGATGATGAGGTGGAGGTTGATGGACAGACAGTGGGGATGATGGGATGGAGGGTGATGGACAGACAGTGGGGATGATGGGGTGGAGGGTGTGGGGACAGACAGTGGGGATGATGGGGTGGAGGGTGATGGACAGACAGTGGGGATGATGGGGTGGAGGGTGTGGGGACAGACAGTGGGGATGATGTGGTGGAGGGTGATGGACAGACAGTGGGGATGATGGAGTGGAGGGTGTGGGGACAGACAGTGGGGATGATGGGGTGGAGGGTGATGGACAGACAGTGGGGATGATGGGGTGGACGGTGTGGGGACAGACAGTGGGGATGATGGGGTGGACGGTGTGGGGACAGACAGTGGGGATGATGGGATGGACGGTGTGGGGACAGACAGTGGGGATATTGAGGTGGAGGGTGTGGGGACAGACAGTGGGGATGATGAGGTGGAGGGTGATGGACAGACAGTGGGGATGATGGGATGGACGGTGTGGGGAAAGACAGTGGGGATATTGAGGTGGAGGGTGTGGGGACAGACAGTGGGGATGATGGGGTGGAGAGTGATGGACAGACAGTGGGGATGATGGGGTGGAGGGTGATGGACAGACAGTGGGGATGATGGGGTGGAGGGTGTGGGGACAGACAGTGGGGATGATGAGGTGGAGGGTGATGGACAGACAGTGGGGATGATGGGGTGGAGGGTGATGGACAGACAGTGGGGATGATGGGATGGAGAGGTGAGGTGGTCATACAGTTGGAGTGGGGGTAGAGGGGTTGGTGATCAGGAGTGAAGGTCCAGCTGTGGGAGGTGAGGTGAAGGTAGGATTAGTGGTGGGAAGGGGTGATGGAGAGAAGTGGTGGGTTGTCAGGCGGTGGGAATTGGGTGACGGGGAGGGAGACACTTACCGGTGTAGATGGAGGCCTCACGGGCAGCCACGGGCATGTTGGAGGTGTTGGCGATGAGTGTGGTCCTCTTCATGATGGTCTCCAACTTTCCCTCCACCTCCATAGTCAGCTTCGGGGAGGTGTGGGGTGTGGTGGGTGGTGAGAAGAGAGGGTGAGCAGGGAGACCATGCCAGAGATTCATCTCTTCATGTTCACCATCAAATCCCCAGAAAACCACCGCCCCCCCCCCCCCATGGTGCGAAATCGCTTCTGACCTGCAACTGGCCTCTGTGAAGACACACCATCCGAGTGTAGAACCTCCCAGCCACAAGCCTCCGTCTCCCCCACCCTGCCCCCGATGCCATCCGAGATCCCCCAACACAGCCACCAGCTCTGGCCACCTGGCACTTCCCACTGATCCGACATGACCAAGATACCCCCATCCAAGTCTGATTCCCCCCACCCCGAGTCCCAGAGCAGCCCTGCCCATCTCCGGTCACAGAGGTCGTACCTCGGGGAAGTCACGGAGCACCTCGGCCATCTCGTTGCCACGCTCCCCACAGCCCACGTAGACGATGATGTCACTGTTGGAGAACTTGGAGAGCGACTGGGCGATGACAGTCTTCCCACAGCCAAAGGCACCGGGGATGGCTGTGGTGCCCCCAAGCACACACCTGGAGGTGGGAGGTGGGTGCCGAATGGGGGCAGGAAGGTCACCATTAGAGACTCTGGCTATTTGTACGGCATCTCCCGCTCCAGAATCCTGCTCCACCAACCCAACCTATGTCTTCCCCATACCTCCAGGTCCCTGTTCTCCCTCACTCTCCCTTCCCAGGTCCCTGCTTTCCCAGTCCCCCTTCCCGAGTGTCTGTTCGATCCCCTCCCATTCCTGGTCCCTGTTCTCCTCTCCTCCCATCCCTATTATCCCTCCACCTCCCATCCTGGGTCCCTATTCTAGCCCCCTCCCATCCCAGGTCCCTGTTCTGCCTCCAGCTTTCCAGAATCCAGTTCCTCCCACCTTCCTGGAACCCTGTTCCACTCCCTTCCCAGATTCCTATTACCCCCCCCCCCCACTTTCCCGGGTCCCAGTTTCCCCCCTTACCTTCTTGGGTCCCTCCACCCTATTCCCAGAGCCCTGTTTTCCCGCCCCTCCCTTCATGGATCCTGATGGGTCTAAGAGCCTGTTTCTATGCTGTTGTGTTCTATATGACTTCCAGGGTCCTTGTTCCCCTTCCAACCCCACCCACCCCGAGCCCTGTTCTCCCCTCCCTCTCGATGTCCGTCTCCCCACCTCACCCTTTCCTCCAGGCCTCTGTCTCTCCTCTGGTCTCTATCTTCTACCTACACCACCTCCCACTCCCTTAGAAACCACCCCCTTCTCTCCTTCCCTTCCCCTTTCCCCCTCTTCCACCCTCCCCCTGCCATCTGCCCCACCCGCTGTGACGGAGTAGTGTCCATTGAGCACAGACTCACGGGAAGAGAGCATCCAGCACCCTCTGGCCGGTCAGCAGGGGCTGTGAACTGGGCAGTTTCTCAGCCGTGGGCCGGACCTGGCGTACGGGCCACAGGTGGACCAAAGTCAGTGGCTCCTTCTGCCCCTCGAACTCGAGCTCCATCACCACATCCTGAGGGGACGGGGCAGGGGTCAGTGCCCTTCCTCTGGGCCCCCAAAACACACCAACCCAGCACATGACCTGCCACACACCCCTCCCCTTTCCACCACCCCCTTCACCCATTCACCCTCACGCTTCCCCCTCTGTCTCTCCTCCTCCCACCTCACCACCCCACCCTCTCCCCTTTCCCACTACCCTCTCTACCTCTCCCCTCTCCAACCACCTCACTAATACCCCTCCCAACTTTCTACCTCCCACTCTCCTAAACACCATCCCCTTCTCCCCTTCCCTCTCCAACCTCCCCTCCCCCTGCCCATCTGCCCCACTCACCTTGATGGAGTAGTTTCCAGGTGGGGCGATGAAGCTGACGGTGCCTCGGGTCGGTGGGGGGACCAGGATGCGATGCTGGATCAGGGAGTTCTCCACAACAGTGCCAAAGACGTCTCCCCCAGTGACATGACTGCCCACCTACAGGGGGTGGGGGCTTCAGTGAGTCAGCACCTCAAAACCACCCCTCAACCCTAGATGGTCCATTCATCTCCCACACCTCCCCACCCACCGAGACCGAGATCATCACCCTCCCTTCCCATTTACCCACCCTACCCCACAGCTCTCCCCCTCCCTCTCTGTCCCATCACCATCCTACTCACTACTGCCCACACTCCCACCCTCACTCACTCCCCCACTTCCACTCCCCCCCCCAACTAACCCGGAGTCCGTGTGCAGGGGTGAACTCCCACATCTTCTCTGTGCTCAGGGCCCGGACGTTTATCCCCCTGGGGATGTAGATGCTGCCTGTTTCCAGGCTGATGTCACTCAGGGGCCGCTGGATGCCATCAAAGATGGCACCCATGATGCCGGGGCCCAGTTCCACCGAGAGGGGCTTACCTGTCCTCAGGACGGGGTCTCCGACAGACACACCAGCTGGGTCTTGCTCAGGAGCATGGTAGCAAGCAGGTTCAGGCTTCACCCTCATGCCCACCGCTCCCCAGGCCTACACAGAGCTTGGCAATCGCTACAATCCCATCGCAAAGCCTGGAGCCCAACCTATTGGCTGAGCAAGATCACAGACACATCCCTGGATAAAGTGGAATTTCTTTAGGCAGACAGTGCCAAATCTGTGGAATTCTTTGCCAAGCCTTTTGGTGTATTTAAGGCAGAGGTTGATAAATTCTTGATTAGAAAGGGCATGAAGGAATATGGAGAGAGAGCAGGAGATTGGGGCTGAATGGGAAAATGGATCAGCCATGATGGAATGTTGGAGCAGACACAATGGGCCAAATGGCTGAATCACATGGTCTTATTCTCCCCTCTCCATTGGGTAGGAGATACAAAAGCCTGGAATCACGTACCACCAGACTCAAGGACAGTTTCCACTCCACCATTATCAGATTATTCACAGTAGGGTAAAGGTTAGCATGACGCTATTACAGCTCAGGGCGTCAGAGTTTGGAGATCAATCTGGTGTCCTCTGTGTAGAGTACGTCCTCCCTGTGAAATGCTTTGCTTTTCCCCCCAAGTACTCCAGTTTCCTCCCACAATCCAAAGATGTACCAGGTACATCGGTTATTGTAAATGATTAGGTTAGGGTTACATTGGGGTTGTGGGTGATTCTGGGGCATCACAGCTCAAAGGGCTGGAAGGGCCTATTTCATGCTGTATTAGTGGGTATCGGTGTGGAGATGGGTCTCCACCAAAGGGAGGTGTAAGGAGCTTCTTCCCTCCGCTAGCCTGCACATCACCCTCAGGCAAAGTGTAGCTCTGCTTAGCCCCCAGTCAGGGTCACGTGAGGCCACAGGAGCAGGTGGTGGAAGGTCGTATGAGCAGCCAGTGCATATCACAAGTCCTGGTTATGCGACCACTGACACCAGGCACACAATCTCTGAACAAAATTGATAATTTTGCCCAGAAGAAAGCAATGGCAGACCACTTCTGTAAAAAAATTTGACAAGAACAGTCATGGTCCTGGAAAGACCATGGTCACCCACCCATGTCACACAACACAACACATAATGATGATAGATTAATTAATTAATTAATTAATTCAAGGTTCTCTTGTGCAATAAGATAGACTCTTGGCCTCAGAATCTACTTTATTATGATCTTGCACCTTGTTACCTGCACTGCACTCTCTCTAGCTGCGACACTTGATTCTGCATTGTTACTGTTTTACCTCATGTGCTGTGTAATGATCTGACCCGTTTGAACAGTGTGCAAGACAGACCTTTCAATATGACATGTGACACTAATAAAACAAAATATGCATTACCCAGGGGCTGAAAACTCCTAGTGAGATGTACCGAGCTGCTGTGCACTGAGCTGGTTGCAGGAGGGCAGGAGCAAATGGAGTTGGTGAAGGAAGGCCAGAGACAGCCCATTGACAGTCACGGAAAGATCCCAGAGTTGTTACAGGATCTATGCACAAACGAACCAACCAACGGTGTCCTTGAGGTGGACAAACCCTCCCGCACCCACCCAGCAGCACCCTCCCGCTGCCCTACTGAAACATCGCCCTCCCCCCGCACCACAGGGAGCCTACTCAGGGAAAAGCCAAGCTCAAAGATCCCAGGTGGCCTGCAAAGTCTATCCTGGCTCCCTGGTGGGCCTCATCACCAAGTGGAGCGGAAAACCCTCCAAAGTGCATGGCCAAAGGATACAGGTTTCTTCGTAGACTTGAACAGTGGCCAAATCCCCCTCTAAGCGGATAATCTCCCCCACCAGCTCTTCATGGCCGACACGTACCAGCTCATACATCGCTGCACCTGACATGTTGGAAGCCACAACAACTGCGACCGAGACAGAAAAACAGAGTTCATTGACAGCGCACCTCTCAGGGGGATATCTGTACACTGACCGGTGTCTCTCAGTCCCTCTCTCTCAGGGGGATATCTGTACACTGACCGGTGTCTCTCAGTCCCTCTCTCTCAGGGGGATATCTGTACACTGACCGGTGTCTCTCAGTCCCTCTCTCTCAGGGAGATATCTGTACACTGACCGGTGTCTCTCAGTCCCTCTCTCTCAGGGAGATATCTGTACACTGACCGGTGTCTCTCAGTCCCTCTCTCTCAGGGGGATATCTGTACACTGACCGGTGTCTCTCAGTCCCTCTCTCTCAGGGGGATATCTGTACACTGACCGGTGTCTCTCAGTCCCTCTCTCTCAGGGGGATATCTGTACACTGACCGGTGTCTCTCAGTCCCTCTCTCTCAGGGGGATATCTGTACACTGACCGGTGTCTCTCAGTCCCTCTCTCTCAGGGGGATATCTGTACACTGACCGGTGTCTCTCAGTCCCTCTCTCTCAGGGAGATATCTGTACACTGCCCAGAGTCTCTCAGTCCCTCTCTCTCAGGGGGATATCTGTACACTGACCGGTGTCTCTCAGTCCCTCTCTCTCAGGGGGATATCTGTACACTGACCGGTGTCTCTCAGTCCCTCTCTCTCAGGGGGATATCTGTACACTGACCGGTGTCTATCAGTCCCTCTCTCTCAGGGGATATCTGTACACTGACCGGTGTCTCTCAGTCCCTCTCTCTCAGGGGATATCTGTACACTGAACCGGTGTCTCTCAGTCCCTCTCTCTCAGGGGGATATCTGTACACTGACCGGTGTCTCTCAGTCCCTCTCTCTCAGGGGGATATCTCTACACTGACCGGTGTCTCTCAGTCCCTCTCTCTCAGGGGGATATCTGTACACTGACCGGTGTCTCTCAGTCCCTCTCTCTCAGGAGATATCTGTACACTGACCGGTGTCTCTCAGTCCCTCTCTCTCAGGGGGATATCTGTACACTGACCGGTGTCTCTCAGTCCCTCTCTCTCAGGGGATATCTGTACACTGACCGGTGTCTCTCAGTCCCTCTCTCTCAGGGGGATATCTGTACACTGACCGGTGTCTCTCAGTCTCTCTCTCTCAGGAGATATCTGTACACTGACCGGTGTCTCTCAGTCCCTCTCTCTCAGGGGGATATCTGTACACTGACCGGTGTCTCTCAGTCCCTCTCTCTCAGGTGTTATCTGTACACTGACCGGTGTCTCTCAGTCCCTCTCTCTCAGGGAGATATCTGTACACTGACCGGTGTCTCTCAGTCCCTCTCTCTCAGGGGATATCTGTACACTGACCAGTGTCTCTCAGTCCCTCTCTCTCAGGGGATATCTGTACACTGATCAATGTCTCTCAGTCCCTCTCTCAGAGGGGGATATCTGTACACTGACCAGTGTCTCTCAGTCCCTCTCTCTCAGGGGATATCTGTACACTGACCGGTGTCTCTCAGTCCCTCTCTCTCAGGGGATATCTGTACACTGACCGGTGTCTCTCAGTCCCTCTCTCTCAGGGGGATATCTGTACACTGACCGGTGTCTCTCAGTCCCTCTGTCTCAGGGGATATCTGTACACTGACCGGTGTCTCTCAGTCCCTCTCTCTCAGGGGGATATCTGTACACTGACCGGTGTCTCTCAGTCCCTCTCTCTCAGGGAGATATCTGTACACTGCCCAGAGTCTCTCAGTCCCTCTCTCTCAGGGGGATATCTGTACACTGACCGGTGTCTCTCAGTCCCTCTCTCTCAGGGGGATATCTGTACACTGACCAGAGTCTCTCAGTCCCTCTCTCTCAGGGGGATATCTGTACACTGACCGGTGTCTCTCAGTCCCTCTCTCTCAGGGGGATATCTGTACACTGACCGGTGTCTCTCAGTCCCTCTCTCTCAGGGGATATCTGTACACTGACCGGTGTCTCTCAGTCTCTCTCTCTCAGGGAGATATCTGTACACTGACCGGTGTCTCTCAGTCCCTCTCTCTCAGGGGGATATCTGTACACTGACCGGTGTCTCTCAGTCCCTCTCTCTCAGGGAGATATCTGTACACTGACCGGTGTCTCTCAGTCCCTCTCTCTCAGGGAGATATCTGTACACTGACCGGTGTCTCTCAGTCCCTCTCTCTCAGGTGTTATCTGTACACTGACCGGTGTCTCTCAGTCCCTCTCTCTCAGCAGATATCTGTACACTGACCGGTGTCTCTCAGTCCCTCTCTCTCAGGGGATATCTGTACACTGACCGGTGTCTCTCAGTCCCTCTCTCTCTGGGAGATATCTGTACACTGACCAGAGTCTCTCAGTCCCTCTCTCTCAGGGGATATCTGTACACTGACCGGTGTCTCTCAGTCCCTCTCTCTCAGGGGGATATCTGTACACTGACCGGTGTCTCTCAGTCCCTCTCTCTCAGGGGATATCTGTACACTGACCAGAGTCTCTCAGTCCCTCTCTCTCAGGTGATATCTGTACACTGACCTGTGTCTCTCAGTCCCACTCTCTCTCAGGGGATATCTGTACACTGACCGGTGTCTCTCAGTCCCTCTCTCTCAGGGGATATCTGTACACTGACCGGTGTCTCTCAGTCCCTCTCTCTCTGGGAGATATCTGTACACTGACCAGAGTCTCTCAGTCCCTCTCTCTCAGGGGGATATCTGTACACTGACCGGTGTCTCTCAGTCCCTCTCTCTCAGGGGGATATCTGTACACTGACCGGTGTCTCTCAGTCCCTCTCTCTCAGGGGATATCTGTACACTGACCAGAGTCTCTCAGTCCCACTCTCTCTCAGGGGATATCTGTACACTGACCGGTGTCTCTCAGTCCCTCTCTCTCAGGGGATATCTGTACACTGACCGGTGTCTCTCAGTCCCTCTCTCTCAGGGGATATCTGTACACTGACCGGTGTCTCTCAGTCCCTCTCTCTCAGGGGGATATCTGTACACTGACCGGTGTCTCTCAGTCCCTTTCTCTCAGGGGGATATCTGTACACTGACCAGTGTCTCTCTGTCCCTCTCTCTCAGGGGAGATCTGTACACTGACTGGTGTCTCTGCTTCACACAGTTACCTGGCCCTGAGACTCCATGGACATATCCCACACTGCTCTCACGCTCTTCGTCCCTGATCTTCGGAAGTGTTTGAAAGTCCATGGTGTCTGCTGATGTCCTGTGGTTAATGAGGGGTTGGAGATGGGTTGGGAGGATGTCGGAGTCAGGGACAAGTGGGTTGGATAATGAAAACTGTTAGGCACGTCGCACAAATAGAGCAGTCACTCCCTGTCCCTCCAGTGCCTGGTTACTGACCCTCTACACGGGCTCACGGTCCATCTCACTCTTTCCTCCCCCTCCACACTCTCCCTGCCTGGAAACTTCTCCACAATGTCTCTTTGTACTTCCGGTACTGAAGAGGGAACCAGGGTGTCCGAGGGGGACACCGGAGGGGTGTGGGGAGGGGTGGGGTGGCTTAGGAAGGCACTCGGGGAGTGTCTGAAGAAGGAACCCGGTGGGGGGGGGGGTTGTTTGAGGAGGGAACCGGGTGTGGGGTGGCTGAGGGAAAACCGGGGGGGGGGGGGGAGGTAGAAGAGGGAACCGTGGGGTGGCTGAGGAGGGAACTGGGTGGGGTTGAGGAGGGAACCGGAGGGGAGTGTGGTTGAGGGAACCAGGGGGGTTGGTTGAGGTGGGAACCGTAGGGGTTGGTCGAGGGAACTGAGGAGGGTTGAGGAGGGAACCGGGGGGAATGGTTGAGGTGGGAACTGTAGGGATTGGTTGAGGAGGGAACCGGGGGGGGGGTGGTTGAGGGATCCAGGGGGATAGTTGAGGTGGGAACCATAGGGGTTGGTTGCGAAAACTGGGGAGGGGGGTGGTTGAGGGAACTGGGGGTGTGTTGAGGAGGGAACCGTGGGGGTGGCTGAGGAGGGAACTGGGGGGGTTGAGGAGGGAACTGGAGGGGGGGTGGTTGAGGGATCTGGGGGGGTGTTGAAGAGGGAACCGAGGGGATGGTTGAGGTGGGAACTGGGGGGGGGTGACTGAGGAGGCCACGGGTGGGGGGGGGGGGAGTGTTGGAGGAGGATATTGGGTTGCGAGAGAGTCTGGAACCGATCCTGAAAGATTGAAAGACTGCCTCACCCGTGAGCTGCCTGAAGTTATCATCACCATCTCCAAATGAGCCGCAACAAATCCCTCCCTTCGTCTTTGTCTCACTTTGGCTACATCACTGCCTGGCATGGCAACTGTACTTCCCTCAATCACAGGACTCTGCAGACAGTGCTGCGGACCATTATTCAGGACATTTACAAAGACAGGTGTGTAAAAAGGGCCCGAAGGATAATTGGGGATTTGAGTTAACCCAGCAACAAACTGTTCCAGCTGCTACCATCCAGGAAACGGTACTGCAGCATAAAAGCCAGGACCAACAGATATAGGACAGCTTCTTCCACCAGGCCATCAGACTGATTAATTCGTGCTGATACAATTGTATTTCTATGCTATACTGACTGTACTGTTGTACATATTATTTATTACAAATAACTATAAATTGCACATTGCACTTTAAGACAGAGACATAAGAATTTTTACTCCTCATGTATGTGAAGGATTTAAGAAATAAAGTCAATTCAATTTAATTCAATTATTTGTCTCCCTTTTATTTCTGTCTAAATTTGGTCCTCTCCCCTGTTACTGCTCTGTCTGATTGCCTAATTTTGCTGGTGTTGAGCTCTCCCTTATTATCTCTAATCTGTCTCAGCTCTCTTATAAACCTAATCTCTCCCTGCCTCTCATCAGCTCTTCCTCTCATCTCTCTCCCTTGTCCTTGGCTCTCAGCAGATCTGACACCCTCTCCCATTGTGTCTTCCCATCCCACACACTCACCTTATCTGTAACAGTCACTCTCTCTGGAGACTAGTGTCCGAATAAAGACCTCACACCCTGACAAAGGACTATACACACCTCCCAGCTGGTTTGAACCAGCAGCTGGTGGAGATCACCGAGCTGGGCAGCTTAAACCAACATTACAAACAGGTTCAAACTCAAAGAAGAGTTTATCTCACAACACACAAACAAGACAACCCATTCCCTATCGCTGCGGATTAACCCTCTCAGCCCCTTCCTCATCTACACACACCAGGAAACTTATTCACTAACAGGGAGTCGTATAGGCCCTTCAGCCCATTGGGTCCATGCTGACTAATACTTCTATCGAAGCTAGTGTGATGAACCCATATCCCCGTAAACATGTACTATCCATGTTGTACCTGTCTAACCACTTCCTTAGGCAACTCATCTTGTATAAGGCCCAGCTTCTGTAAAAGAAAACATTCTTTTACAGAATGTTTGAAACTCAGATTGAAACCCTTTGATTCCTCAATCCTGGAACAAGGATGGCGCGCATTCACCCTATCTATGTCCCTTGTAACTTTATACACTCTCCTACCTTCCAAGGATAGGACCCATCAAACCTCTCCTCTCAAATCCCTCAACATCTGTGTAAATCTTTTCTGCCTTTTTCCCAGATTAATAACACAGAGAGCAGGTTGAAAACTGAGGTGCTGGAAAATCTTTTGTGTATTGAATGAGTGGACATTGAAGAGATGGTGACAGCTGGTCAAAACGTGGGGGCACTATTTGCTGAGAATCCAAGTGAAGCAGGAGAGACATCTTTATCTACATTGGAGTGAGAGTGTGGCTTTCCTTCTCAGGCAGCCAGTAATCATGGACCATCAGTATCTTTAACAAGGATGGACAAACTTGGGTTATTTTCTCTGGAGTGCTGGAGGCTGGTGGTGAGTGGAAGAGAGGTTTGTAAAATTATGAAAGACAATGCTACAGTTGACAGTTAGAATATTTATCCTAGAGTAGAAATGTAAACGGGGGAGGATATCCGTTTATGATAGGTTTAAAAGGGATGTGTGGGGCAAGATTTTTTTTTCTACACAGAGTAGTGGGGGCTTGGAATGGCTGCCTGGACTGGTAGGTACAACACTAGCATTCCAGAGGCTTTTAGACAGACACATGGATGCACAGGGAATAGAGAGATATGGATCTAGTGCAGGAAGAGGATGCTTAATTTGGTGTCATGCTCAGCACAGACACTGTGGGCTGAATGGCCTGTTCCTGTGTTGTACATTTCTACTTTTCTCATAACAGGGTGACCAAAACGACACACGGTGCTCCAAGTGAAGCTTCACCAATGTTGTGTACAATTGTAACATAATCTCTCAAACTCTATACATGGCACTATGCTATTACAGCTGCGGGGGTGGGGGGGGGGGCGCTACCAGAATATGAAAGTAAGCTAGCCGATAATATTAAAAAAGGTCACCAAAAATTTCTTCAGATGCATAAAGTGTAAAAGAGAAGTGAGATGGATATTAGACAGCTGGAAAAGGATACTGGAGAGGTAGTAATGGCAGACGAACTGAGTAAGTATTTTACATCAATCTTCACAGTGGAAGACACTAGCAGTATGGTGGAAGTTCCAGGTGTCAGTGGTCTGAAATGTGTGAAGTTTCCATAACTAGAGAGAATGTTCTTGGGAAACTGAAAGGTCTGAAGGTAGATAAGTCACCTGGACCAGATGGTGTGCATCCCAGTGATCTGAAAGAGGTGGCTGAAGAGATTGTGGAGGCATTAGTAATGATCTTTCGAGAATCACTTGATTCTGAAATGGTTCAGGAAGAATGGAAAATTGCAAATGTCACTCCACTCTTCAAGGGAAAAAGGCAGAAGAAAGGAAATTATAGGCCAGCATACATCTTAAGACATTCTGCACTACCTCAAAGTCAAAGGCAATTTTATTATTAAAGTACATATATGTTTACTACTTTGAGATTCATTTTCTTGCAAGCATTTGTAGAAAAAATAAAATACAATAGAATTTTAAAAACTACACATAAAGTATGACAAACAACCAATGTGCAAAAGACAAATTGTTCAAATAAAAGAAAAATACTGAACATCTGAGTGTCGAGTCCTTGAATGCAAGTGTGTAGGTTGTAGAATCTGTTCAGAGTTCAAAGTAAATTTATTATCAAAATACACACAGTTTATGCCACTATATACAACCCTGAGATTAATTTTCTTACTGGCATACCTCAGTAAATCCAAGAAACACAATAGGATCATAATAGAAATGGCAAGATAGGACAGCTGTCTTTCAAAGGCGGAGGAGGTGGAGTATGCTTTATGATCATGGCTGCTGTTGTGTACAGACCTGGTGGTGCTGTTTGCGATTTGCGATTAAGTGTCATCCGTTTTATCTGTCATGGGAGTTTTCAGACATAATCTTGTTAACGGTGTACATCCCACCTCAGCCTAGTGTCAAACAGGCTTTAGACGAGCTGAGCGATGTAATGAACAGGCATGAAACAGCACACCCTGATGCATTCCACACTATTATGGGGGATTTTAAGTAGGTCAGCTTGAAAAAGTCTCTAAATAATTATTACCAACATTTCACTTGTGGAACTAGAGGAATCAACACTTTCAACCACTGTAACACCACCATCAAGAGTGCGTACCATGCTGTCCCACAACCACACTTTGGAAAGTCTGATCACCTAGCTGTACTTCTAATCCCTGAGTATAGACGGGGACTGAAGACTGCAGCATAGGAGTGAGGATCAAGGAGGTATGGACAATGGAAGCACAGGAGCGCTTGCAGGACTGCTTTGAATTGGTGAACTAGTCTGTATTCAGGGATCTGTCTTTGAGTCTGAATGAGTATGCCACAGTTATCACTGATTTCATTAAAACCTATGTGAGCGTGTGCCTACGAGAATATTCTGTATATACCCAAATCAAAAGCCATGAATGAACCAAGAGGTTCGTAGTCTGCTGAGGGATAAAAATATGGAATTCAAGTCTGGTGAACCAGCTATGATTTACGGAGGGCTATCTCAAGAGCAAAGGAACAATTTTGAACGAGGTTGGAGGAGGAATAGGATGCACATCCTCTGGCGGGATTTGCAGTTTTATTTACTTCCTATAACGTTTGCTGTATGTATTGTGCTGTAGGTTTTCTACAAAGTGAAACCTAACCTTATGAATGGCAGCGATGCTTCACTTCCAGATGAGCTCAACACCTTTTATGCGTGCTTTGAAAGGGAGAATAAAACTACAGCAATGAAGATTCCTGCAGCATACAGTGACCCGGTGATCTGTGTCTTGGAGGCCTACGTCAGGCTGTCTTTCAAGAGGGTGACAGGCCTTGATGGAGCACGTGGTAGGGCTCTGAAAACCTGTGCCATCCAACTGGCGGATGTGCTCTGTTGAGTTCCGTTCATTTGGGCATGCACATTTTCTCTCTTATAGATATGTACATGAGGGAGGTTGGGGAGGAGGGGTGTGGGGGAAGAAAATAGCAGCTGGTGTATTAAATGTGAATGGAGAAAGTAAAGTTGTTAAAATGAAAGAAAATCTTGTTTTTGTTGTTTGAATGTTATAAGTGGTAACAGAGGATGGTTTCCAACTAAAGGTTCTTGCCAGCATTCGACAAGAACAAGTCTTACGAAAGCTGGAAAAATGAAATTGGAATATGGACTGGCAACAATTACACCAGTGTCTAAGAAGGGTAGTGTTAGCTGCTTTAATGACTATCACCCTGTAGCAGTCACATCGATGGTGATGAAATGCTTTGAGAGGTTAGTCATGACTAAGATGGCATCTGTTAGTCTTCTAAGACCTCGGATCTGCACCTGGAAAGTCTTGCCAATGTCCTCTCCAGGGCGCAGGCCTGGGCAAGGTTGTATGAAAGACCGGCAGTTGCCCAAGCAGTAAGTCTCCCCTCTCCACGCCACTGATGTTGACCAAGGGAGGAGCAAGGGCCGATACAGCTTCAAATGATCACAAAACAAAGGAGTAGAAGTAGGCCATTCGGCCCATTGAGTCTGCTCCGCCACTCTACCATGAGCTAAACTATTCTCCCGTCTAGTTCCAATTTCCAGCTTTTTTCCCATATCCCTTGATATCCTGACTAATCAGATACCTGTCAATCTCCTCCTTAAAAACCTTCAATGATTGGGCCTCCACAGCTGTATGTGGCAACAAATTCCATAAATCCACGACCCTCTGTCTAAAAATGATGTCGCAGGAGTTGCCAGAGCAAGGTTGAAGTCAATGTCGGACTGCCTTAGGGACTCCAGCTCTGGATTTGTCCTCAGGGTTTACTCCCGAAGCCTTTCCCATGAGTGGGTATGGCCGCAAGGCAGCGGAGGTTTGAAATCAGAGTTTTCCCTCTCTTAGATGGACTGCCTTCCCAGGCTGACGAGCTCTATCTACCCGAAGCACTGGTTTTAATGTGCCAGGACCTGCCTTCGCCCCTTCTCCTGTCAGTAGCAATGGTTCTGCTGGGCTTAGAGGCTAAGCCACACGAGAAGGCCAGGAGTTGGACTTGGTTGTCAGAGGCTATTTGAAGCGCATGCCGTGAGGAGCACTCTTAGGTAGTGGGAGCTTGTCCCCACTACCACTCCTCAGCTTGACAACCTTGGAACCGTCATGACTACTAAAACACTCAAAGACTTCTATAGGTATTCCGTTGTGAGCATTCTGACAGGCTGCTTCACTGTCTGGTATGGGGGGGGGGGTGGGCTACTGCACAGGACTAAAAGAAGCTATAGAAAATTGTAAAATTACTCAGCTCCACCTTGGGTACTAGCCTTCAATAGTACCCAAGACATCTTCAAGGAGTGGTGCCTCAGGAAGGCTACGTCCATTATTAAGGACCCCCATCACCCAGGGCATGCCCTCATCTCACTGTTACTATCAGGTAGGAGGTACAGAACTCTGAAGGCACACACTCAGCAATTCAGGAACAGCTTCTTCCCCTCTGCCACCCAATTCCTAAATGGATACTGAACCCATGAACACTAACTCACTTATTTTATTTCTGTTTTTGCACTATTTTTAATCTATTCAATATATATATACAGTGCCTATAAAAAGTATTCACCCCCATCCCTTGGAAGCTTTCACGTTTTATTGTTTTACAACACTGAATCATAGTGGATTTAATTTATTTTTTGACACTGATCAATGGAAAAGATTCTTCTGTGAAAATTAATTTCTACAAATTGGTCTAAATTTATTACAATTATTAAACACAAAATAATTGATTGCATAATTACTCACCTCCTTCAAGTCAGTATTTAGTAGATGCACCTTTGGTAGCAATTTTGAGTCTGTGTGGACAGGTCTCTATCAGCTTTGCACATCTGGACATCAATTTTTCCCCATTCTTCTTCACACAATTGCTCAAGCTTTGTCAGATTGCATGGGGATCGTGAGTGAACAGCCTTTTCCAAGTCCAGCCACAAATTCTTAATTGGATTGAGTTCTGGATTCGGACTTGGCTACACCAGGACATTAACTTTGTTGTTTTTAAGCCATTCCTGTGTAGCTTTGACTTTATCCTTGGGTCATTGTCTTACTGGAAAACAAATCTTTCCCCAATCATAGTTCTCCTGCAGACTGCATCAGATTTTCCTCCAAGATTTCCCTGTATTCTGCTGCATTCATTTTACCCTCTGCCTTCACAAGCCTTCCAGGGCTTGTTGCAGAGAAACACCCCCACAGCATGGTGTAGCCACCACCAGGCTTCACGGTATTGGTGGTGTGTTTTTGATGATGTGCGGTGTTTGGCTTACGCCAAACATAGCTTTTAGTCTGATGGCCTAAAAGCTCAATTTTGGTTTCATCAGACCATAGAACCTTCTTCCAGCTGACTTCAGAATCTCCCACGTCTTCTGGCAAACTCTAGCTGAGATTTTGGTTTCTCTCTTTGACACTCTCCCATAAAGCTGCAACTGGTGAAGTACACAGATAACAGTTGATGTATGCAGCCACCGAAGCTTGTAATTCCTCCTGAGTCATTATGGGTCTTGTTGTGCATGTCACTCAGTTTCTGAGGACAGCCTGAGGACAGTTTTTGAGGCACATTTACAGCTGTGCCATTTTTTTCCCCATTTCTTGATGATTGACTTAACTGTACTCCAAGAGATATTCAGTGACTTGGAAGTTTTGTTGCGTCTATCTCCTGATTTGTGCTTTTCAATAACCTTTTCGCAGAGTTGCTTGGAGTGTTCTTTTGTCTTCATGGTGTAGTTTTTGCCAGGATACTGACTCACCAGCAGTTGAACCTTCCAGATACAGGTGTATTTTTACTACAATCAGTTGAAACACTTTGACTACACACAGGTTTCCAAAAACAGATCTCCATTTAACTAATTATGTGACTTCTATATCTAATTGGCTACATCAGTGATGATTCGATGTGTCATATTAAAGGGGGGGGGTGAATACTTATGCAATCAAGTATGTGTTTTCTATTTGTAATTAATTTAGATTGCTTTGCAAAGATCTGTTTTCATTTTGATGCAAAAGAGTCTTTTTTTGTTGATCAGTGTCAAAAAAAGCCAAATTAAACCCACTGTGATTCAATGCTATAAAACACGAAAACTTCCGGGGGGGGGGGGGAGTACTTTTTATAGGCCACAGGCATTGTATATACTTACTGTAATTGATTTACTTCTATTTTTCCTTTATGTATTATCATGTATTACATTGAATTGCTGCAGTTAACACATTTCACGACACATGCTGGTGACAATAAACCTTATTCTGGACTCAGGTTACAGAGTTTGAGAAGAAGACCCTTGCTGTTGTACTGTCACTTTTGGGATGAGTGAGAGAGATCCCAATGGGAGTATCAGTGGAAAACTTGAACAATGATGATGGTATAAAAACGCTAGTAAATGCACTTGACTCAGTTTTTCTGAAGGAAGATAAGGATTGGATTTATGAGGCATATTCAGACTTGGATAAAATTATAGACAGTTCTACAAATTTGGCTGATTATATTACTGATTTTGAACAGAAGTACAGTCACACACATAAATACAAAATGGAGCATTCTGACGCAATATTAGCTTTCAAATTGTTGGATAGTGTGCATTGTAGCATTACTTTACATTTGCATCTATGAAATCGGCACTGGGGAGGATTTTTGGAGAAAAGACCTCCAAGACAATAGTTGGAATTAGTGTGAGTCAGGAAACTGCATACTTCACTGAGCAGAAACCAGAGACTAGCAAGTGTAATCCCTAGAGTGACCAGACGAGGGCACCATTACCAGGCACAAATCCACTAAAGTACTGTAGGAGAACAAAATGCTGTTTGACAGAGTACTTCCCACTGAGCAAAAAAACTCTCTACAATGCACCAAACAAGTTAAGTTAACTAAAAAAAAAACAAATCTGAAGATGTAGAAGAGTACCATATAACATCGTTTGTAAAGGAAATATCTACTAATGCAGAGGCAGAGATTTCGATGATAGAATCCCTAGGATCTACCATTATTGATACAGCATGCATGCAAACGGTGTGTGGAGAAAAATACCTTGAAAGCTATGTAAGTGACCCAAGCTAGAAACTGGTGAACACAGATACACCTCGTAACAAGGCATTCAAATTTGGAGATGGAAAGATTACACATTCAACCAAAAGAGTGAAAAATCCTGCAAAAATAGGATAGACAAAATGTTACATTGAATGCAGGTGACACCAGTGGACATTCCATTTTTCTTGAGTAAAACTTCCCTGAAGAAAGCAAGAGCAGTACTGGATACGGAAATTGCCAAGCATTGATGTTTCAACAGCTGGTGCGTCATGAGCTCACCAGCTCTGGATGTTACTGTGTGGATATTCTAGATAAAGACATTACTGAACACCAATGTGAGAATGAAGTACTGACTGTCACAGAGAACAAGATCCCAGATGAGAAATGCTAAGTGTTGCTCAAACTTCACAAACAGTTTGGACCCACTTCAGTTGATAGATTTCAGAAACCGCTCAGGAGTTCCGGAAACAAAGATGCAGATTATTTTCCATTCTAAAGCAGATGATTGACAGCTGTGAGACACACCAAATTTTTGGAAAGCCCAAGGCCAAGTCAAAGGTTCAAAGGTCAAATTTAATGTCAGAAAAGTGTATACAATATACATCCTGAAATGCTTTTTCTTTGCAAACATCCACGAAAACAGAGAGGTGCCCCAAAGAATGAACGACAATTAAACATGAGAACCCCAAAGTCCCACCCCCAGATCTCCCATCCCACGTGTAAGCGGCAGCAAGCAACGATCCCCTCCTTATCGCACCAGCAAAAAAAGCTTGTATCGGTACAATCACCGAGCCCAAGCGTGTGCTAAGTGTTAGCAAAGACACAGACCAAAGTTACCCTAAAGGCTTCGCATTTCAATCGGCATTCGACAAACCACAGCTTCTCTCTCTCCCTGGCAAGGGACAGGGAGGTGTCCCCCATTTTCACAATGAGCAGGAGACATAACAACAACCCGCTGGTTTACGATCTTAAAAGTCCTTTTCATCGCTTTTTTCAAGTTCTGTGTCCGAAGATCGCAAAGACCTCAGGTCTTCGGGCCCACAGTGCAAGATTTTCTGGCCTCCCCAACGGCACATGAGTCTCCTCCGTGACACCGATCCTCGATCTGCCCGTTTCCAGAGCCCTGAGATCTTAGGCTTCCTAACACGATTGAGACCCTCAGGCCAAACCACTAGCATCTGAGTGCAATGAAACAGTAGCCATAGACCTACATGAACTGGAGCAAGGGGTGTGCTGTCTTCACATCATTGATCAGTTCACACGTTTTAGTGCCAGTAGCATTGTACTCACAAAGCAACCCTCAGAGAGAGTAAAAACTGCATCCATTCCTGGATAATTGTGCATTGCCCATCTTGGAAAGTATTCAGTGATAATGGTGGTGAATTTAGTAATGATGAATCCAGAGATATGGTAGAGAAGTATAACATTGAGACATAGACAACAGCGGCATATAGTCCTTGGAGTCATGGACTTCTGGAGCGACGCAATGGAAAAGCTTAATGAAATAACGCTGAAGGTAAAGAAAAGCAATGGCTGTGATTGAAACACAGCTCTGGAGCATGCACAATGTCCATGGATATAGCCCATATCAACTTGTGTTTGGCCAGAATCCAACCCTTTCCTCCATATCAGGAGTGGTTTAAACTAATATGGCAGGGGGATGGGGGCGATAGAGCTGAGGATTAGCCAGCAGGTTTACAAGTAGATGATGTGATATGTAATATGAATGTAAGGAAGGACAAGACAATGATTGGGCAGAAATGCACATACAGCAGAGTTAAATTGTACCACAGAGGCAAAATTCATAAGGCTGAAGAATGCAAGACTGAAGTGCTGTTTTTAAATGTGCATAGCAGTCAGAATAAGGTGGATGAACTTGTGGCACAATTAGAAATTTGTTGGTATGACGTTGTGGGCATCACTGAGTCATGGCTGAAAGGCCACAGTTGGGAGCTGAACATCAAGGGGTATACTTTGTATTGAAAGGACAGGCAGGAAGGCATAGGTGGTGGTGTGGCTCTGTTGGAAAGAGTTGGAATTAAGTCTTTAGAAAGTGGTGACATAGGGTCAGAGAATGTTGAATCTTTGTGGATGGAGTAAAGAAACTGCAAGAGTAAAGAAAATCATATGAGAATCATATGTAGGCCTCCAAATAGTAGCCAAGATGTGGGGTTGAGATTACAAAGGGAGCTGGAAAGGGCATACATTAAGGGTAATGACACAATTGAAATTGGGGATTTCAATATGCAAGGGCATTGGGAAAATCAGGTCGGTGTCAGATCACGAGAAGGAATTTGTTGAATGCCTAGGAGATGGCTTTTTAGAGCAGCTTGTGCTTGAACCTACTTGGGGAAAGGCTATTTTAGATTGGGTGTTGTGTAATAACCCAGATCTCATTAGGGAACTTAACATAAAGGAACCCTTAGGAGGCAGTGATCATAATATGATTGAATTCATACTGCAATTTGAAAGGGAGAAGCACAAGTCACATGTATCATTATCACAACTGAATAAAGGGAATTATAGAGGCATGAGAGAGGAGTTTGCCTAGGTGGGTTGGAGGGGGATACTGGTGGGGATGTCTGTACAGCAGAGATGGTTGAAGTTTTGGGGAATAGTTCACAAAGCGCAGAAGAAGTAGTTCTCAAATTGCAGGGGTAGGCAACCGTGGCTGACAAGGGAAATTAGGGACTGCAAAAGTGAATGGGAAGTTGGATGATTGGGAAGCTTTTAAAACCCAACAAAAGGCAACTAAAAAAGCTATAAGAAGGAAAAGATGAAATATGAGGGCAAACTAGTCAATAATATAAAGCAGGATACTAAAAGTTTTTTCAGTTATATATAAAGAGTAAAAGGGAGGTGAGAGTTGATATTGGGCTACCGGGAAATGATGTTGGTGAGGTAGTAAAGGGGGACAAAGAAATGGCAGATGAACTTAATGGGTACTTTGCATCTGTCTTCACTCTGGAAGACACGAGCAAAGTGCCAGAGGTCAGTGAGTGTCAGGGGGCAGGAGTGACTGCCATTGATATTACAAAAGAAAAAGTGTGAGGCAAACTCAAAAGTATTAAGGTGGATCAGTCACCTGGATGAGATAGAGGTTGCTGAAGAGATAGCAAAAGAATTGGTCATGATCTTTCAAGAATCACTTGATTCTGGCATTGTCCTGGAGGACTGAAAGATTGCAAATGTCACTCCACTCTTTAAGAAGGGAGGAAGGCAAAAGAAAGAAAAAATATAGGCCAGTTAGCCTAAGCTCAGTGTTTGGGAAAGTGTTGAAGTCCATTATTAAGGATGAGGTTTCGGGGTACTTGGAGATTAATGATAAAATAAATCAAAATCAGCATGGTTTCTGTGAAGGGAAATCTTGCCTGACAAATCTGTTAAAATTCTTTGAGGATCTAACAAGCAAGGTGGACAAAGGAGAGGCAGTGAATGTCACTTACTTGGATTTTCAGAAGGCATTCGATAAGGTGTCACACGAGGCTGCTTAACAAGATAAAATCCCTTGCGTTACAGGAAAGATATTGGCATGGATAGAGGAATGGCTGACAGGCAGGAGGCAGTGAGTTGGAATAAAGGGGCTTTTTCTGGTTGGCTGCCAGTGATAATTGGGACCGCTACTTTTCACATTGTTTGTCAATGATTTGGATAATGGAATTGATGGCTTTCTGGCAAAGTTTGCGGATGATACGAGGATAGGTGGAAGAACAATAGTGCTGACTATTATCTAAATGGGAAGAAGGTTCAAATATCAGAGGTGCAGGGAGACTTGGGAGTCCTCATGTAAGCCTCTCAGAAGGTTAATTTTACAGGTTGAGTCTGTGGTAAAGAAGGCAAATGCAATGTTGGCATTTATTTCAAAGGGAAAAGAATAAAAAGCAAGGAGATAATGCTGAGCCTTTATAAGACACTAGTTAGGCTGCACTTGGAGTATTGTCAACACTTTTGAGCCCATATCTCAGAAAGGATGTGTTGTCATTGGAGATTCACGAGGATGATTCTGGGAATGAAGATGTTAACATATGAGAGCATTTGGCAGCTTTGAGCCTGTATTCACTGGAATTTAGAAGAATGAGTGAGGATCTCATTGAAACCTACCGAATTTTGAAAGGACTAGATAGGGTGGATGTGGAGAGGATGTTTCCTATGGTGGGGGTATTCAGAACTAGAGGGCACAGCATCAAAATTGAGGGGTGACCCTTTAGAACAGAGGTAATGCGGAGCTTTTTTAGCCAGAGAGTAGTAAATCTGTGGAATGCTCTGCCACAGACTGCGGTGGAGGCCGAGTCTGTGGGTATATTTAAGATGGATGCTGATCGTTTCCTGATGAGAAGTTAGGTGTATGGGATTGAGTAGGATCTGGGATCAGCCATGATGGAATGGCAGAGCAGACTCGATGGGCTGAATGGCCCAATTCTGTTCCTTTGTCTTATGGTGGCACAGACAGTGCTGTAGAGAATTCAGCTGGGGATTCAACAGACTTGCCTGAACAAAAATGATCACAAGTGCTAAGACAATATGGAAGTTTCAGTCTTAAAAAAGGATAAACTGTGAGATTTGTGAACCAAGACACTGGTATCTCATACAAAGCAGAAGTCTTAGGACAAATAGGCAAAGCCAGTGGGAGAAACTAAAGTTGGTACAACTAGAATTACCTAGAAGCAGTCATGGTTGCTTGTACTACAGGGCCAGTCAACTCATCACGTGTAGACAGACTTTATATTGAACCAAGTAAAGATCAGGCTGGCCCATATGAGAAATGTGAGGATGAAGATGTCCTAGTAACTAACGACATATGCCGTTTGAATCTACAACACTGGATGAAATCAGTTGGAGTGTTTGTGGAAGTCAGAAATGTTGGCCAAAAGACAGTGATTACAAGATGGGTGTGCACTCGGAAAGAAACCCTGACATGAATTGTATCAAAAGCAGCTTGGAGGCTAGAGGTTTTGAGGAACTGAAAATAAAAGAACTCTAAAAAGACTCACCAACATGTGCATCAGAGTCTGTCCAACTACTTCTCACAGTGATATGTCAAAAGCACTGACAACTCCATTGTATGGACATAAAATCTGCATCCTTACAGGGAGTGGAGCTGTCATGTGACATTTACATTAAACCCCCGCATGAAGCCAGAAGTGAAGGAACACTGTGGAAACTCAAAAGGTGTGTGAAGAGTCTAGCAGATGCATTACTCTACGGTATAAAAAGTCAATGAAATAATGTTGTAAACAGGTGGAAAGATGTCACAAGTGTATCCAGCTGTTTTTTAAATACAGACAAGTTGCAGAATTTCATGTGATTGGGGTACTTGCCTGTCTGCATATGAGGAGGTTCACAAAACTTTCCTATAACAGTTATCCCTCAGCTAATGTCAGCCTTTCAGGCTGAATGCGAGGAACATGACAGATTCTGCTACATAGGGATAGACATCCTTGCTGTTGATGGAACAGCACAACTGCACCAAGAATCATCATGAATCTTCAGACAATCCACATGGAATCTTCATGTGCCACACAGTGGGATGCACCCCTCAGCGAAGCTGAAGTGGAGCAACTGAGGCCAAAGATAGGTCAGATTCTGTGGATGGCAAGGCAGAGCAGAGCTGACATCATGTTTGATGCCAATTATCTTGGCATCCAGCACAAAAAATGCCGCAGTACAAACTTTAGATGAGGCAAACAAGATAGCATGCAGAATTCAATGTGAAAAAAAGTAGTCTTGTAGTTTCAACAGCTTGGAAAAGATAGCTCGCCGAGGCTGGTTATCTTCAGTGATGACTCACATGGTAATCTCCCTGATGGAAGTACTGATGGGAGAAGAGAGAAGATTTTCACCTCTCTGTTGGCGATCAAAAAGGATCTGAGGAGTTGTATGGAGTACGCTGCAGGAAAAACCCTCGCAATGTCTGAAGGTATTGACAATACTGTTTTTCTGGCCATACTACATTCTGAGCTTCTCCATGGTGATCCAAAGAACGACAGACGATGGAGAACTTGTGTCACAAACAGCTGCTCTTTGGTTGATGCCATCAAATCACCAAGACAGTTACAGAGAAGAGGCTTCATCTGGTGATAAGCAGCATCAAAGAACTAATCCAAGCACAGAAAATTCATCACGTGCTGTGGTCAACTAGAAAGGAACAATTAGCTGACAGTCTGACAGAGAGGGAGTTCCAGCTCTTGTGCTGCTAAAGGCCCTTCGTGAAAACATTTGGTACCTTACGAACTGTATCAACATCAAGGGTTAGAACCGATCCCCATATCCTAATAAGCATTTGAGTTGATATATATATATATATATATATATATATATATCTATATATATATATTATATATATTATATATATTATTTTTGTAGTACTCTGAAAGCATTAATTGAGGGTATAGAGAATCTCAAGAAATTTATTAAGCCTAACAAGAAGAGTTAAAAGTAATACATCTAAACCAATGGACATTTAAGATTATTTTATGTACATGAAGAGGATGGGAGATTGTTGGGTTCTATTTATTTGGGTAATGTCGACATTTAGTCAGGATGTTCACTTTCCCTTGTATGGGCATGTGTGTGAAAGTGGTGGGACGATGGTTGGTAAGAAAATGGCAGCCTAGCGTACGAAATTTGAACGGAGAGAGTTAAGTTGTCAAAACAAAAGAAAATCTTGCCTTTGTTGTTTGCAAGTTGTACTAGGTGTCCATGGATTTAGGTTCCACACACAACCTGATGCAGCTACGTACAAAGGTGATCATCAGAATGTGGGCAACATTAGGTACAGATTTGCTCCCATTGTCCAGGGAGTTGTGTGTTGTGACTCATCTGACCCACTCCATCTTCAATCCCCAGATGAATCTGAAGATGTCTCGGGTGATTCCCAAGCTGGAGAAGGGGGTAGAAAGATCACACCTGCACCTAGTACCGCAGCCCTGAGAACACCCCATCCCTGATGTCCAGGTTCTTCCCAATTATCCAGAGGGAGCACCACAATCCCAATTTCTGATCCCCAGTACCTTCACGTAATGGGACCTAACAGTAAAAGGGACACTGGGTGGGTGGGGCCAGTTGCCGAAGAGCATGGTTTCCCTGATGCCAATTCAGACTGGTTGCGGATGCTGATCTATCTATGAACTGGCCTCTGACCCAAACAGGAGATGATGATATTGTCCATGTACAGGGAGGTTTTCACTTAGGTCCCTCCATTATCCGGCAGCGTCACCCCCTTATGCTCTCGTCCTTCGACAAAGAGTTCTATACAGCACACAAACAAGACGGGAGAGAGGGCAGTATTGCCTGACTCCAGACTTGATGGGGAAGCTGTCTATTTCCCACTCATTGATTTGGACTGTGGAGAGCTGTTGGATCCCAATTTCTGATTCCCTCCCCAAAACCCAGTTTGGAGAGTCCATCATATACCTGTGTAACATGCTGTCAAAGGCTTTTTCCTGCTCCCAAGATGACCAGCCAGGCATCCAGTCCTCTGATCTGCGTGGTGGCGATGGTATCTGTGAGCAGCCTGAGGCTGCCAAAGAGCTTCCTGTCAGGTACAGCATAGGTTTGGTCCAAGTGGGTCACCCATTCCACAACAGACCTGACTCTGTCAGCAATGAAATGGGTCTTCCATTCCTGATGTCATCTCTCTCCCCCTTCTGCTTGTAGACGATGCCCTTCCTCATGGAGTCCGACATGCTGCCAGCCAGAAGCATAACATTGTACACTTCCAGTAGGTCTGGAATGAGGAAATGCTTGTTTCAGACCGATCTGAGTGGGAAACAGTGCTGTGGAGTTGTAAATCTCTCAGCCCAGGGAGCCCTGTACGCCAGCAGTGAGAAAGGTGGAACTGACGTCCAAGCCAGATGGAATAACACTTCAACCAAATGGCCTCCCCTCTACTCCCTTCTTCTCAGCAGCCAGTGTGTGTTACTGTATCTCCGGACCCCTCCATGTCTCAATGACACCCCTCACTCTACCCACATCGATGGTGCTATTCTCTGCATGTCTCTCACCAACCCTTCTCTCTCCCTCATGCTCCACATGAAACAGCTGGACGTGTCCCAAAGTCCCAGCTGCCTGTACCTGACCCAAGCCTCCTGCTTTTCTTTTAACCAGAGCATCAATAATTTTCATCTTCCTCGGTGCCCCAATAATGCCCGCCTTGCCTTTCAGTGCAGACCTCCAGATCGCACTTTTCAAAGCCTCCCTTTGCCCACAAACAATCTTCATCAATCCATTTTGCCGGGGGAGGGGTTTACCGGTGGGATTAACTCTCTCACATCGGACGCCCCATCCCCGATCACACGGGGCGAATTCCCTGCCCGCCTCTCTCTCTCTCTGGCAGAGAGGGAACATCCCATCCCTATTCTCATCCTCAGGTGAAGTGCGCAGTGTCTCGGCGACACTGCCGTAAAGCAGCGACGCGTTCATCCAGGGGAACGGTTGCCGGGCAACGGGAGCGGCTGCAGGAAATGCAGGTGAAACTTCGAGAGAGGGAAAGAGGGAGGGTGCGAGGGGAGAGGTGGAGAGGAGGGAGAGGTGGAGAGGAGGGGAGATGGAGAGCGGGAGGGGAGGGGATGGAGAGAGGGAGGAGGGGGAGATGGAGAGAGGGAAGGAAGGGGATGGAGAGAGGGAGGGAAGGGGAGATAGGGAGATGGAGAGAGGGAGGGTGCGAGGGTGAGAAGGGGAGGAGAGTGGGGTGTGGAGAGAGAGAATGGTGAGAGAGGGGGTGAGTGAGGGGGAGTGAGAGGCAGAGAGAAGGTTGAGGGAGAGAGAGGGAGTTGGAGAGAGGAAGAGGGGGAGGAAGGAGAGAAGGTGGGAGAGGAGTGAGAGCGGGTGGTGGAGGGGGAGCGAGGTGCGTGGGTGGAGAGAGGGAGGGAGGGGAGTGAGGCAGGGGCATGGAGGGGAGAGTGGGAGTAGTGAGGGAGGGAGGTGAGAGGAAGGGCAGAAGGAGTGCAGAAAAAGAGCCAGAGAGAAAGGGGAGAGAGAGATAGGGATAGAAGGGGAGGGAGGGGAGAGTAGTAGAAGGGGAGAGAGAGAGAGATGTTCAGAGGAAGAAGAGAGGGACAGAGTGGCCTCTGAAGGATGGAGGGGTCAGGGAGAAGGAAAAGATGTGGTATGGAGGGTTGAACAGAAGAGTGAGCTTCAGGGAATGGGAAGGGGAGGGGTGGGGAAGTGGCGTCGAAAGAGAAAAGGGAAGAAAAGTGGAGGGACAAAGAACACTTAGGTATTGTGATTCGTTGGAAGTGAAGTGACGGATTGAGTGCTCCAACCAACATAATTGGCTGGATTGATGTCAACTGGCCAGTGATAAGAATTAACTCAATGGTCAGCTGTGAGGAAATCAAACTGTGATTGGAGAATAACAGTAATTAGTCGAATATTAGGGAGTTGAAAACAGTTGAGGTTGCAATTGCTTAAATGGTTGGCATGTTGCTTGCTTGATGGCGAGTAATGGTAATTAAATGGATGGCCATGGCCCTGATTGACTGAATGCCCATCACTGGACAGATAGCCAATGGTTGTGATTGGTTGATGTTGATGACTGGTTGAATGACTGATACTGATTGGCTAAATGCCCAGCACAAGTTAGATGGCCATTGGTGGTGTTGAGTTGAGGATGCTGGTGATAATAAACTTGATTCTGATTGGTTGAACAGACTTGGACAATGATGATGCCTGAACAAAGTTCTGGAGGAATTCAATGGGTCAGGAAAAGGATGGTCAGTGTTTCAGATTACTGAGAGTATAGAATGGTGTTAGCCAGTGTACAGAGATTTGAGTGAGAGGTGAGGTAGGATCTGGTTGGTGTTAGGGGGAGAGGGCAGATAGGGTGATGGGAAGATGGAGACAGGTGGGAGAGGGAGGATGAGGCTGGATATGGGAAAGGGAAGAATAGAATGTGAGAATGAAGCTGGTGGTTGGGTGGCAGAGGAAAGGGGCACAATGTTGCATGAATCTTCTTTAAACTTTCTCCCTCACTCTTTAAACCTATGCCCTACTCTCTATTACTTCCAACCTGGAATAAAGGTTCTGACCCTATCCACATTTCTCTCAGGTCTCTCCACAGCCTTCAGCATTCCAAAGAGAAAAAAACAAACACTAGTTGGTCCAGGTTCCCCTTATATTGGCATTGGTTTATTCTTGTTACTGATACAGTGATACAGTGAAAAGCTTGTCTTGCTCTCCGTTCAAACAGATCAGATCATTACACGGAGCATTGATGGTAAAACAGTAACAATGCAGAATGTCGGGGCTGTCCATTATGAGTTTGTACATTCTCTCTGTGACAGTGGGGATTTTCTCTGGTTTTCTCATACATTCCAAAGACATACGGGTTAGCAACTTAATTAGTCATTGGGTGGCATGGACTTGTTGGGTCGGGAGGGTCTGTTAGCATGCTGTATCGCTAAAATAAAAGTCTATAAGTTAGAGAGAGAATTTAGAATAATTGAATTATAAGCATCATGAACAAAGCGGATGAGCTTAGAGCATGGATCAGTATTTGGAGCAGTGAGGAGGTGGCCATTACAGAGACTTGGATGGTTCAGGGGCAGGAATGGTTACTCAGAGTGCCAGGCTTTAGATGTTTCTGAAAGGACAGGGAGGGAGGCAAAAAAGGTGGAGGTATGGCACTGCTGATCAGAGATAGTGTCACAGCTGCAGAAAAGGAGGGAGGATGAAAAGTCATGGAGGGATTGTCTATGGAGTCTCTGTGGGTGGAAGTTCGAAACAGGAAAGGGTCAATAACTCTACTGGGTGTATTTTATAGACCACCCAATAGTAACAGGGACATTGAGGAGCAGATAGGGAGACAGATTCTGCAAAGGTGCAATAATAACAGGGTTGTAGTGGTGCGAGATTCTAATTTCCCAAATATTGATTGGTATCTCCCTAGAGCAAGGGGTTTAGATGGGGTGGAGTTTGTTAGGTGTGTTCAGGAAGCTTTCCTGACACAATATATAGATAAACCTACAAGAGGAGAGGCTGTACTTGATCTGGTATTGGGAAATGAACCTGGTCAGGTGTCAGGTCTCTCAGTGGGAGAGCATTTTGGAGATAGTGATCAGAATTCTATCTCCTTTACCTTAGCATTGGAGAGGGATAGGAACAGACAAGTTAGTAAAGTGTTTAATTGGAGTAAGGGGAAATATGAGGCTATCAGGCAGGAACTTGGAAGCATTAATTGGGAACAGATGTTCTCAGGGAAATGTATGTCAGAAATGTAGCAGATGTTCACGGGATATTTGTGTGGTGTTCTGCATAGGTACATTCTAATGAGACGGAAAGGATGGTAGAGTACAGGAATCGTGGTGTACAAAGGCTGTTGAAAATCTAGTCAAGAAGAAAACAAAAGGTTCAAAAAACTAGGTAATGAAAGAGATCTAGAAGATTATAAGGCTAGCAGGAAGGAGCTTAAGAATGAAATTAGGAGAGCCAGAAGGGGCCATGAGAAGGCCTTGGCAAGCAGGATTAAAGAAAACCCCAAGGCGTTCTGCAAGTACGTTGAGAGCAAGAGGATAAGATGTGAGAGAATAGGACCTATGTGTTACAGTGGAAAAGTGCGTATGGAACCGGAGGAGATTGCAGAGGTACTTTGCTGCAGTATTCACTACAGAAAAGGATCTTGGCGATTGTTGGGATAACTTACAGCGGATTGAAAAGCTTGAGCAGAAAGATATTAAGAAGGAGGATGTGCTGGAGCTTTTGGAAGGCATCAAGTTGGATAACTCTCCGGGGCTGGATGAGATGTACCACAGGCTACTGTGGGAGGCAAGGTAGGAGATTGCTGAGTCTCTGGCAATGATCTTTGCATCATCAGTGGGGACGGGAGAGGTTTCAGAGGTTTGGAGGGTTGCAGATGTTGTTCCCTATTCAAGAAAGTGAGTAGAGATAGCCCAGGAAATTATAGACCAGTGAGTCTTACTTCAGTGGTTGGTAAGTTGATGGAAAAGATCCTGAGAGGCAGGATTTATGAACATTTGGCGAAGCATAATATGATTAGGAATAGTCAGCATGGCTTTGTCAAAGGCAGGTCGTGCCTTATGAGCCTGATTGAATTTTTTGGGAATGTGACTAAACATGAAGGTAGAGCAGTAGATGTAGTGTATATGGATTTCAGCAAGGCATTTGATAAGGTACCCCATGCAAGACTTATTGAGAAAGTAATGAGGCATGGGATCCAAGAAGACCTTGCTTTGTGGATCCAGAATTGGCTTGTTCACAGAAGGCAAAGAGTGGTTGTAGACAGGTCATATTCTGCATGGAGGTCAGTCACCAGTGGAGTGCCTCAGGGATATGTTCTGGGTCTCCTTCTCTTCGTGATTTTTATAAATGACCTGGATAAGGAAGTGGAGGGATGGGTTAGTAAGTTTGCTGATGACACAAAGGTTGGGGGTGTTGTGGATAGTGGGGAGGGCTGTCAGAAGTTACAGCAGGACATTGATAGGATGCAAAACTGGGTTGAGAAGTGGCAGATGGAGTTCAACCCAGATAAATGTGAGGTGGTTCATTTTGGTCGGTCAAATATGATGGCAGAATTTAGTATTAATGGTAAAACTCTTGGCAGTGTGGAGGATCAGAGGGATCTTGGGGTCTGAGTCCATAGGACACTCAAAGCTGCTGCGCAGGTTGACTCTGTGGTTAAGAAGGCATATGATGTATTGGCTTTCAACAACTGTGGGATTGAGTTTAAGAAGGGAGAGGTAATGTTGCAGTTATATAAGACACTGGTTAGAACCCACTTGGAGTACTGCACTCAGTTCTGGTCACCTCACTACAGGAAGGATGTGGAAACCATAGAAAGGGTGCAGAGGAGACTTCCAAGAATGTTGCCTGGATTAGGGAGCATGCCTAACTTGGCCTTTTTTCCTTGGAGCGACAGAGGATGAGAGATGACCTGATAGAGGTGTATGAGATGATGAGAGGCACTGATCATGTGGATAGTGAGAGTCTTTTTCCCAGGGCTGAAATGGTCATCATGAGAGGGCACAGTTCTAAAGTGCTTGGAAGTAGGCACAGAGGAGATGTGAGGGGTATGTTTTTTTACGCAGAGGGTGGTGAGTGCATGGAATGGACTGCCGGCGATGGTGGTGAAAGTGGTCTTTTAAGAGACTCTTGGATAGGTACTTGGAGCTTCAAAAAATAGAGGGCTATGGGTAATCGGAGGTAATTTCTAAAGTGAGTACATGTTCAGCACAGCATTGTGGGCCAAAGGGCCTGTAGGTTTTCTATGTTTCTATTATAGAAGTAACACGTTATCTGCAGGGATCAGCTTGTGAGTTGTCACACTTCAGCACCATCAACATCCTGGTGAACCTCTTCTGCACCCTCTCCAAAGCATCCACATCCTGTAACAGGGTGTCCAGAACTGCACACAATACTCCATATATAGCCTAGTCAAAGCTTTATACAACTTGCGCCATTAGAATGGAAACAGAAGAGCCTGCAGGTGTTGGAAATCTGGGACAGCATACGCAATGCTGGAGGAACTCAGTAGGCCAGGCGAGGGGAATACACAATCAACATTTCAAGCTGAGACCCTTCATCTGAACTGGAAAGTAATATATACTAAAAGAGATGGGAGGAAGATGGAATCTGATAGGAGAGGACAGTAGACCATTGAATGTATAGGTGATGAGCAGATCAAGAGGCTGGTGGGGGAGTAGAGGTGGGATGATACAGGGTGATCAGATATGGGGAAAAAACAAGGGACAGGGGTGAGCAGTTACTGGAAGTTAGAGGAAATGATGTGCATTGTGTCCTGTTGGAGATAACCAGAACAGAATATGAGGTGCTGCTTTGCTAATCTGTGTCTGGCCTCTATGTGGCAGTAGAGAGCCTTTGGACAGGCATATATCCCTGTGGGAATGGGAAGTGTAATTGAGTGGTCAATCGCTACTGTAGCATGCTGTATCACTAAAATAAAAGTGGAAATGTGGGAGATCATGGCTGATAAGTCAGATAACGTACTCACCAATGTAGAGGAGGCTGTGTGAGAGCAGTGGACACAGTAAACTATATTTTAATAAATAATATATATTATTTTGATAAATTAACCATTTAATTGTATCCAGTGCTCCTTCCCTTTATTTTATGGTCCACTGTCCTGTCCTATCAGATTCCACCTTGTCAGCCCTTTGTTCTTTCCTCCTATCAGCGTGCAACTTCAGACATCATTCCTGCTCTCTCTCCCCCACCTCACCTGGATCCACCCATCTGCTGCCAGTGTTTTCTCCATCCCTTCCCACTACTTTTTTTTATGCTGGCCATCTCCCCTCCTTTTTATTCCAGTCATAATGATGGGTCCCAACCTGAAATCTCCACTCTCCATACATACTACCTGAACCACCAAGTTCATCCATCACTTATAGAGTCATAGAAAAGTTCAACACATAAACTGGCCCCTCGGCCCATCTAGTCCATGCCAAACCATTTAAACTGCCCGGCATACCCCTACCATCCATTTACCTATCCAAACTGCTGTTAAACATTGAAATCAAGCTGGCATGTACCACTCGTGCTGGCAGCTCATTCTACATTGTCACTGTCCTGAGTGAAGAAGTTTTCCCTCACATTCCACGTAAACTTTTCACCTTTACTCACTTGGTGTTGCAATTTGATTTTTAGTTTAATGCCCCACCCAACCAATGCTGTAAGCCAATTTTACCACCTCTCCATGTGTTGCTATTTAATTAATAATTGGTTTACTGCTGGCATGTACTAAGGTACAGTGACATTTTTGTTTTGTATGCATAATTCATTTCATTACATCAGTGCGTGATGTAGTATGAGTGAAAACAATAACAGAATGCAGAATAAAGTGTTGCAGTTCCAGAGAAAGTGCAGCGCAGGCTGACAATAACTTGCAAGGGCCATAATGCAGCAGATGGTGAGGTCAAGAATAGCCTAACATACTAAGGAAACAGAAGCCATCCTTGAGCCTGGTGGTACGTACCATCGGGCTTTTACATCTTCTGCCCAATGGGACTGGGGAGAAGGGAGAATGTTCAGGGTCATATTGGCAGCTTTACGGAGGCAAAGAAGTATTGAAAGAGTCACATGCAGGGTGGTAGTCAAACCAAACCATAATGTCTCCAGGTAGGATGCTTTCTACAAAGAATGGTGAGGATCATTGGGTATCTGCCAATTGCATTCAGCCTCATAAGGAAGAAGAGAAGCTGGTGAGTTTTCAATAAGCATTGGAGTTGAACGAATGAATGAATGATCTTTATTGTCATTAAATATAGATACAATGAAACTGTTTGGCTTCCTCTCAGGCAATTAAATAAAGTGGTAGATAAAAACAAGACAGTAATAGAAAAACAGTATTAAATAGATAAATAGCAGAAAATAAGTTGCAGCAGCACCAGAATATCACAGTAATGCACAAAGTGCCATTAGTGCAAGTATTTGAATCCTTGTGTGTGTTCACAGTTTCAGTCATTGTTCTGTGGGAGTGGTGTGATGGAGGCCATAGCTCTGGGGTAGAAGCTATTCCTCAGTCTATTTGTTCTGGCTTTTAGTGTCCTGAACCTTTTGCTGGACGGCAGCGGGTCAAACAGGGAGTGGCCGGGGTGTGGGTTATGCTGATTGCTTTCCTCCTGAGTCTGCTGGAATAGATGGTGTCCAGTCCTGGGTTGCAACACAATTTCCCTCTGCACATCAATGCTCCTGTCATTTGCAGTGTACTTTGCTCCAAAGTCAAATGCAAAAGCAAAGTGTTATCATTTCAGAGGACCTGTCCTGGGCCCAGAATGTAAGTACAATTAGAAAGAAAGTATCTCTACTTCCTTAGGAGTTAGTGAAAATTCGGCATGACATCTAAAACTTTGATAAACTGCTGTAGATGTGCAGTATAGAGTATACAGACTGGCAGCATCACAGCCTGGTATGGAAACACCAAAGCCCTTGAACAGAAAATCCTACAAAAGGTAGTGGATACAGCTTAGTCTATCACAGGTAAAGGCCTCCCCATTTCTGAGCACATTTACATGAAATGTCACAGGAAAGCAGCATCCATCATCAGGGATGCCCTCCACCAAGAATATTCTCTCATCTTCTTGTTGCCATCAGGAAGAAGGTACAGCAGCCTCAGAACTCACACCACCATGTTCAGGAACAGTTATAACTCCTCAACCATCAGGCTCTTGAACCAAAGAGGGTAACTTCACTTGCCCCATCACTGAACTGTTTCCACAACCTGTGGAATCACCTTCAAGGACACTTCATCTCATGTTCTTGCTATTTATTGCTTATTTATTTGTAATTATTATGATTTATTTCTTCTGTTATTTGCACAGTTTGTACTCTTTTTCACACTGGTTGAATGTACAAGTTGAGTTGAATTGAATTGTACTGAATTGTCTTTATTTCTTATATCCTTCATATACAAGAGTAAAAATATTTATGTTACATCTAAATGTGCAATTTATAGTAATTTATAATAAATAGTATGTACAACAGGATAGTCAATATAGCGTAGAAATACAATTGTACCTGCATGAGTTTATCAGCCTGATGGCCTGGTGGAAGAAGCTGTCATGGAGCCTGTTGGTCTGGGCTTTTATGCTATGGTACGATTTCCCAGATGGTAACAGCTGGAACAGTTTGTGGTTGGGGTGACTCTGGTCCCTAATGATCCTTCGGGCCCATTTCTCACACCTGTCTTTGTAAACGTTTTAAGTAGTGGGAAGTTCACCACTCTCTGCAGAGTCCTGCAATTGAGGTAAGTACAGTTCCCATACCAGGCAGTGATGCAGTCAGTCAGGATGCTCTCAATTGTGCTGCTGCAAAAAATTCTGAGGATTTGGGGGCCCATATCAAACTTCTTCGCTGAGGTGAAAGAGGCACTGTTGTGCTTTTATCACCACACAGCCCGTATGTACAGACCACGAGATCCTCGGTGAAGTTTATGCCGAGGAACTTAAAGCTGTTCACCCTCTCAACTTCAGATGTCAGTAGGGGTTAGACTGTCTCCATTCCTCCTGTAGTCCACACAACCAGCTCCTTTGTTTTTGCGATATTGAAGGAGAGATTGTTTTCATGACACCACTGTGTCAGGGTGATGACTTTTTTCTGTAGGCTGCCTCATTATTATTTGAGATTTGATTATTTGAGATCAATGTAGTGTCATCAGCAAATTTAATTAGCAGATTGGAGCTGTGGGTGGCGACACAGTCATAGGTGTACAGAGAGTAAAGGAGGGGACTTAGGACACAGCCCTGAGGGGCACCTGTGCTGAGGGGCAGAGGTGGGGGAGCCCACTCTTACCACCTGCTGGCGATCTGACTGCAAGTCCAGGATGCAGCTACACAAGGTAGGGTGAAGGCAGAGGGCTCTGAGCTTCTTGTTGAGACTGGAGGGAATTACGCTGTTGAATACAGAACTGTAGTCCAAGAACAGCATTCTCACGTAAGCATCCTCCTGTGAGGTCTTTCATTAATTCTATTATTTTCATTGGATTTATTGAGAATGCCCGCAAAAAAATGAACCTCAGGGATGTATATGGTGACATACTATGTACTTCGATAATAAATTTACTTTAAACTTTAATCAAAAGTACATCTTATAGTTGCCCAGATCAAGTTCTATCTTCCAGTTCTCTGTCCAAATTTCCAACTGCTCTGTATTTTTTGACAAACTATTCATTCATATGTTCGCCTGGTCTGTGCTTGGCCTCACTGTGTAGAGGACACCACAACAGGTGAGGTTGGAGGAGGTATATGTGAATCTGTGCATCGCTTGGAAAGTCTATTTAAATCCCCAGATGGCATTGAGGAAGGAGGTGTTCAGTCACTTGGCATCTCCTGTGGGTGCAGGGAAAGTACTAGAAGGTGGGAAGGATGGGTGCAGAGAGGTGAGTGAGGAGAGAAGAGTGCCCAGGGAAAGCAGAAAGGGGTGGAGAGGGGAAGGTGTAACTGATGGTGGGATCATGTTGCAGCTGGTGAAAATATGGATATGGATATGCTGAAAGTGAAGGCTGGTGGTGTGAAAAGTGAGGACCAGAAACTCAATCTCTGTTCTGTCTGGGCTGGTGGGGGTGAGGGCAGATCTGCAGGAAGCAACAGAGAGCACAACGTTCTGAAGGAGCAGGATATTCAGAATGTCTGGGAGCAGAAAGCCTAGATCTGAGTGCAGATACAGTGGAAGTGAGAAGGGGGTGGCATCTATACAGGATGGAAGTGTAATGGAGGAACCTCTGGGTTTGTAGTAGGTATTGGTGGATAGTTCGTTTCCTGTCACGGAGGCTGGGAGATCCAGGAAATGAAGAGAGGTGGCCAAAATAGGACTAGCAAAACTGAGGATGTCCATTGATGCTGATTGGTTGGACTGTCCAGTGGTCCTAATTGGCTGTAGATGGCTCCTTCCTTGGTCGGTGACACTGTTCTCTCTTCCTTCTCTGTTGCAGGACGGAGCGGTGGGGCCTGGGGCTTTGCAGTGTCCTGAGTTCCGCTGGAGCTGGAAGAAGATGGGTTCCTCTGCGCTCCTGGCCCGAGCCTTCCACAGCGCAGACCTGGTGGGAGACAGGCTGGTGGTCTACGGAGGGATGCGGTCAGCAGAGCCCAGAGAGGGGCCGCTGGGTGATGCAGTGATTCTAGGGGTGGGCTCATTGGCAGTGGAGGGAGTGGTGTCGGGCGGGCCACCCCGCAGTCACCATGCCACAGTGGTGCTGCAGGAGCGCTGGTTGCTGGTGGTGGGAGGGTGGGACGGCAAGAGGCGGCTGGCTGGGGTTCACGCCCTGGACCTGGGTGGGTACGAGACCAAGCCCGGCTTCTGGAGGCAACTGGAGCAGGAGCAGCACAGCCAGGCACCTGTGGGACTGAGTGGCCACAGTGTCACCAAGCTGAGCGAGCAGCGGCTGTGGGTGGTGGGACGGGAGGGAGGGGTCCGCACCCAGAGGAGGTTTGCCAGCATCTTCCAGCTTCAAGTGGACATGCAGCATGGACGCTTCCGGTAAGTCAGCCAGACATTCTAAACCGTTCCTATCCATGTACTTGTCCAAGTGCCTTTTAAATGCTGTTAACTTACCTGCCTCAACACATCCCCTGGCAGCTTGTTCTATATGCTGACCAGCCTCTGGGTGAAGAAATTGCCTCTCAGGTTCCTATTAAATCTTTGTCCTCTGCTTCTTGATTCTCCAATTGTGTGAAAAAGACCATGCACATTCACCCTATCTATGCCTCTATAAGGTCATCCTTCCTTCTCCTAAAACAGTCCTTCACTGCTCAGCCTCTCTCTATCCCAGCAAGGTCTGCACTCTTTCCAGCTTAATGGCATCTTTTCTATAGCAAGGTGTTGGCACATGATATTCCAAATGCAGGCTCACTGAACGTCTTGTACAACTGTAACATATCTCAGCTTCTACACTCAGTGCTGTAACAGATGAAGACCACCAGGACAGAAGCCTTTTTCACCACCCGTTCTGTGACTCCACTTTCAGGGAAATATGCAATTTTATTCCTGGATCCCTCTGTTCTACAACACTCCCCAGGGCCCTACCATTCACTAGGAAATTCCCCTGGATCCCTCTGTTCTACAACATTCCCCAGGGTCCTATCGTTCACTAGAAAAGTCCCCTGGATCCCTCTGTTCTACAACACTCCCCAGGGCCCAAACATTTGCTGGGAAATTCCCCTGGATCCCTCTGTTCTACAACACTCCCCAGGGCCCTATCATTCACTAGGAAAGTCCTGCCCTCCTTTGAACATAGAAATCTATAGCACATTACAGGCCCTTCGGCCCACAATGTTGTGCCAACCATGTAACCTACTCTAGAGACTGCATAGAATTTCCCTAGCACATAGCCTTCTATTTTCCTAAGCTCCATGTAAAAGGCCCTATTGTATCCTCCTCCACCACCGTCACTGGCAGTGCATTTCATGCACCCACCACTCCGTGTGTGACAAACTTACTCCTGACAATCCTCTCAGTACCTATTTCCAAGCACTTTAAAACTATGCCCCCATGTGTTAGCCATTTCAGCCATAGGATAAAGCCTCTGGCTATCCACACAATCAATTCCCGTCATCATCTTATACACCTCTATCAGGTCACTTCTCATCCTCAGTCGCTCCAAGTGGAAAAGGCCAAGTACACTCGACCTATTCTCATAAGGTATGCCCTCCAATCCAGGCAACATCCTTGTAAATCTCCTCTGTGCTCTCTCTATAGTATCCACATCCTTCCTTAAGTGAGTGACCAGAAATAAACACAGTACTCAAAGTGGGGTCTGACCAAGGTCTGATATACCTCACGGCTCTTGAACTCAATCCCACAGTTGATGAAAACCAACACACTATACACCTTCTTAACAACACTGTCAACCTGCGCAGCAGCTTTTGAGTGTCCTATCGACACGGTCTCCAAGATCTCTCAGATCCTCCACACTGCCAAGAGTCTTACCATTTATATTATATTCTGTCTTAAAATTGACCTACCCAAATGAACCACTTCACACTTTTCTGGGTTGAACTCCATCTGCCACTTCTCAATCCCGTTCTGCATCCTATCTCTGTCTCACTGTAACCTCTGACAGCCCTCCAGAGTTTGTGTCATCAGCAAACTTACTAACCCACTCTTCTACTTCATCATCCAGGTCATTTATAAAAATGCAACACTTTATTTTCCCAAGATGCAACACTTCATACTGACCCAAATTAAGCTCTATTTGCCATCCCTCACCCCACTTCCCCATCTGATCCCCTCTGAATCCTGATAACACATGTAACCTTCTCACTGGGACTCATACAAACTTAGATCATTAGCTACCTCTGCCAACAGCCATGTGGCCCAGTGGTGAGGCCACCTTTTGTAAGTAATGTATGTCTAGCGTCGGTATGATTTGGAGTTCAATCAAACAGGAACGTTGCGATGTTCTGATGAAAGGAACGATTTGAGTGAATGCTGTGTAAATACTGTCCATACCCAGTTATCAGTAGTCCAGAAATGACAGATCATTCACCAACATAAAATTATAGAAAGTATATTTATCAATTTTCAACTTTATCAAACAGCTAACAAAGAAACAAAAAGAAAAAAGAGGGCCTATTACAGTTACACATAAACGATGGAGCTCATTTCTGTAGTAGCTGTGTGTATTGCTTTACTCACGGCGCTGAATTCCCATCACCAAGCGCAGGCTGAACTTCCCTTCTTAAAATTCTCTGCCTTGTGAAGCACTCCGTGCAATTGGGTCTTCCCTGGTGCTCTTCTCTCCATGTCTCCCGCCAAAAAGACCTCAAACCAGTGTGCTGTCCTTCAGAAATCTTATCCTGCCCAGCTCTCTAGAACCTTCTCACCCATCCCACAATCCTGATTAGCTGACATTCCAAAATTGGACAATGTGGCTCCTTATCTTTCACCAGCAGGACAGACTGTTTTTACAGAATCTGCTAAAATACCTCACAGCACAGCAGTGGAAATTTTAACCAGGGCATTATACACATCTCCACTATCGAACACCACCAACTTTTCATGACATCCACGTACTTGCTAATCATGCTTTGTAGATTCCCATTCGAGTGGTGTGGGAGTGCAAGAAGGGAGGGGATAGGGTAGTGGGAAGCCAGACCACTCCCCCGACATCTTGCAGCGACCGTGTTGTGAGAGGGCTCTGATGGGACTATGGAGCATGGGCTCTCTGACTGCCTGTCCCTCCCCAGGTATGAGGAGCAGGCCTCACGCACAGCCTCGCGCTCTGGACACTCGGCTACCCTGTGTCAGAGAGGGGGCCGAGGGGAGGCCACCTTTCAGCTGTTGCTGTTTGGGGGACGCAACACACCTGGCTTTGAGGTGGCTGGGCACTGGAAGGAAGGGGTTGTGAAGGTCAGTGATGGGGGGGGGGGGGGAAGGGTTGTGAGGGTCAGTGATGGGGGAGGGGGTGTGAGGGTTAGTGACGGGGGAGGGGGTGTGAGGGTTAGTGACGGGGGAGCAGGTGTGAGGGTCAGTGACGGGGAAAGGGGGCTTGTGAGGGTCAGTGATGAGGATGTGGTCAGGAAGATCAGAGTGGGGAGGGTGGGGATCTTGCTCAGTGATAAGGAGGGGTACGGAAGAGTGATTGGGAAGGTGTGGGGGGGGGGGAAATTACCCTGGAAGGTTCAGCAGGGATAAACAGTGGGAGGAAGGAGACTGCTGGAGGAGATGGAATGGCAGAGTGGAGAGGACAGAGGAGACAGGGAATGTTGGAGATAAACCTGAGAACGGAAGGAAAAGCTGCAATGGAAGTGTGTGGCTCTAGGGAGGGTGGATGATGGGATAGTCCAGTTGACTATTTCCCCATTGATACTAACCACCTCTCTGATGCCCCACAGCCCCAGCAACCCTCTACCCAAGGCTTGGTTGAGAAGTTGAGCTCCCTTATTGCTGACAAGGTGGTGACCCCTGGCAGCCCAACACCTCGCCGACACCACTCCATGGTTCAGGTGGGACCTTTCACCCTGTTGCATGGGGGTGAATCATTCAAGAAGGCCATCGACACAATCTGCAGTGACCTCTACATCTATGACACACGTGAGTGTCAGAGACCTTGACAGGGAGCTTCACTCTGTGTTTGACCTATGCCCTGGAGAATGTGGTGGGACAGTGTCAAGGGAGTTTCACTCTGACTCTGACCCATGCCCTGGGAGTGTGTGATAGGCCAAGGTTCACAGTGAGTATTTGATCCCAGTCTCTTGTTTCCTCAGGATCTTGTGCTGGGCAGTGGTACCGGTTCCCTGCCTCTGACGTAGAGCTGAAGAGAGTTGGACATCGGATGGTAGTGCTAGCGGAGCAGCTGTGTGTGATCGGAGGTCTGGGACCAGGTGGCAAGGACTGTCCTCCTGATATCTACACCCTGGACCTCCACTGCTGACCCTAGCTGTGGGAACCCTGTGATTCAAATAAACATGCTGTCTGCCCCACTCATGTGGAATGCTTATCGTGTTCTGGGCTTTTATCCTACGTTTATACAGCACGGAATCAGGCCATCAGGTCCACGCTGGCCAGTCAGTATCTGTATTGCTCCCATCTCCAGTACTTGTCTTTGTGGTCTTTTGAGTCAAGGGGACATTGTGCTCATCTGGACAATTGTTAAATGTCACTGGTGTAGTTCCTCCACTCTCTCCAGCTGTGTTCTGAGTACTCCCCACCCTTCACCTTCTTCATACAGGTGATAAACGTGTCCTTCTAAATCCCTCCTCAATACCCTGAATTTATGTGGCCCAGTTTTACCAAGCCATGATGAGATACCTCTGGTTTCTGCCACCCCTGCAGGCAACCTCATCAACTCTGTCAGTCCGCTCTCTAATATTTAATCCTACTCACACCACACCTTCCTCTTTTGTTCTGTATGCTTCTCCCCAAACCCCACCCCTCCTGCAAGTTGAAGCTTGCTTCCTGTCGACATTGAGCCAGGCAGGTAACCCAATCCACACGAACAGCCAAACACTCTGTTTCTCACTGGGCTGAGCAGGAGGGTCAGAGTCAGACAGAAGCGTAACAGGCCATTAAACTGTCGGTGACTCCCTCCAGCTGTGTGTCAAAGGCACTCGTCACTCTCTGAGTGACAAAGGTACCTACCCCGCTTCCTCCTCACCCTGATCTGTGTCCTTTAATTTCATCCACCTCAGGATATAGGGAAAATTCCTGCAGTCTGTTCTATCTCATTTTATATACAGGTGTCTCCCCCCCCCCCCCACCTTTACAAAGGTAGAGCGTTCCTATGAAACCTTTCTTAAACTGAAATGGCGTAAAGCGAAGAACCATTAATTTATATGGGAAAAAATGTTTGTAAAAGTGAAAATCCTCTTTGTAATGCGAAAACAGGTACTAATGTAGGTCTTTTGTAAAAGCGAAGTGGCATAAAGTGAACATTCGTAAAGCAGGGGACACCTGTATTCCAGTCCCGCCTCTCCTAACTTCCTCCACTCCTGGGGGAACAGACCTAGCCTCTTTTCAGAAGTGAAATCCAATGTCCCAGGCAACATGTTGGTGAATTCCCCTCTGCACTGTTCAGTGATAATCACATTCTTCCTGTAGCCTGCAGACCAGAACTGCACTTAGTAGTCCAGCTGAGGACTGAGCAAGGTTTTAAGAAATTGAAACAACTTCTCTACTCTTGTACTCAGTGACAGTAGTAATTGTGATCAGTATCCCTCGTGCCATCTTAATGACAACGTCTACCTGAGCTGCCACCTTCAGGGATCTTTTATTTTGCACACCAAGGTCCCTCTGTTTGTCAATACTCCATACAACCTTGTCATTCATGGTTTCTGTCATATATATCAAACCTCCAGCATCTACATTTGAGTCATTCACATGAACTACAAACTGCAAGGGTCCTAGCACCTATCCCTGTGTAACACAAATCACCCTTTACCATCTCAGTAACACTTCCATTTCCCATTTGCCTTGAATCCCATGGGCTCTAATCTAATGGTCCAGTCTCCCCTGCAGGACCTCGTCAAAGGCTTTACTGATCTTACGGACATCAACAATATACTTCATTACCTCAGAAATATTCATTCAAATTAGTAAACCACGATTTTCTACAAACACAGCTATGCTGCGCATCCTGTATCAATCTCTCTGCCTTTCCAACTGTAAATGGATCCTGTGCCTCAGATGCTTGGCCCACTGTATGTTCCCTACTCCCCTCTTTGAACGGGAATTGGGGGCACATTTGTCATCCTCCAGTTATCCATCTGGCAGCACATTGGTGTTCAGGGAAGGTTTCAAAATCTGCCATGACTCCAGCCGTCTCTTTCACCTTCCACAGCAGCTTGGGACAGGGTCTGTACATTCTCCCCATGGAACGTGTGGGTTTCCCTCACAGTCCAAAGACGTACTGATTAATAGGTTAATTTGTCATTGTAAATCGTCCTGTGATTAAGCTAGGGTTAAATCAGGAGATGCCAGGTTGGGAGGTTCAAAGGGCCAGAAGGGCTTGTTCCACACTGTATCTCAATAAACAATCCCACCCAGATATCACATCTCTTTGATTAGGAAGACCTGAACAACACTTTCATCTTCCTCTCAGCGAGTTTAGCAGTTCCCTTTGTGAATGCTCAAAGTATTCATTTAAGCTCTCACCTACACTTTCTGGTTTCATATACAGATTGTCCCTAATGGACCTTGCTCTGTTCCTAGGCATTCTTTTGTCCTTAATATACTTACAAACCATCTTCAGATTTTCCAACCCTCTGATTTCCTTTGCAAGTCTCTCCCTACATTTCGTCTCTTCCTGTCATTAGTTTGCTTCACCTACCACATGGTTCCTTTTTCCTCTTTATCCAACCCTTCAAATCCCTCTAGATCCAGGTTCTGCACTTGCTTTCCTTACAGGAATGTGTCAGCCCTCAATTTGCTGCTTTTACACTGAATGCTTCCCACTGTTTAGATGTCACCTTACCTAAAAGTCAGTGCTTCCAGTCTACTATTCTCTGGTCCTATCGTTTTAAGAAAATCAGGCTTCCCCCAGTTTAAGCACTTTATTCTATGTCACCTATTCTATTCAAAAATCACATAGATATACAAAGTTATGGCCATTATTTCCAACCGGTGCTTAGGAGTAGAAGATTGTGAATCACTGCCTCCATCCGACCAGCTACATTGCCCAAGACAAGGTGTAGTGATGCACTTTCCTTGTCTGTCCATCTACATCCAATCTCAAAGCACTGCCTCTGGGCCTTAAACACTCTCTTGTCCACCCATCTACATCCAACCTCAGAGCTGTGTCTTGAACACTTCCCTTGTCCGTCCATCCACATCCAATCTCGAGGGGCTATCTCTGGGCCTTAAACACTCAGTCCCACAGTCCAAAGACTCCCAGGTAACACCTGGGAAAGTGAAATAATGAACTCATGTACTCTACTTCAATATTTTTCCTCTTTTTGCACTTATTAAATTTGTATATTTATATGCAAACCAGTACAAGATTTATATTTCTTATGGGAACCATTATGATAGAGCTGAGGATGATCAAGCAGATTTACAAGTAGATGATGGGTGTAAGATGAATGTAATGAAGGACACGCCAATGATTGGGTACAAATGCAGACAGAGCAAAGTGTTAAATAGTTCCATAGACAAAATTCAAAAGGGTGAAGAATGCAGGACTGAAGGTACTTTATTTAAATGCGTGTAGCATTTGGAGTAAAGTGGACAAACTCGTGGTGCAATTAGAGATTGGTCAGTATGACACTGTGGGCATCACTGAGCTGTGGCTGAAAGGCCTTAACTGGGAGCTTATCAAAGGATACTTTGTACTGGAAGGACAGGCAGGAAAGCATAGGCAGTGGTGTGGTTCTGTTGGTAAGAGATGGAATTACATCTTTAGAAAGAGGTAACTTAAGGCCAGAGAATGTTGAATCTTTGTGGATCAAGTGAAGAAATTGCAAGGATAAAAAAAAAATTATGGGAATCGTATATAGGCCTTCAAATAGTAGCCAAGATGTGACGTTGAGATTGCAAAGGAAACTGGAAAAGGCATGTAATAAGGGTAATGTCATTATTGTAATGGAGGACTTCAAAATGCAAGGGGAATGGGAAAATCAGATTGGTGTCAGATAGCAAGAGGGAGTTTCTTAAATGCCTACAAGATGGCTTTTTAGAGCAGTTTGTGCTTGAGCCAGCTCAGGAAAAGGCTATCATAGACGGGTGTTGTGCAATAACCGTGATCTTAGTAGGAGCTTAAAGTAAAGGAACCCTTAGGAGGCAGTGATCATAATATGACTGAATTCATACTGCAGTTTGAGAGGGAGAAGCATAACTCACATGTATCAGTAACACAATGGAATAAAGGGAATTCAGAGGCACAAGAGAGGAGCTTGTCCAGGTGGATTGGAGGAGGGTACTGGCGAGGATGACCGCAGAGTAGATGGCTGAAGTTTCTGGGAATAGTTCAAAAGGTGCAGAATAGATAAATTCCACAGAGGAAGAAGGTCTCAAAGTGGCAGAGGTAGGCAACCATAGCTGACAGGGAGGTTAAGGACAGCTTAAAAGCCAAGGAAAGGGCATACAAGGTAGCAAAAGTGAGTGGGAAGTTGGATGATTGGAAAGCTTTATCCAACAAAAGGCAACTATAAAGGTACAATGGAAAAGATGAAACATGAAGACAAATTAGTCAGCAATATAAAGCAGGATACCAAAAGCTTTCTCGGTTATATAAAGAGGAAAGGGAGGTGAGAGTTGATATTGGACCTCTGGAAAATTATGCTGGTGAGGCAGTAATGGGGATCAAGAAATGCCAGAACTTAATGGGTACCTTGCAGCAGTCTTCACTGTGGAAGACACTGGCAGTGTGCTAGAGTGTCAGGGACCAGGAGTGCCATTGCCATTACAAAGGAAAAAGTGCTAGGCCAAGGTCTTAAGGTGGATAAGTCACCTGGACCAGATAGACTACATCCCAGAGTCCTGAGGGAGGTAACAGATGCATTGGCCGTGATCTTTCAAGAATCACTTGATTCTGGCATGGTCCCAAAGGACTGGAAGATTGCAAAGGTCACTCCACTCTTTAAGAAGGGAGGAAGGTAAAAAGAAAGGAAATTATAGGCCATTTAGCCTAACCTCAGTGGTTGGGAAAGTGTTGGGAGTCTATTAAGGATGAGGTTTCGGAGTATTTGGAGACTAATGATAAAATAAGTCTAAGTCAGCATGGTTTCTATAAAGGGAAATCTTGCCTGACAAATCTATTAAAGTTATTTAAGGAAGTAACAAGCAGGGTAGACAAAGTAGAAGCAGTGGATGTCATTGATTTGGATTTTCAGAAGGCATTTGATAAGGTGCTACACAAGACTGGTTAACAAGAAAATCCTATGTCATTACAGGAAAGATACTGCCATGGATAGAGGAATGGCTGACAGGCAAGAGGCAGTGAGTGGGAATAAAGAGGGCCTTTAATGGTTGGCTGCCAGTGACTAGGTGTTCCAAGGGTATTGGGACAGCAACTTTTCACATTGCCAATGATTTAGATAGTGGAATTGATGGCTTTGTGGCAAAATTTGCAAATGATACAGAGCTAGGTAGAGGGGTAGGTAGTGCTTAACGAAGCACTAAAAATGTGCAATAAAGTGGCATATATAATAGTGTTGGGAAATATATGAAAATGCATTTTGGTAAAAAAGAAACAATAGTGCGGATTATTATCTAAATGGGAGCAAATTCAAACATCAGAGACGCAAAGGGACTTGGGAGTCGTCGTGCAAGATTTCCAGATTGAGTCTGTGGTACAAAGAGGCAAATGCAATGTTGGCATTCATTTCAAGGGGAACAGTATATAAAGGCAAGGAGATAATGCTGAAGCTTTAAAAGACACTAGTCTAGCCACCCTTGGAGTATTGTAAGCAGTTTTGGGCCCCCTATCTCAGAAAGTATATGTTATGATTGGAGTGTCCAGAGTAGGTTCATGAAGATGATTCCAGGAAGGAAGGGGTTAACATGAGGTGGTTTCGGCAGCTTAGCCTGTACTCACTGGAATTAGAATGTGTGGGGATCTCACTGAAACCTACCGAATGTTAAATGGACTAGATATGGTGAATGTGGAGAGGATGTTTTCTCTGGCGGGGGTATCAAGAAGGCACAGCCTGAAAAATTGAGGGGCAAATGTTTAGAACAGAGGTAAAGATTGTTTTTCAGCTAGAAAGTGCTTAATCTGTGGAATGTTCTGCCACAGGTTGCAGTGGAGGCCAAGTGTATGGGGTTGAATGGGATCCAGGATCAGCCATGATGGAGCAGACTCAATGGGATGAACGACCTAACTGCTCCTGTCTTATATCATTCTTCTTCTAATTGATTGTTTTAAAATGTATTGCGGCTACAAAACTGATTTCATGACATGTTGCCAGCAGTATTAAACTTGATTCCAATTCTTATTCAATAATCACGTTATTGTTTATCTTCCCAATAACTGAAAGCACACCTGTTTCTATCTTCTATTGATTGTCTGGAGTCTGTATACACCCCTAGTACGGTGACCATAGGCATTGTAGTGGCATCAGCACTGGATTTTGAGCGGGTGTATCCGAGTCCCAACCCAGGCAGCAGCCGTATCTGTGCTGAAGAAAGGACTGGCAATCTACTTCTGTATCTTGCCACAAAAAAAAAACTATCGACTACTATCAACAGGCTCACGACAAGATGACAAAGCACTCAATGACAAGGTGACCATGTCTCATTTGTTCCAGGATATCCTGAATACTGAAGCAATGCAGGTGTACGGGGTTGACCTAACTAGCAACCCAATGCCCCCTCTTTTTAGTGTAGGGGTTCCCAGGCATTTTTTAAAATGTCATGGACCAGTACCATTAAGCAAGGGGTCCGTGGATTGAGGGTTGGGAATCACAGAGCAATACTGCACAGGAGCAGCCCCTTCAGACCATGTCAAACTAGTCCCATCCACCCACACCGGGACCAGAATCCTCCATGCCCCTGCCACCCACATACTCATCCAAACTTCTCTTAACTGTTGAAATTGAACATGCATCCTCCACTTGTGCTGGCAGCTTGTTCCACTCTCACAGTACCCTGAGTGTAGAAGTTCTTCCTCAGGATCCCCTTAAATATTTCACCTTTCACACTTAACCCATGACTTCTAGTTTTACCCAGTGGAAAAAGCCTACTATCTAGTTTTATACCTCTATTCAATCTCCCCTTATTCTCCTATGCTCCAGAGAATAAAGTCCCAACTCATTCAATCTTTCCCTACATCTCAGGTCAAGTCCCAAAAGCATCCTTGTAAATTTTCTCTGCACTTTCAAATCTTATTGATATCTTTCTTGTAAGTTGGTGACCAGACCTGCACATAATTCTCCAAAGATGTACCAGTTGATAGGTTAATTGGTCATTATAAATATTCCTGTGATTAGGCCAGAGTTAAATTGGGTGATCACTAGGCAGCGCAGCTCAAAGGGCCTACTGTGCTGTATATCAATAAACTAAAATACGTTGATTTATGAAGGCCAATGTGCCAAAAGCTCTACAACCATCTATCTCTAACATTTCCAAACAATTACAGATCTGTACACCTAGATTCCTGTTCTACTATACTCCTCAGTGCCCATTTGCTGTGCAAGTTTTACCTTGGTCTATCAACCCAAAGTGCAACACCTCACACTTACCTGCATTAAATTCCAAGTCATTTTCCCAGCTGGACCAGATCATGCTGCAAGCTTTGATAAATCTTCCTCGCTGTTCACTACGCCAATTTTGGTCACCTGCAAATTTATGAATCCAGTACCAATCCCTGCAACACACCATCGAGTCAGAGGCAACCACCTACCACTACTCTTCGGCTTCTCATGCGAGGTCAATCTAATTTACTACCTCAACTGCAATTTCTCATTTCATCTCAATCTCCCATGTAAGACCTTGTCTTTCACATTGCTTCTACCTCAGCCAAAACGTCTATACCCTGGAATAATGCCGCTCTTTCAGCTATGTCATAATGCAAGTCCCACATCATAATTAAAGTTCAGGCTTCACTTGCACCCCGACTCCTTGCAAAGGGACAGGTAGCTAAATAGATGTAATTTAGCTAACTGTTTCCACCTTACTTTAAACTTTCCCCAGCACTGGTAACTCTCCCAGTAAAAATGCTGGTCTCACTCTGGTTAAGATGCAACCTATCCCATTTGTACTGAATTCACTTTCTCCCAAAATGGTTCCTGTGATCTGGGGACCTAAAACCTATCCTCCTGCAGCCAGATTCACCTGACCTGTCTATGAGCTCCTGGCACCAGATGCAATGTAGAGATGACTCTCCCTCTTCTGTAAAAGTTTACCACCAGCTCCATAAACACACACAAGGATCTCAACATACTCCAATTCTTCTTTCTTCTCCATTACTCTGCCGTCAGTGGCTGGGAGATCTGAACTCACAAATCCATCTGAATTCCATTGCCGCATCTCTCCCTCACCCATCACAAATCCACCTACTCCTTCTATAGAAGTAACCAAGGTAAAGAAATCAAAGCAGGTTTCCCCTGTGTCTCTTGGATATATCAGTCAGGGCCTCTCCAACTGACACTGACCACCAGACGCGGGTTAATGCCCAAGGTGACAGAAGCCCAATCTCCCCACCCTTCATTCTATTTAGTCCCACAAATAAACACTGTTGCAATCTCTCCCCCCCCCCCCCCACATCGTACACTGGGTCACCCATGCTCCCTCTGCAATGCACTCCTTTCTCCTGTCAGATCAGGCAGTGCCCTCAAGCTGAGAGGCTGAGATCTGAAAGCCACTGAGTGCACATGAACACCTCCACTCCAGAGCTATGTACTCAGCCAGGGTGGGGAAAGACTTGGCCGTTGCCCCCCCCCCCCCCCCCCCAACCACACAAGTGATGAACTGGTAAGTATCCAACTTATTGACTGTGTCACTTTACCCTGGACCCTATCCAGAGCAGCAGTGAGTGTCATCACACCAGTATCCTGATCGTCAGCACACCAGCCCGTTCAGCCCTGCTCCCACCTGCTAGATAGGAATAGGACACTATTCAGCCCATCCCCAGCCTGTCACAAAGGAGCTCCAGGCTAATTGTGATGAGGCAATGAGCATGGAGGGTGGGGGGGGGGGGGGGGTGATGAGGTAGAAATATCAGAAGCCCCTGTTTACAACCATACAGTTTAATAATCACATTAGCAGTCACAAATGTTACACAAAGGTCTAAATCAGAACCCAGGACCAAAATAACTGCTCCCAGGGATAACCCACTACACGAACCGTGTCCAAGGGTGATGGCACAATGCCTTCCCAGTCGAGCAGCAGCTGGGGCCAGCTCTCTGCTCCCCAGAGACAAAACAGGGATTGAGGAGGCTAGGAAACCAAGACTCCGGTGCCCCCAGTCCGGCTGCTGGAGTCACTGTCACGAGCCGACTTCTCCTCCTCGTTCATCAGCCGGATGTTGTACTTCTCCCGATACTCTGTCAGCTCTCGGCCCTTGCTCTGGATCTGGGCGTTCAGCGATTCGATCAGCTTCACCAGCTGCAGGAGGGGAGAGTAGCGTTAACACACTCACAACACAATGACATCCCAAACCCTCAGTGATCTGGCAGGGGAACCACACCCAATTCAGCACACTGGGTTAACATTTTTATATGGGTGGAGAAATAACTGAAACTGCAGACACACCTCAAACAGGCCCTCCAGCCCACTGAGTCTATGCTATCAGTCACCCACATATTGATCTTTTACCAATGCAATTCCTCTCAAATTCCCCCAGATTTAACACCTCACCCATAGACTAGGGGACAATATACAGCAGCCACTGATAGAAACCTTTGGGATGTGCGAGGAAATCCTTAGTATCTAGGCGGAAGCCACAGGGAGAATGTGCAAACTCCACCAGAGATCAGCACTGAACCCAGGACTCTGGAGTTGGGGGCAACAGGACCTGCTGCTGCAACGTGTAGTCAGGATGCACAATTCACTGTAAGACTATGTGGTGCCACTGGGAGCAGGGCAAACAGTGGCTTAGCTGAAGGGCCCTGCCGTCAGATTGACTGATGTCACAAGGTAACGTTGCTGCCACTGTTGCTTCCAAGCTGGGCAGGCATGCAGCAGCTGAAAAGCTCCCACGCACACGCAGCCTTTATTGCCCCACAACTGGAACAAAGATAGACAAGAACAAGTTTACAAAACAAGAAGTTTTCTATGCTGTACCGCATTTCATTGTCCTTTGTTTGATATGTGCTGTGTCGTATGATGTGAGTGATCATTGTCATTCCATGACCATGATCGTTCTTGGCAAATTTTTCCCACAAAAGTGGTTTGCCGTTGCCTTCTTCTGGACAGTGTCTTTACAGGGTCAGATTGTCTGCCTGGTGTCACTGGTCACATAACCAGGACTTGTAATATACATCAGCTGTTCCTAAGGCTTCACATAGCCAAGGATGACCCACAGGCTAGCAGAGGGAAGGAGGGCCTTTGGCAGAGGCGCATTTCTACCTGGCCAACCATTTCATTATACCCTTTAAATTAAATTATGGAAATTTTCAATTTTCATTCTAAATATTAATATGCATATTACAAAAACAATTAAAATTCTGCACAGTTCTCAGGTCATGTAAAAATTTCCTGCTCAGAGCAAGGGTTGGTCCATGCAGCTGTTTACATGAAAAATTAGAGTTGTTTGCTAGGAACAAGTAAATAGAGGGATGACAGTTCCCCCTCAAACTCACCTAGAAGACTGCTAACAGAGCAGGTCGGTGCACACAGTAAAAGCCCATGGGAGGAAACGGGGGAATGGGGAATGGGTGTTTGTATGACTGGAGCTGTTACCCATCTGACCCGCAGGGTCAGTGCTCCATCCCGCACTGTGTTGTAGACAGGGATGGTTTAGAGGCGACATGAAATAGCACTAAGTCACAGATCCCTAAAGGACCAGGACAGCGAGATAGTGTAGATTGCCCAGCTGAGACAAGGCATTAATTTATTTAATTTAGTGATACAATGTGGAGTTGCCCCTTCCAGCCATGCCACCTAGGCAAACCCACAACCCCAGTTAACCATAACCTAATCACGGGAAATTTACAATGGCCGATCAACCTACCCGGTACATCTTTGGACTGTGTGAGGAAACAGAAGCTCCCAGAGAAAACTACACACTCCATGGGGAGGATGTAAGAAACCCCTTACAGAAAGGCAGCGGAATTAAAACTCTGAACTCCAGAATGCTCTGAGCTGTAGTAGCATAGCACTAACCATTACACTACCCTGGCACCCAGGAAGGGGGAATTATGTTTGAGGGGGTCCTACTGGAGATGGGAATAGCTGGGCACTGGCCCAACCATCTCACCTGCTGCCGGTTGTTCTCCAGGGCTGGGAGAACCTCCCTCACCGTCCGTTCCACCAGCACGCCTCCCACCATACGGTAACACTTGCGGCTGGGATCCACCTCTGCCAGGGTTTCAATGACGAGTCTGGGTGGGGAAGAGAGGAACAGGGAATGAAGAGGCTGCTCACTCTCACCACCCACACCATTTAAATGAGCTACTCAACCCCCATCTCTATGTTTTAGAAACTTCTTCCCTCTGTGGTCAGATCTCTAAACCTTTCATGAACACTAACATACTGTTCTACTCTTGCACTGCTTTTTGCAATGTATTAATTTGAGGTCTTGCACCACACTGCTGCCACAAAATAATTTTCCCAACATAATTTTTCCCATCAATCTGATTGATGCCCACTCTCCCCATTCCACTCGAATACAACCCCTCCTTCTAAACACACCTCACACCCCATATCCTCCCCCAGGTACAGGCAAAACCCCAATCAAACCATGTCGGCTCTCACCAACCCTAAAGTCAATCACTTAGCAAACAGACCCTTTGGCCCATCCCGTCCATACTCACCAAGATGGCTACCCGAGAAAAACACTTGCCTGCATCATATCCCACTGTATGTGTATACTTGGCCAAATAACATTAAAGTTAACTCTACCACTTCATTCTATATTCCCACTACCCTGAATGGAAATCCCACTTCAAATCTTTCCCCTCTCGCCTTAAACCGTTTGGACTCCCCTAGCCAGGGGAAGTTACTGGGAGCATCCATTTTATCTATCCCCATTGTGATTTTACGGGTCTCCTACCCTCCAGGGCAAACAGCCCCAGCCTCTTCTCTTAAGCCAGGGAAGATCCTCACTAATCTGTTGAATACCATCTCCAGCTCTATGACTTTGCTAGATGGCCAGATTTGCACATGATAACCCGAGTGTGGCTCCAGCCACTCTCTGCTCCCCGCCCACACGCACCCGTGCTCCACCACTTCCTGCTCCAGCTCCGCTCCCTTCCCGACTAGGTTGCGTTGTTCCTGTCGCAGACGATTGAACCCGGCCAGCACCTGCTCGGGAGTAGGCCCGGAACCGGAGCTTGAGCCCGGAGCTCGGGGCCGACCTCCCGACACGGGCCCAGCGGTACGAGCACCACCAGATCCCACTCCGCTCTCCATCCCGCGGAGGCGGTGACTCGCGTTGCCAGACGTACGCCGCCTTTTATAGACCTCCACCCACCGCAGGTAGTCCCTGCGAGCGCCTGTTCATTTGAGGATGGGGATTTTTTTTTACCAAACACAATGAGGAACGGCACTGCCGATGCTTCATAGTGGTAAATATTCTCATTCTAATTGGCCACGCCTCTTGTTTCCTTCGACCCTCATAAATAAAAGTAAAGGTGACAGAATTTTAGCCAGCTAAACCCGCCAGGACCCCAACCGTCGCTCCCGATTCTGGCAGCCATCTTTCTGTCTCGCTAATGCTCCTTCTACAATTTGCAAGAAGAATCGGCGGGTAATTCCAGTTACACTCTCGCATTCCAGAGAACAATTTCTCAATGGATGCTCTCGAAGCTCTGAGTTTGATTGTGGCAAAGTAATTTTTTAAAGTCAGGCTAATACATCGGTTTGCTCTAGAAAAGACCCTGACTCAGCCGTATGCGGTTGTGATGACGTCACCATAGTTGGAGAGGAACGGGAAGATTTTTTGCCAATCAGTGAGGAGGGGCGGGCTCATGCTAATAATTACCAGCCAATTAGAAGGCGAGGATGGGAATTCACTTCAATTGAGCTCATACCCTGCTCCTCATCTCTGTTCCACCGTTGGCTTCCAGTCCTTCCTCGTTTATGATTCCGACTCCGCACATTGACGCCTACCCTCTTGCCCATGACACTGACTCAGCCCCATGGTCCTTAACCACCTGCTCATGACCCTGACCCCATCACTCAAACCCTTGAACATCTCAACAGCCCTACCCTGATTCTCTGCCAATCCCTCTCCCTATTAGTCCTATCCTGACTCACTGCCTCCCCACCTGACCTTCACCCATCACCACACTCCCTTCCCCTGTTACATCCTGTCCCACGTGTCCCTTGCTTGGTTCTCTATGATTTCAGTGCCCAGGGACAGACCTATCTGTGTGGACATCGAATTCTCCAACTTCCGGTAATTCCCTCCCTCTCCCTTCCCCCATCCCACCTTCACTCTGTCTCCTAGCTGCCTATCACCTCTCATGACTCTGCCTTCTACTACCCATAGCGCTTTCCCCTTAGATTCCTTCTTCACCTCTCCTGCCTATCCCCTCCCCCACCCCTTGATCTTTCCTCTGATTGGTTTTCCACCCTCCCCCCACCTTCTTTATAGGGCCCCTGCCCCTCCTTCTTTAGTCCTGACGAAGGGTCTCGACCCAAAACGTTGACTGCTTCTTTCAACGGATGCTGCCCGACCTGCTGAGTTCATCTAGCATTTTTGTACGTCTTATCTGTCTTGTCTTGCTTGGGGTGGGGAGGGACCCACTCTACAGTGCCTACAATACTCTAAAGTATTCAACCCCCTATGAAGTTTTCATGTTTTGTTGTTTTACAACGTTGAATCAAGTGAATTTAGTTTGGTGCATTTTTTGAGACTGAACAACAGAAAAGGACTCTTTCAAGTAAAAGTGAAAAAATCTCTACAATGTGATCTAAATTAATTACAAATATAAAACACAAAATAATTTATTGCATAAATATTCACTCCATTCAAGTCAGTATTTAGTAGATGCACCTATGGCAACAATTACAGCCTTGAGTCTGTGTGGATAGGTCTCGATCACCTTTGCACATCTGGACACTGCAATTTTCCCCATTCTTCTTTACAAAACTGCTCAAGCTCTGTCAGTTTGCATGGGGATCATGAGTGAACAGCCCCTTTTCAAGTCCAGCCACAAATTCTCAATTGGATTGAAGTTTTGACTCTGACTTGGCCACTCTAGGACATTAACTTTGTTGTTGATAAGCCATTCCTGTGTATCTTTGACTTTATGCTTGAGGTCATTGTCTTGCTGGAAAACAAATCTTCCAAGTCACAGTTCCCTTGCAGACTGCATCAGGTTTTCCTTCAGGATTTCCCTGTATTTTGATGCATTCATTTTACACTCTACCTTTACAAGCCTTTCAGGGCCTACTCCAGAGAAACATCCTCATAGCATGATGCAGCCACCACTATGCTTCACGGCAGGGATGGGGTGTTTTTGATGATGTGTGATGTTTGGCTTACGACAAACATAGCATTTAGTCTGATGGTCAAAAAGCTCAAATTTGGGGGTTTCATCAGACCTTTGAACCATCTTCCAGCTGACTTCAGAGTCTCTCAAATGCCTTCTGGTAAACTCTAGCTGAGATTTCATGTGAGTTTTTTTCAACAGTGGCTTTCTCTTTGCCACTCTCCCATAAAGCTGTGACTGGTGAAGCACCCAGGCAACAGCTGTATGTGCAGTCTCTTCCATTTCAGCCACTGAAGCTTGTAACTCCTCCAGCGTTGTCATAGGTCTCTTTGTGGCCTCCCTCATTTGTCCCCTTCTTGCAAGGTCACTCAGTTTTTGAGGATGGTCTCCTTGAGGCAAATTTACCATTGTGCCATATTCTTTACATTTCTTAATGATTGAGTTAACTGTATTCCAAGGGATATTCAGTGACTTGGAAATTTTCTTGTATCCTTCTCCTGACTTGTGCTTTTCAATAACCTTTTTGCGGAGTTGCTTGGAGTGTCCTTTTGTCTTCATGGTGTAGATTTTGCCAGGGTACTGACACACCAGTAGTTGAACCTTCCAGAATAGTATTTTTACTATTCACTTGAAACACCTTGACTGCTTACAGTCTCCAAAAACAGATCTCCATTTAACTGATTACATGACTTCTAAAACCAAATGGCTGTACCAGTGATGATTTGGTGTATCGTTTAAAGGAGGTGAATACTTATGCAATCAATTATTTTGTGTTTTATATTTGTAATTAGTTTAGATCACTTTGTGCAGATCTGTTTTCACTTTGACACAAGAGTCTTTTTCTGTTGATCAGTGTCAAAAAAAGCCAAATTAAATCCACTTTGATTCAAAATTGTAAAACAATAAAACATGAAAACTTACTGCAGTGGGGTGAATACTTTTTTATCGGCACTGTGTTTGAGTTTCCTGGAGCTATTTGGATGGAGGCTTATTTGAGTGGGGATGAGATGTGTTTTGTGGGGGTAGGAAGGGGTGTATTTGAGTTATTTGGAGGTGTTTGAGTTTGCTGGAGATATCTGGATGCAAGTGGTGTGCTTTGAGTTTGCCGAGGTCTATTTATAAGGGATGTACATTATTTCAAAGTATGGTGGTATTTGTGTGAAGGGTGTGGGAGAGAGGGAGGGAGGTTAGGCTGTTTACTGACAAACTCTTCTTTCCTCTCCTGGGGCAGGACCGTGGCCATGTCCAGCTCACGGAGGGCCCTGATTGGAGTGGGCCAGATGACCGCGTCTGCAGACAAGGAACACAATTTCCAGCAGTGCCAGGAGCTGGTGAAGGTAGGGGCTGCCCGCGGAGTCCACATGCTTTTCCTGCCTGAGGCCTTCGATTACATCACACCCAGCATTGAGGAAACCCTCCACCTCGCTGAGGGTCTTGACGGAGAGCTGATAGAGAGATACCGGCAACTGGCCAGGTAGACCTCCTTGATCCTCTATATTTGCCACTTATCTCCATTCCCTCATTCCCCTCCATCCCCCTTGTCCCCTCAGTCCCCCTCATTGCCTATGTTCCCCTCCAGCCCCCTCATTCCTTCCTGTCCCTCTCCATCTTCACTGTCTTCCTCCAATCCCTCATTCCCTCCATCGTCCTCATTCCCTCCATCTCTCTTGTGCCTCCAACCCCATGTCCCCTCGTGCTCCTCTGTCGCACTCGTCCCTCTCATCTCTCTCGTTTCTCTTTGTCCCTATCGTTGCCTTTGTCAGCCTCATCCCCCTCTATCCCTCCTCATCCCTCAGTTCCCATTAACAACCTCCCCCATCCCGCTGCATCGTCTCTCCCTCGATTTCCCGCACCTCTTGCCCCCTTCACCCTCTCTCAAAGGCCTGTACCTGTCTGCAGGGAGTCCAGACTCTGGCTGTCCCTGGGTGGGTTCCACGAGCGAGGACCACACTGGGATCAGGACCGGCGAGTCTACAATACCCACCTGCTACTCGATGACTCGGGTAAGAGGGATTGGCGGATGGAAGAGCCGTGTGGGCTGGTGGGAGGGAGGAGGTCCCGGATCAAGGAAGGATGGGGAGAGACAGCCCTGTGTCTGGGACAGATTTGATTGTGAGGACCAGCTAGCCCTGGATAATTATACCAATCCAGGTTGATGCTTTCTGTTTGCTGTCACTGGGGGTGGTGTGACCATAGGGAGATGGATTTAAAACCAGGAGGCAGACCTACAAAGTATATTAATCCTGTTGTATATAGGACAAACTGTGGGGCTCTACCGAAAGACCCACCTCTTCGATGTGGATCTCCCGGGTCAGGTCTCACTCAAGGAGAGCAGCTTCACCATACCTGGACCACGAATTGAGCTGCCAGTTACAACTCCAATTGGCAAGGTAAATATGATGGGACTGTGTCTGACCTGCGACCTGGATGTGTGTGATGGGACAGTATAGAGGGCATGTGTGAAGGGACAATGTAGAGGGAACTTCTCTCTGTGTCTGACTCATTCCCTGGGAGTGTGTGTTGGATAGTGTGGAGGGCGATTCACTCTGTGTCTGACCCATTCCCTGGGAGTATATGATGGATAGTGTGGAGGGAGATTCACTCTGTATCTGACCAGTGTTGTGCTTTCCTACCACAGATTGGACTTGCTATTTGTTACGATCTTCGATTCCCAGAAGTATCTCGAACTCTAGCTGATGCTGGAGCAGAAATTCTTACATTTCCATCTGCTTTTACATTAACGACTGGCATGGCACATTGGGAGGTGAGGCTTCATGAAAGTAATTTCACTCTGTCAAATTTCAGGTATGAAGGAAAATGCTTAATAGTGATGTGTGTGTGTGTGCGTGCGTGCGTGCGAAATAAGGTGAAAACTTCAAAGACTTGGCATCTTGTAGGTTATATCATTGTTCAGAAGAGGGTTTGCAGAGATGTAAAGATTACAAGAGCCGTGATCAGTGCTGATGATGGCGGGACAGACCAACGGCTTATTTGCTCACAAACAACCGTCAAAGTCATGCGGAGGAGTGGAGCGCAAAAGAAAATGAGCCCTCCCAGGTTCAACATCAACAGCCTAAAAGACACAGCGAAGGTACAATATCTCCAGGCTACCCTTTCTGAAAGATTCCCAAAGCAGTATCTGGAAGACATTGAAGCATACTGGACTACACTGAGGATCACCATCCTTGATACTTGTGAAAACATCGGTAGCTGAGCGAAGGGCGCTGAGTAGGCTACGGTCAATTATGGAAAACCCTGAACATCCTCTACATAGCACCATCCAGAGACAGAGAAGCAGTTTCAGCGACAGGCTGCTATCGATGCAATGCTCCTCAGACAGGATGAAGAGATCAATACTCCCCAATGCCATTCGGCTTTACAATTCAACCACCAGGAGTAAGATATGTTAAAGTGACGGGGTTGATTGTATTTAATGTATTTAAGTAAACTACTTAAGAACTTTTTAAAAGCTATTATTAATGCTTTTGGAGAGAGTGATTCAGATGCATATCATATTTTTTACTGAGTTAAGTATTGTATGTAATTAGTTTTGCTACAACAAGTGTATGGGACATTGGAAAAAATGTTGAATTTCCCCATGGGGGTGAATAAAGTATGTATCTATCTATCTATCTATCTATCTATCTATCTATCTATCTATCTATCTATCTATCTATCTATCTATCTATCTATCTATCTATCTATCTATCTATCTATCTATCTATCTATCTATCTATCTATATCATTAGATACAAGACCTGCAAAAACAAAGGTTGGTTTGATGAAAATGACAACGAAATAATAGAGCTAATCAACAACGAAAGGAAAACTTTCTGTGCCTGGCAGAAAGACATCAGCTGCAAGGCTAAAAAAGCAGCCCATTTCAAACAAAGGCCTTAGTCTAGTATGGGGTAAGGGGAATAAAGAACCAGTGGTGGACTGAGAAGGCCCCAGAAACACAGCAGCCTGCTGATTCTGGTGATATCAGGGTTTCTTTATTGCTACCATGGCAGTGGCCTAAACTCCCTTCGCACCAAAGTTGGATTTGCTGCTAAAGGACAATGATGCCATCAATTCTTGATGGCAAGGTCACTTTCAGGAGCTACTTAATCCTAACACCACTGTTGACATTGAAATCACATACCAGCTCCCACAACAACTTATGAAGGAGGATGTGAGTAAGCCTCCTAGTATCAAAAAGGTGCAGACAGCTTACAAGAAATTGAGGAACAACAAGGCCACCAGGCCTGATGGAATTCCAGCAGAAATTCTCAAGGAAGGTGGCACAGAACTTTTAAATCGTATTCATGACCTGCTGGGATCAGGAGAAGATTCTGGCTGAACTCAGGGATGCCCAGATTGTAACACTCTTCAAAAAGGGTGACAAAGCTGACTGCAGAAACCATAGTGGCATATCCCTCCTCTCTACAACAGGAAAGTACTCATCTGAATTTTATGTGACCAGTTTTCACCTCTGGCAGAAGATCTCCTGCCTGAGTCTCAGTTTGGCTTCCATTCAGCCAGAGGAGTATCTGACATGATTTTTACAGCACATCAATTGCAGGAGAAAGCTCGGGAACAAAATCTCCCACATTATATGGCTTTCATAAACTTTACAAAAGCATTTGAATCCATAAATCATTTTGTCCTTTGGCAGGTACTGTCCAAAATCGGGAGCCCAGAGAAAGGTCTTGCAGCTCTTCGACAATGATATGAGTGCAACAGTCATTAGCAGCAGCAGCCGTGAGACAGCTCCTTTTAAGGTTGAGACCAGGGTCAAACAGGGGTGCATCATTGCCCCAACACTGTTTGCCATTTTCATTGCAACCATTCTTCACCTCACAGGCCAAGACCTCCCACAAGGAGTCCAGACTCTCTGTAGGACAGATGGTGGTGATGGGGAGGGGGGGGACCACTCTCAATGTTAACAGGTTCAAGACAAAGAGCAAGGTGTCAACTACTTCCATCATGGAGCTCCAATATGCAGACAACATCGTAGCTCACTCTGAGGAGGATCTTCAGTGTATAATGGATGCTTTTACCAGAGCATACAAGCTCCTGGAACTTGATCTAAACATCAAGAAAACCCAAGTCCTGCACCAACCTGCTCCAAATCAAGCTCCTAAACCTCTAACCATCCAAGTTGACAACATCCCCCTGGAGAACACTGATCATTTCCCATACCTTGGTAGCCTTCTTTCTTCAAGAGGCAACATTACCTTGAAATAAATCACAGAATAGGCTGTGCGAGTGGAGCTGTTGCCAGGTTGAGAAAGGAATTTTGAAGATCAAGATATCAAGACCCACACTAAGCTTCCGGTTTATAAAGCTAAAGTCCTCACCTACTTGTTATATGGAGCGGAGTCATGGACAACATACTGCAGTCACATAAAATCCTTAGAAGCTTACCATCAAAGATGCCTCTGAAAGATTCTGAGAGCTGAAGAACAGGCATGCTAACTCCAGTATCCTGTTGGAAGCTAACATTAACCCCATAGCCACAGTCGTAACTCAACACCAGTTGTGATGTGTCGGCCACATCATCCGAATCCCTGACTCCTGCCTCCCTAAACAACTCCTGTTTGGCCAAATCAAGGATGCAAAGCGGCTCCTGGAGGGCAGAAAAAGCAGCTCAAGGACAATATCAAAACCCACCTGAAGAAGTGCCACATCAACCTGAATGGATGTGAGAAGTTATCACAGGGAAAGCTGGAGAAGGACTATCTGTGAGGGGAATGCACAGCCTGAAGAATACCTGCACTGTGCCACTGAGACTAAGCGGCTTCAACATAAGGAGAGACTGGGAAAAGTCCAACCAGCTACATCCACCAGCATCTCAATGGCCTACACCTGCCAACACTGCAGTAGGACTTGTAGATCACAGATCGGCCTCTTCAGTTATCTCAAGACCCACAATTGAGCAGATCAACACCAGGAAAGGAATTGTACTTGACTATGAGGTGTGTGTGTGTGTGTGTGTGTGTGTGTGTGTGTGTGTGTGTGTGTGTGTGTGTGTGTGTGTGTGTGTGTGTGTGTGTGTGTGTGTGTGTGTGTGTGTGTGTGTGTGTGTGTGTGTGTGTGTGTGTGTGTGTGTGTGTGTGTCTCTCTCTCTCTCTCTCTCTCTCTCTCTCTCTGGTGTGAGGGAATGTTCCTTTAGTAGTGTGTTCTGTGTGTGGGATGCATGTGTGGACTCCCACAATGTGACCCACTGTTGCCCTGCCACTCATCCTGTTCTCTCTGGCAGACTCTCCTGCGGAGCCGGGCGATTGAGACGCAGTGCTATGTGGTTGCGGCTGCACAGACAGGCCGGCACAATGACCGCCGCTTGTCCTTTGGCCACTCCATGGTGGTGGACCCCTGGGGCTGTGTGTTGGCCCAGTGTGGACAGGGCCTAGGTCTCTGCTGTGCTGAGATCGACCTGGACTACCTGCAGCAGGTGCGTCAACAGATGCCCGTGACCCAACACCGGCGGTGCGATCTCTACGGGAGTGTGGGTAAACCTCCATCCCTTAGCTGACTGTTCTCATACTCTCACCATCATTAATCAGGCACCAGAACTGTCTGTGTTTATCAAATCTTATACACCTGCTGCTGTCAATAAAGGAAATATTACCAGGGGCTGTCCGCTTAAGACTGGCAGAGGGAATGAGGTGGGCATGAAGGACTGCGGGTGAAGGAGCAGAATGTGTGAGAGATGATTGAGGGGGATGGTGTATGTGAGAAAGATCTTACAAGAGTTTTTGTGGTCACACGATGAATATCCCTGTGTGTGAGCTTGTGTGTGTCTGTCTGTCTGGATCCTGCCATGGAGTTGGGGATCATCATCAAATTTGTACATAAGACGGAGAAGACTTAGGCGTTCTGGTCTATATCTGTAAGAGCACTGACTACAGGAGCTGGGACATTATGTTGCAGATATACAGCATGTAGGTGAAGCCACATTTGGAATACTGTGTTCAGTTTTGGTCATCCTGCTGTAGGAAAGATGTGATTAAGCTGGAAAGAGTGCAGAGGAGATTACTGATGATGTTGCCAGGACATGGACTGAGTTCTGGGAGAGAGGTTGGACATGTTAGGAATGTCCTTGCTGGAGCTTAGGAGAAGGAAGAGTGATCTCATGGAGGTGTATAAAATTCTCAGTGATGTGGATAGAGTCAGTACACTCATTGACGAGCCAGAGGGCACAAGTTTACAGTGAAAGGGCAGAGGTTTAATAAGGACTTTAGGGCAACTTTTTCACCAAAGGCTAGTCAGTATTTGGAATAAGCTACCACAGGAAGTGATTGAGGCAGGTATGTTAGCAATATTTGCAAGGTACTTGGATAGGAAAGGTTTCGAAGGATTCTGGCCAAATCTAAGCAAATGGATCTACCTTAGATAGATAGATAGATAGATAGATAGATAGATAGATAGATACTTTATTCATCCCCATGGGGAAATTCAACATTTTTTTTTCCAATGTCCCATACACTTGTTGTAGCAAAAACTCATTACATACAATACTTAACTCAGTAATAATATGATATGCATCTAAATCACTAACTCAAAAAGCATTAATAATAGCTTTAAAAAAAGTTCTTAAGTCCTGGCAGTTGAATTGTAAAGCCTAATGGCATTGGGGAGTATTGACCTCTTCATCCTGTCTGAGGAGCATTGCATCGACAGTAACCTGTCGCTGAAACTGCTTCTCTGTCTCTGGATGGTGCTATGTAGAGGATGTTCAGGGTTTTCCATAATTGACCGTAGCCTACTCAGCGCCCTTCGCTCAGCTACCGATGTTAAACTCTCCAGTACTTTGCCCACGACAGAGCCCGCCTTCCTTACCAGCTTATTAAGACGTGAGGCGTCCTTCTTCTTAATGCTTCCTCCCCAACACGCCACCACAAAGAAGAGGGCGCTCTCAACAACTGACCTATAGAACATCTTCAGCATCTCACTGCAGACATTGAATGACACCAACCTTCTAAGGAAGTACAGTCGACTCTGTGCCTTCCTGCACAAGGCATCTGTGTTGGCAGTCCAGTCTAGCTTCTCGTCTAACTGTACTCCCAGATACTTGTAGGTCTTAACCTGCTCCACACATTCTCCATTAATGATCACTGGCTCCATATGAGGCCTAGATCTCCTAAAGTCCACCACCATCTCCTTGGTCTTGGTGACATTGAGACACAGGTAGTTTGAGTTGCACCATATCACAAAGTCCTGTATCAGTTTCCTATACTCCTCCTCCTGTCCATTCCTGACACACCCCACTATGGCCGTGTCATCAGCGAACTTCTGCACATGGCAGGACTCCGAGTTATATTGGAAGTCTGATGTGTACAGGGTGAACAGGACCGGAGAGAGTACGGTTCCCTGTGGCGCTCCTGTGCTGCTGACCACCGTGTCAGACCTA